>NW_027649778.1:4866470-5220355 GCF_965287045.1 Carcharhinus amblyrhynchos
AGGATGCCAGGCTCAGGAGCCCCCCACTTGTCAATATATTCATAGAATCCCATTCGGCCCATTGAGTCTGCGCCAACAACAATCCCACCCAGGCCCTATCCCCATAACCCCACAAATTTACCCTCCAAATCCCTCTGATAGTAAGGGTCAATTTAGCATGGCCAATCCACCTAACTTGCACATCTTTGGAGGTGTGGGGAAAAAAGATACAAAAGTCTGAGGTCACTTACCGACCAACTCAAGAACAGCTTCTTCCCTGCTGCTGTCAGACTTTTGAATGGACCTACCTCGCATTAATTTGATCTTTCTCTACACCCTAGCTATGACTATAACACTGTACTCTGCAACTTCTCCTTTCTTTCTCTACGAATGGTATGCTTTGTCTGAATAGCATGCGAAAAACAATACTTTCCACTTGTATACTAATACATATGACAATAATAAAAATCAAAGAGAAGGAAACAAGAGAGTGCAGAATGTAGTGTTACAGTAATAGCTAGGGTGTAGAGAAAGATCAGCTTAATGCGAGGTAGGTCCATTCAAAAGTCTGACAGCAGCAGGGAAGAAACTGTTCTTGAGTCGGTTGGTACGTGACCTCAGACTTTTATATCTATTTCCCGATAGAAGTAGATAGAAGAGAGAATGTCCAGGGTGCGCGGGGGTCCTTAATTATGCTGGCTGCTTTGCCGAGGCAGTGGGAAGTGTAGACAGAGTCAATGGTTGGGAGGCTGTTTTGCGTGATGGATTGGGCTACATTCACAACCCTTTGCAGTTCCTTGGGCAGAGCAGGAGCCCATACCAAGCTGTGATACAAGCAGAAAGAATGCTTTCTATGGTGCATCTGTAAAAGTTGGTTGGAGCCGTAGCTGACAAGCCAAATTTCCTTAGTCTTCTGAGAAAGTAGAGGCGTTGGTGGGCTTTCTTAACTACAGTGTCAGCATGAGGGAAGGACCTGGACAGGTTGTTGGTGATCTGGACACCATCCACAGCTCTTGGGGTTAGAGAGTTCCAGAAGGTTCACAACATTCCAGAGAGACAAAAGTCTGCCTCTTCCCAGGTCTCAGTGGCTGATCACTTGTCCTGAGACTGTGACCCCTCGTTCAAAACCCCCACTCCCCCTGCCATCCAGAGGAAACATCTTCCAGAGACTGACCCGGTCAATCTCCAGAAGAACTTAATGTTTAAGTGAAATCACTTCCTGCTCATCCGAGGAATTATTCACGGAAATGTTAGTTTATTCTACTCAATGCGTCACCATCCCAGCTTGAATTGCCTGCAAGGGAAGTGTATCCTTCCTTAGCTATGGGAACCAAATCTATCCAGGAACCTGTCCGCACTGCTGTTTTATCTTTTATCTATTTATTAGCTTCACAAATAGGTTTACATTAACACTGCAACAAAGTTACTGTGCAAATCCCACACTCCGGTGCCAGTTTGGGTGAGGCCGCACAGTGAGTTAGCACTGCTGCCTCACAGCGCCAAGGACCTGAGTTCAATTCTCGGCTCAGGTCACTGTCTGTGTGGAGTGTGCACGTTCTCCCCATGTCTGCATGGGTTTCCTCCCGCAGTCTGAAAGACATGCTGGTTAGGGTACATTGGCCGTGCTAAATTCTCCCTCAGTGTACCCAAACAGGCGCCGGAGTGTGGCGACTAGGGGGTTTTTCATAGTAACTTCATTGCAGTATTAATGTAAGCCTACTTGTGACACCAATAAAAAAAAACTGAGGGACAATTTAGCACAGGCAATCGACCTAACCAACACATCTTTCAGGCTGTGGGAGGAAAAAGCAAAGTTCATTTATTAGTCACAAATAAGGTTTACATTAACACTGCAATGAAGTTACTGTGAAATTCCCCTAGTCGCCACACTCCGGCGCCTGTTCGGATCAATGCACCCTAACCCGCACGTCTTTCAGACTGTGGGAGGAAACCAAAGCACCCGGAGGAAACCCACGCAGACATGGGGAGAACGTGCAGACTCGGGGAGAATGTGCAGACTCCACACAGGCAGTGACCCAAGCTGGGAATCGAACACAGGTCCCTGGCGCGGTGAGGCAGCAGTGCTAACCCACTGTACCGGCCTGTACCTTGCTGCCCTTGTCCTTCCAGGTAGAGGTCACGGATTTGGAAGGCGAGAGTGGAGGAAACACAGACAGGAGCAAAATACCACCTCGAAACTACGCACCAGTGACTTCAGAGGCGTCCTGGAGGGGGGGTTGGGTTCTAAAAAAATCTTATGCCCTCTCCTTGTTGTGTTCAAGGAGAGTTTTATAAAACTGACTAAAAATATTCTGGAGAGAGCGAGCTATCCAGATTAAACCAGTTGTATCACATTTTGTGCATACACAGCGCATGTTTACTGACACATGAACATTCCAACATGCTTAGATAGAGACACCAGCCCCCCCAGAGTCTCCAAGAATTAAAAATTAATATTCTGGACACTGCGGCAAGTCATGCCCAGGAGAAATACCAAAGGTTCGTTGAAGGAAAAGGTTCTGTCATTTACGCTAAGCTTTTTTGTTTGGGGTGGCACTGCTGCCTCACAGCACCAGGGACCCAGGTTCGGTTCCAGCCTTGGGTCACTGTCTGTGTGGAGTCTGTATATTCTCCCCGTGACTGCGTGGGTTTCCTCTGGGTGCTCCTGTTTCCTCCCACAGAGCGAAAGACGTGCTAGTTAGGTGCGTTGGCTGTGCTAAATTCTCCCTCAGTGTATCTGAACAGGCACCAGAGTCACAGAATCCCTATAGAAGGAGGCCATTCAGCCCATTGAGTCTGCACTGGCCACAATCCCACCCGGACCCAGAGGAAACCCACGCAGACATGGGGAGAATGTGCAAACTCCACGCCAACAGTCACTCAAGGTTGGAACTGAACCCGGGTCCCTGGCGCTGTGAGGCAGCAGTGCTAATGACCGTTAGTGAACCAGATGGTGGTGGTCGTGGAGGAGGAGGAGTGGGGGCTGAGGAGGAGGAGTGGGGGCTGAGGAGGAGGAGGAGGAGCGGGGGCTGGAGGAGGAGGAGGAGGAGCGGGGGCTGAGGAGGAGGAGGAGGAGCGGGGGCTGAGGAGGAGGAGGAGGAGGAGGAGGAGGAGTGGGGGCTGAGGAGGAGGAGGAGGAGGAGGAGTGGGGGCTGAGGAGGAGGAGGAGGAGGAGTGGGGGCTGAGGAGGAGGAGGAGGAGGAGTGGGGGCTGAGGAGGAGGAGGAGGAGGAGGAGTGGGGGCTGAGGAGGAGGAGGAGGAGGAGGAGTGGGGGCTGAGGAGGAGGAGGAGGAGGAGGAGGAGGAGGAGGAGGAGTGGGGGCTGAGGAGGAGGAGGAGGAGGAGGAGGAGGAGGAGTGGGGGCTGAGGAGGAGGAGGAGGAGGAGGAGGAGGAGGAGGAGGAGTGGGGGCTGAGGAGGAGGAGGAGGAGTGGGGGCTGAGGAGGAGGAGGAGGAGGAGGAGGAGGAGTGGGGGCTGAGGAGGAGGAGGAGGAGGAGGAGGAGGAGGAGTGGGGGCTGAGGAGGAGGAGGAGGAGTGGGGGCTGAGGAGGAGGAGGAGGAGGAGAAGGAGTGGGGGCTGAGGAGGAGTGGGGGCTGAGGAGGAGGAGGAGTGGGGGCTGAGGAGGAGGAGGAGTGGGGGCTGAGGAGGAGGAGGAGGAGGAGTGGGGGCTGAGGAGGAGGAGGAGTGGGGGCTGAGGAGGAGTGGGGGCTGAGGAGGAGGAGGAGGAGGAGGAGGAGGAGGAGTGGGGCTGAGGAGGAGGAGGAGGAGGAGGAGTGGGGGCTGAGGAGGAGGAGGAGGAGGAGGAGGAGGAGGAGGAGGAGTGGGGGCTGAGGAGGAGGAGGAGGAGGAGGAGGAGGAGTGGGGGCTGAGGAGGAGGAGGAGGAAGGAGGAGTGGGGGCTGAGGAGGAGGAGGAGTGGGGGCTGAGGAGGAGGAGGAGGAGGAGGAGGAGTGGGGGCTGAGGAGGAGGAGGAGTGGGGGCTGAGGAGGAGGAGGAGTGGGGGCTGAGGAGGAGGAGGAGGAGGAGGAGTGGGGGCTGAGGAGGAGGAGGAGGAGGGAGGAGTGGGGGCTGAGGAGGAGGAGGAGGAGGAGTGGGGGCTGAGGAGGAGGAGGAGGAGGAGTGGGGGCTGAGGAGGAGGAGGAGTGGGGGCTGAGGAGGAGGAGGGAGGAGGAGTGGGGGCTGAGGAGGAGGAGGAGGAGTGGGGGCTGAGGAGGAGGAGGAGGAGTGGGGGCTGAGGAGGAGTGGGGGCTGAGGAGGAGGAGGAGGAGGAGGCTGAGGAGGAGGAGGAGGAGTGGGGGCTGAGGAGGAGGAGGAGTGGGGGGCTGAGGAGGAGAAGGGATGGGAGTTGCAACATGTTAATCATTCCAGCAGCCAGCGATGTTTGCATTGCCCAGAGTCCAAGCGCATTCCTAGATCCTGGCGCGTACTCTGCTCCCAGTTCAGAATTCCAGCCTGTCAGAGCGTTTCCTGTACGGGAGACGATTCAAGCTCCACATCTGCTCTGTTCCAAAATTAGATTGTGAATGCGGCAGAAAGTTCCCCTCCCTCTCCCCCTCACCCACTTGAACCCGGGTCACTCACACACACATACACAAAGGCTTTTCCAAAAATTCCACTCCAGAGGCACTCCCTCTGCTCCAGGGAGGGACGCCAGCCAGGGCTATAACCACAGTCCTAGTGGCACCAGCCTGGGTCGGGGGGGTAGGAATCTGAGCAGAGGGGGAGCAGGGGGAGGCGGAGTGGGGCAGGAGTGCAATGCTGGACCCAGCACTCTATCTTTCACTCTTGTTCTGCACGTCTAAAACTCTATTCTAGCTACAGGTGGCACAGTGGTTAGCACTGCTGCCTCACAGCGCCAGGGACCTGGGTTCAATTCCCGGCTCGGGTCACTGTCTGTGCAGCGTCGGCATGTTCTCCCCGTTTCTACCTGGGTTTCCTCCCACATTCCAAAGATGTGTGGGTTAGGTGGATTGACCGTGCTAAATTGCCCCTTAGGTGTCCAAAGATGTTTAGTTTAGTGGATTGGCCATGAAATTGGCCATGACACTAAATTGCCCTTTAGTGTCAAGGGGCATTAGCAGGGTAAATGCATGGGGTTACGGGAATGGGGCCTGGATGGGATTGTGATCACTACAGTCTCGATGGGCCGAATGGCCTCCTCCTGCACTGTAGGATTCTATGACTGTAACACTACATTCTGAACCCTCTCCTTTCCTTCTCTATGAACGGTATGCTTTGTCTGTGTAAGTGCGCAAGAAACAAAATTTTCACTGTATGCTAATAATAAATCAAATCAAATCAAAAGATGCCGGAGTTGAGGGGGTTGAGCTATGAGGAGAGGCTGAATAAACTAGGCTTGTACTCGTTAGAGTTTAGAAGAATGAGGGGAGATCTCATTGAGACGTATAAGATGATGAATGGGATGGATAGGATAGAGGTGGAGAGACTCTTCCCGCTCAAAAAAGACAGTAGGACTAGGGGGCACAGCCTCAAGATAAAGGGGGGGGCGGTTTAGAACGGAGTTGAGGAGGAACTTCTTCACTCAAAGGGTGGTGAATCTCTGGAATTCTCTGCCCGTTGAAGTGGTGGAGGCTGCCTCGCTAAATATTTTTAAGAAGCGGGTTGATGGGTTTTTGATAAGAGAGGGGATTAAGGGTTATGGGGAGAGGGCGGGAAAGTGGAACTGAGCCACGACAGATCAGCCATGATCTTATTCAATGGCGGGGCAGGCTCGAAGGGCTGGATGGCCTACTCCTGCTCCTATTTCTTATGTTCTTATGAGATTCTGATTCTGAGTGTAATCAGTGACGTTCTGAAAGCCAGGGGGGGCTTATTGCCAGGGTCCATATTCACTGACTCAGTAATCTGATCATTGTCACATTGCTGGAAGCTCACTCCGCACAAACTGCTTCATGTTTCTTACATTCCAGCAGCAGCTGTGCTTCTGTCCTTCTTGTAAAGCACTTTGGCACATCCTCAAATTGCTACACAAATATATATATTCTCTTGGATCGAGCTTCGAGTTGAGACACCAAAGGGCGCCATCAGGTTAATGTCCCCTCTGAAAGACAGCACCTCTGACAGTGCAGCACTCCAGCCACGTGGCCCGCACTCTCCCCTCGCACCCTGGGCAGGGCCCGCACTCTCCCCATGCCAAGCCTGCAGTCTCGCTCTCTGCCTGTGCAAGGCCTGCACTGACTCTCTCTCTCTTCCCCCCCTCCCACACAAGGCCCGTACACTCTCTCTCTCCCCCTCCCACACACAAGGCCCGTACACTCTCTCTCTCCCCCCCCCCACACAAGGCCCGTACACTCTCTCTTCCCCACCCCCCCACACAAGGCCCGTACACTCTCTCTTCCCTCCCGCCCCCAAACAAGGCCCGTACACTCTCTCTCCCCCCCCCCCAACACAAGGCCCGTACACTCTCTCTCTCCCCCCCCCCCACACAAGGCCCGTACACTCTCTCTCTCCCCCCCCCCCACACAAGGCCCGTACACTCTCTCTTCCCTCCCGCCCCCAAACAAGGCCCGTACACTCTCTCTCCCCCCCCTCCCCCAACACAAGGCCCGTACACTCTCTCTTCCCCCCCCCTCCCACACAAGGCCCGTACACTCTCTCTCTCCCCCTCCCACACAAGGCCCGTACACTCGCTCTCTCTGTGCAAGGCCCACACGCTCTCTCTCTCTCTCTCTCTCTCTCCTCCGACCCCCCTGCGAGACCATCTCTCTCTGCCGGCACTCAACCAGAGACTCGCCACTTGCTGAGTGTCAGGATTTCACTCCATCGCCATGGGCGACCCCTCATTTGTAACCCTCAAGTTCTACTTTCTCCCACACGGACAGGCATCTCTCCACGTCCACACTGAATGGTCTCCGCGAGGTGGACGTGATAATGGGTCCCGATCTGGTGGGTTATGCAACTTTGGAACTCTCTGCCTCAGTCGCGGTAGAGGTGGGGTCAGTGAATACCTCTAAGGCAGATTGGATAGATTGTTATTCACCAAGGGGATCCAAGGTTAGTGGGATAGATAGGAATGTGGAATTCAAAACAGCACAGTGGTTAGCACTGCTGCCTCACAGTGCCAGGGACCCAGGTTCGATTCCCGCTTGGGTCACTGTCTGTGCAGAGTCTGCACCCATGTGTTACTCAAACGGTGGGGGTGCTTCCTAATGAGCACAGGTGGTTGGCACTGGCTCGCTCTGTTCAGCCGTTTCAGGCTCAGTGTCGCTCATCGTTCAGAGACCCAGGCCCTCTGCAGAAGGTACGGGGGGGGTGGGGGGGTGCGGTTGGCGGTCGTGTGTGGGTGAAAGGTGAATTTTGGGAATACTGTGCAAAGTTTTCATTGAATTACAGCCCACTGATCGTCCTGGAAACTTTGCAAAATAGAAATTATAAGAACATAAGAACATAAGAAATAGGAGCAGGAGTAGGCCATCTGGCCCTTCGAGCCTGCCCCGCCATTCAATAAGATCATGGCTGATCTGTCGTGGCTCAGTTCCACTTTCCCGCCCTCTCCCCATAACCCTTAATCCCCTCTCTTATCAAAAACCCATCAACCCGCTTCTTAAAAATATTTAGCGAGGCAGCCTCCGTGAAACGCTGTCTCCCTCTCAGCGTGCGCGCGTACACACACACCCAGACGCCCTGAGACACACACACACACACCCCAACACAGATACCGTCTCACACACACACAGACATTGCACACACACACAGACATCGTCACACACGTACCAGCACAGACAGGCACACGCACAGACACAGATACCATCTCACACACACACACATACATGTGCACACACAGCATCAGGCTTTCAGATGTGACATTAAGCTGAGATGATATATTCTCAGGGAAGAAACATGGCTGAGTTTTCCCCAGTGTCCCTCCAATATTTTCCTCATAGCAAACAGCTGTGGAAAACAATTGATCTGATCATTATCTCAAAGTGCTGCATTAATGCCTGTCTCTGCTATCTTTGGGTTAGAAGGGAATAAACTGTGGGGGGGGGGGACGCACTGGGCGTTTAGACCACCCCGGGCAGGAGGCTGCACGCTGGTATTTCATTCATCCTATCCGTGGGGGGGCTCTGGCTTGGCGAGAAGCAGAGTCCCACCTCGTTTCAGCCAGACTTCAAAAGCTTTCCAGTCGACTGAGCGACTTCCAGGAGCTCAGCAATGTGACGCAGGGAGGGATGATACAGGCCAGCCAGAGGAACATGCCACTTCCTGGAATCCCTGCCCCGAGACAGAGTTCTGGGCTAGTGCGTCCACACCCACACTATATTTACACTCACACACACGCCCCCACATTTAACTCACTGTAGCCCGGGCAGCTAAAACATTCTTCTCGCTCCTTTACTGTCACCTCCCCCACCCCCACCCCCAACCCCCCCCAGGCATTTTTAACATCATTACCTCACCCACTGTGACTGAACCTCCATTTACTGCTCCTGTTTCCGAGCTGTTCTGTCAGAAATGCCAAATAGGGCGGCATGGTGACACAGTGGTCAGCACTGCTGCCTCCCAGGAGCCCAGGTTCAAATCCATAAGACACAGGAGCAGAATTAGGCCACTCGGCCCATCAAGTCTGCTCTGCCATTCAATCATGGCCGATATTTTTCTCATCCCCATTCTCCTGCCTTTTCCCATAATCCCTGATCTCCTTATTAATCAAGAACCGATCTATCTCTGTCTTAAAGACACTCAATGACCTGGCCTCCACAGCCTTCTGCAGCAAAGAGTTCCACAGATTCACCACTCTCTGGCTGAAGAAATTCCTCCTCATCTCTGTTTTAAATGATCTCCCCTTTAGCCTGAGGTTGTGCCCTTGTGGTGAATAAACAGAAACATAGAAATCGTAGAATCCCTGCAGTGCAGAAAGAGGCCATTCAGCCCATCAAGTCTGCACCAACAACAATCCCACCCAGGCCCTATCCCGTAATCCTACACATTTACCCTGTAAATCCCTCTAATCTATGCATCCGGGCACACTAAGGGGCAATTTAGCATGGTCAATCCACCTAACCTGCACACCATTGGACTGTGGGAGGAAACCAGGCTTATTTAAAATAAAAAATAAAAAATAAATTATTTTAAATAAATCAACTTACGTCCTTGAGGGAAGGAAATCTGGTTCAAATCCTGCCACAGGAGATGGTGGAATTTGAATTCAATAAAAATATCTGGATTTGAGAATCTACTGACGACCATGAAACCATCATCGATTATCGAAAAAATCCATCTGGTTCCTTTAGGGAAGGAAATCTGCCGTCCTTACCCGGTCTGGCCTACACGTGACTCCAGAGTCACAGTAATGTAGGGCTGACTTTCAACTACCCTCGAGCAACTAGCGACACCCATGTCCCAGGAATTAATTAAAACAAAAATCTCACGGCACTAACCCGGAAAGTGAACGCGATGTGTTGACAGGGTGCTGGTTGAGGGTGTTAACTGAGCTGCGCTGTTCCTTTAAGAGCAAATCTCAGCTAAGAACCCGAATACATATCCCCAGAGTGCTGGAGGCAGTCAGCATTAATACTCCCTCAGCAACTGCTCAGAAATCCCGAGCCTCATTATCTAACCGGCTGTCAGAGAGCAAATCTCTGACTCACAGCCTCTGTCTCCTGCCCTGTGCAGTTAGCTTGCCCACACATCAAATCCCTACTCAATTAGTGCTGTGAGATACAAATGCATGAGGGCTTAATTCCCTTCCCCACCCCCCTCCAGACAGCTTTTCCCCTGTTTGTTATCTTAAACCTGGTTGTCAGCCTAATTTAATCCCATTTCAAAATATTGGGCAATTGGTGATGCCTCCTGCAGTCCACCAGCTGTACAGGGAGAAAGGGAAAACAAACCCTCTGCAGCTTCACACACCCAACTGACTAATGAATGTCAAAGACCTCATGGTAATATTGAAAGACGGAGAACCTCTGCCCCAACCTCCCAGTGACCTCTGAGCAACCTTCTCTCAATCACAGAATCCCTACAGTGCAGAGGGAGGCCATTTGGCCCATCAAGTCTGCACCGACTCCCTGACAGAACATCCCACCCCAGCCCTATCCCCACATATCTACCCTGCTAACCTACATATCCTGGGCATTAAGGGGCAATTTCGCACAGCCAATCCACCTAATGCTCACATCTTTGGACACTAAGGGGCAATTTAGCGTGGCCAATCTCCCTAACCCAAATATCTTCGGACTGGGAGGAAACCGGAGCACCTGGAGGAAACCCATGCAGACACGGGGAGAACATGCAAACTCAACGCAGACAGTGACCCGAGGCTGGGAATCGCACCCGGGTCCCTGGCGCTGAGAGGCAGCAGTGCTAACCACTATACCATCCACATCCATTCCCATGCAACCTCAAAGCCGATCCAGTCATTCACCTCTGGGTGTTTGGTGGGAGCTTGCAGTGAGTGCACCAATGGGGAACTGGGCTGCTCTACGTAGCCACGGTCGCATTTTAACATCTAAAATCTACGCCAAGGCTGGGAGTTATTGTGGGAGCTGCCCTGCTGCGTCAGAGAGTCTCCTTTCCCCTTGGTCCCAAGAGGTTTCATAAACTGCAAGGGCGAGTCAAGTCTAAGGAGAGTTTCCTTCACACACGCTCCCCACATCGAGATTAACCTGTTACTAAAATAGTCTAATGTAAACAACACCTAGCTTTGCTCAGCGATTGGGAGCAGGAGTAGGCTGCGTTCTTTTACATTCACGTGGGTGTCACTGGCTGGCACAGCTTTATTGTTCACCCCAATGCCAGTGACTCTACAGCCATCAGTGAATCTCTACAGTGCGCATGGAGGCCATTCTGCTCATCTAGACTGCACCAACAACAATCCCTTCCAGCCCTATCCCCATAACCCCACACATTTACTCTGTTAATCTCTGAAATACTTCTAACGCAATTGTGTGCTAAAGTTAGGAGCCCGAAGCTGTACAGGGTATTAAAACAAGACTTCGCTCAAGTACAAATACGTCTTTGCCTGTGAGCTTGGCGGCTGTTCCTAACTCTGAGATCCAGGAAGCCAGCGCGGTGTGACATGATGGACTGAGTTTACAAGAAGACTGCTTCCATTTCAAAAGTGATCGAGTCACAGAACGCCAAAGGGTACGTCAAGTGATGTAGCCCGGACTTAGTCACACATTTCTCAGTAAACCCTCATTGTGCAATTGATGTGAGTCACACATCGCAACAAGGCAAAGACTAGACTTGCTTTTCTACATCAGATAAACAGCAATTTGCCTCAGATAAATATTTTTAAGACGCGGGTTGATGGGTTTTTGATAAGCGAGGGGATTAAGGGTTCTGGGGAGAGGGCGGGAATGTGGAACTGAGCCACGACAGATCAGCCATGATCTTGTTGAATGGTGGGGCAGGCTCGAAGGGCTGGATGGCCTACTCCTGCTCCTATTTCTTATGTTCTTATGATGGAATCTGAAAAAGAGAAAATGCCGGAAAATCTCAGCAGGTCTGACAGCGTCTGTGGAGAGAGAATAGAGCCGATGAAGAGACTAAATAGACTGGGTCTGTACTCGTTGGAGTTTAGAAGGATGAGGGGGGATCTTATAGAGACGTATAAGATAATGAAAGGGATGGATAGGGTAGAGGTAGAGAGATTCTTCCCACTCAGAAAGGACAGCAGGACTAGAGGGCACAGCCTCAAAATAAGAGGGGTGGGGGGGCAGTTTAGATCAGAGTTGAGGAGGAACTTCTTCACTCAAAGGGTGGTGAATCTCTGGAATTCTCTGCCCGTTGATGTGGTGGAGGCTACCTCGCTGAATATGTTTAAGTCACGGGTAGATAGATTTCTGATAGACAGGGGAATTAAGGGTTATGGGGAGAAAGCGGGAAAGTGGAACTGATCCACTTCAGATCTTATTGAATGGCGGGGCAGGCTCGAAGGGCTAGATGGCCTACTCCTGCTCCCATTCCTTATGTTCTTATGTTTTGACGCTGGATGACCCAGAGAGAGAAGAATAGTGGAGATAGAATAGTGCTAATTTGCAGCACGGTGGCACAGTGGTTAGCACTGCTGCCTCACAGCACCAGGGACCCGGGTTTGATTCCTGGCCTTGGGTCACTGGCTGTGTGGAGCTGCCGTGTTCTCCCTGTGTCTACGCGAGTTTCCTCCGGGTGCTCCAGTTTCCTCCCACAGTCCAAAGATGTGCAGGTTAGGGTGTATTGGCCGTGCTAAACTGCCCCTCGGTGTCAGGGGGATCAGCAGGGTAAATACATGAGGTTACAGGGATCAAGCCTGGGTGAGATTGTGGTCAGTGCAGACTCAATGGGCTGAATGGCCTCCTCTTGCACTGTAGGGATTCTATGATTCCAGAACTCTACCACCTCGCTCACCCAGATACCGGAAATCTCCGTCAGCCTCGGGCGGGATTTCCGGTCTTGCCCGAGTAAGGCTGGAAAATCCGACCCAATCACTCAAGACTCGAAATGCTGGCCCTATTCTCCCTCCATGGATGCTGTCAGACCCGCTGAGATTTTCCAGCATTTTGGAAAGAATTTCTGGTTAAGGTGCATTGGCCGTGCTAAACTCTCGCTCAGTGTCCCCGGACAGGAGTGTGGCGACTGGGGGATTTTCACAGTAACTTCGTTGCAGTGTCAATGTAAGCCTACTCGTGACACTAATAAAACTTTCTGCTTTTGTTACTTTTCTCCAATCACACCCTCAATGTCCCGTCGCTCTCCAATGAAGCATTAGTTTTAAAAAAAGTACTGTGAAGTCGAAAATTCAACAGCCAACTTGCCCCAGCACATTCCCATAAGCAGCACTGCGAGTAACATGCAGCAAATTTGTGACAAAGACAGTCATCCAGAATCGAAACGTTGGCTCCATTCTCTCTCCACGGCCGCTGTCAGACCCGCTGAGATTTTCCAGCATTTTCTGTTTCTCCTTTTCAATTTTGTGATGCTCGGTTGAGGGGGTAAATACCAAGGCGTCAGGAATCAGACCCCTAATCCCCTTTCAAATGGTCATTTGTACTTCGCAGGAGGACAGCCAGAGTCTTGCTGGACTGGAAGCACTTCTAGAACACTAGAAGCAGGAGACCATTCGGCCCTTTGAGCCTGCTCTGCCGTTCATTATGATCATGGCTGATCATCAAATTCAATATCCTGATTCCCTACCATTCCCCCCAATATCCCTCGACCCCTTTAGCCCCAAGAGCAAAATCTAATTTTTTCCTGAAATCACACAACATTTTGGCCCCAACTACTTTCTGTGGGAGTGAATTCCACACATTCACCACCCTCTGGGTGAAGAAATTTCTCCTCACCTCAGTCCTAAAAGGTTTACCCCTTATCCTCAAACTATCACCCCTAGTTCTGGACTCCCCCCACCATCGGGAACATTCTCTCTGAATCTACCCTGTCTAACCCTGTTAGAAGTTTCTATGAGATCCCCTCTCACTCTTCTAAACTCCAGTGAATATAATCCTAACTGATTTAGTCTCTCCTCAGATGACAGACCTGCCATCCCAGGGATCAGCCTGGTAAACCTTCTCTGCGCTCCCTCTGTAGCGAGGACATCCTTCCTCAGATAAGGAGACCAAAACTCCACACAATACTCCAGGTGTGGCCTCAACAACGCCTTATACAATTGTAGCAAAACATCCTTATCTCTATACTCAAATCCTCTCGCTATGAAGGCCAACACTCCATTTACATGTGGTAACAATACAATACAGGAACAGGCCCTTCGGCCCTCCAAGCCTGTGCCAATCATGATCCCTGCCTAAACCGTATGCACTTAAGAGTCCGTATCCTTCCATTCCTATCCTATGGAGGTGGCACAGTGGGTTAGCACTGCTGCCTCACAGCACTAGGGACCCGGGTTCGATTCCCGGCTTGAGTCACTGTCTGTGTGGCGTTTGCGCATTCTCCCTGTGTCTGCGTGGGTTTCCTCCAGGTGCTCCGATTTCCTCCCACACTCCAAAGATGTGCAGGTTAGCGGGATTAGCCATGCTAAATTGCCCGTTAGCATCCAAAGACGTACAGGTTAGATTGATTGGCCATGCTAAGTTGTCCCTTTGTGTCAAGGGGATTAGCACGGTAAATGAGGGGTTGGGAAATGGGGCTTGGATGGGATTGTTGTTGGTACAGACTTGATGGGCTGAATGGTCTCCTTCTGCACTGTACGGACTCTATGGTTCTATTCCATAATTCTCTGAACTCCCATGTTCCCCACCCTCCATTCCAGACTGTCAAATTCCAACTCGGAATCGCAGGATGAAAGTCTGCTGGATTTGCTGAGTGGGAACTTGCTTGCGCAAGTTGAACTTGGGAAGAACTTCCAAACCTCTTGGTGGGTGAGAGTCCAACTCTGTAAACCGCCCAGGCATCCCGTTATCAGCACCGCTGGGGCCATAAAGGATGAGTCGGATTAGAAAAGCAGCAATTGCCACATCACCACCGCGAGCGCTCCCCTGACCCAGGCACTGGTTAACTGAGCTCGGGGTGACGTGGGAAGCCTGAATTTAGGCCCCAGGAACACCCTAGTTGGGCTTTCTAAAAGCTCTGGGACGTCCCAGGGTCACCGTGTTGAGAAATAAACGCACCTTCCTTCTGACTCGACAGAAAATCCACGCTGGGTGCCTTAATTACAATATTAATCCGGGGTAACTCAGCCCCTCCGTTATTCACTGGAATTTACACATTATTCCCGTAATCAACAATGTAATTAACGCTTAATAACCAGTAATTACATCCATCAAAATACACCATCACTGACAGTCTAGTTACAAGGAGGGACTAACTATCCTTACGCTCGCTCACTCTCACTTTGGTGGTTGCTTTTGTCCATTGGGGTTATTATTTATCGGAGTTTTGTTCCCGATTCCCCCCCCCGCCACCAACCTGTCTGATTTTGATGCTACGTGTTGGTAAACCACGCCACATTTGTCCAATATTCGTGCCTGACCTTTAGTCTCACGGAATATTGTAAGTAAGTTAATGGTGTTACACTTTCTTTCCAACACTGCGTAGAATTCAGAAAGAGGCCAGTCCGCCCATCTAGCCCATGCTGTTATTCACACTCTACAGCACCCTCCAATCACTCCATTGACCTGTCCTTCCCTTCCTTCCTCCCTTGTGTTTATCCAGCTTCCCTCTTAAACGTATTAACACTATTCACCTCCCCCGCTCCCGCCCCGTGGGAGTGAGTCCCGCATTCTCCCCCGCTCCGCCATGGGGAGCGAGTCCCGCATTCTCCCCCACTCCCCCTCGGAGCGAGTCCCACATTCTCCCCCATTCCCTTGTGGGAGCGAGTCCCACATTCTCCCCCATTCTCCCGCGGGAGCCAGTCCCACATGGTCTCGGGCAGAGCAGGAGCCCATACCGAGCTGTGATACAATCAGAAAGAATGCTTTCTATGGCGCGTCTGTAAAAGTTGCAAGTGGTATGGGGAACACAGCAGGGAAGAACTAGATGAGGTACTTCAAGTAGACTAGATGGGCTGAATGGACTGGTGCTAGTAATCAAGAGAACCCCAGGCTAATGCCCCCGGGTGCTCCGGTTTCCTCTCACAAACCAAAGGTGTGCAGGTTAGGTCCCTTAGCATCCAAAAATGTGTAGGTTGGGTGGATTGGCCATGCTAAATTGTCCCTTGCGTCCAAAAATGTGCAGGTTAGGTGGATTGGCCATGGTATATTGCCCCTTAGTGTTGGAGGGGGATTAGCAGGGTAAATACATGGTGTTATGGGGATTGTTGTTGGTGCAGGCTTGATGGGCTGAATGGCCTCCGTGTGCACTGTCTGGATTCTACGAACTCTCCCCCTCTGAGCTTGATTAGGCTTCGAATCCCAACCCCAAGGCCACGAGTACAGGAGCCAGGGTGACAGGCCCAGAGCAGTACAGCAGGAGTGCTGCACTGTCAGAGCTGCCATCTTCCAGGTGAGATGTCCAACCACCAGAGTGCTGCCCCCTCAAGGAGGGGACGTTAAAAACATCCCATTTTTGTAACGAGCGCAACCCCCAACCCCACCCCGGCATCCTGGTCAAAGTCCACCTTACAACCAACGTCACTACATAATAAAGATTTTCTGGAGATTAACTGACTGTTGTTGGTAGGAACTTGATGTGAGCAACCTGACTCCTGCACATCCTCCGTGCTGACACTGGCTGCATTCTGATAGCCCCCTACAGCCAGTGAGGCGCTTTGTGAAACCCAGAGGACGGGGAAGGGTGCTATGGCAATGCAAGTCCTGAACTAATCCACCGATTAATAAATCGCACAGAGGGCGATGCTTTGGGAACTGCGCATTTCCAATTCCCTTTCGGGTCTGACTGATGCCCTGAAGATGTATTTTTAGCTTAAGGCGTGTCTTAACTTCTTCCCTTGCCAGACGCTTGCAGTGAGGGAGAACAGGGGACGATTTGCAACCTAGCAACCCATTCCCATGGAAACGGGGACCGGGGTAAATGTTATGAGACACAAGGGATTTCCGAGCCAATACTCAGTAATCTTTTCTGGTGTGAAGCGGTGGACAAGAGGAATTTCTACAACAAATAGGAACAGTTGGCTTTTATAAAATTAAGTGTCGAGTCAGTTTCTGGGCAATTTCAAGAACAAACAGGGGGTGACCGCGTGAGAAAGTAATGGCCAGCGGAGATCCTTGCCAAGGGATTCTGCTCCTTGCTTAGTTCCAGGGAAGAGAAAAAACATCACTGAAGGCTGGCTCCTGTGGGATTGGAGCATCAAGGTGATTCCTTTCCCCTCCCCACCACCCAAAATAACGTTTGCTTTACTTCCCTCTTCTTTGGCTGGTTTTGCAGACGAGACATCGGCACCTCCGCTACGCTGAAGGGCGTTGGTGGGCTATTTGACTGAGTGGGGCATCGCGGACAAGCCTCATTCTCCCCCTCGTCCTGACACGTTCACACGTGCAGTTTGCTCCATCAGCGCGCGTCAATGTCCCCTTGAAATGTACACTCCGTCTGCGTGTGGACAGCTCATACACCTGTGACCGTGCGGCCAAATTCACCTCCAACTCCATTTTCAAGTTTGCTGATGACACCACCATTGTGGGTCAGGTCTCAAACAATGGAGATAGTGTACAGGAATGAGATAGAGAATCTGGCGAACTGGATATGGGGCAAACGCGGGCAATTGGGACTAGTTTAGGGTTCTAAAAAAAAAAGGGAGCGGCATGGACAAGTTGGGCCGAAGGGCCTGTTTCCATGCTGTAAACTGCTATGGTTCTATGGTGTGGTGACAATAATCTCTCCCTCAATGTTCACACAACGAAGGAGATTGTCATCGACTTCAGAAAGCGTACTGGAGAACATGCCCCGTCTACATCACGGGGATGGATTGAAAACGGTCGAGACCTTCAAGTTTTTAGGTGTCCTGGTCACCAACCTGTCCTGGTCCTCCCCCCCCCCATGCCGACACTATAGTTAAGAAAACCCACCAACGCCGCTACTTTCTCAGAAGACTAAGGAAATTTAGCATGTCCACTACGACTCTCACCAACTTTTACAGATGCACCATAGAAAGCATCCTTTCTGGTTGTATCACAGCTTGGTATGGGCTCCTGCTCTGCCCAAGACCGCAAGGATCTACAAAACGTCATGAATGTAGCCCAATCCGTCACACAAACCAGCCTCCCGTCCATTGACTCTCTACACTTCCCGCTGCCTCGGCAAAGCATAATTAAGGACCCCACGCACCCCGGACATTCTCCCTTCCATTTCTTCCGTCAGGAAATAGATACAAGAATCTGAGGTCATGTACCAACCGACTCAAGAATAGTTTCTTCCCTGCTGCCATCAGACTTTTGAATGGACCTATCTTGTATTAAGTTGATCTTTCTCTGTCCCCAGCTACAACTGTAACACTACATTCTACACTCTCTCCTTTCCTTCCCTATGAATGGTATGCTTTGTCTATATAGCATTGCAGGAAACAATACTTTTCACTGAATACTAATACATGTGACAATAACATAGGTGCAGATGATGGGGTGACACGGTGGTTAGCACTGCTGCCTCACAGGATCAGGCTTGGGTCACCATCCATGTAGAGTTTGCACTTTCTCCCTGTGTCTCCGTGGGTTTCCTCTGGGTGCTCTGGTTTCCTCCCACAGTCTGAAAGACGTGCTGGTTAGGTACACTGACCCGAACAAGTGCCGGAGTGTGGTGACTAGATGAATTTCACAGTAACTTCACTGTAACTTCACTGATGTTAAGGTTTACTTGTGACCGATAAGTAAAACTTTAACCTCGATATCATGCTGCTTGCCTTAGGTGAGCCAACATAATGGACACTGGGCCTTCTTCTGAAGGCCATCGGAAGGAGGCACTTGGAACACTACACTAACTTGTCCCAAAAATAACATTAGTATTGACGCAATCTTCCAGACTGAGACAGGGCAAATGCGGATTACACTGAAAACAGAAACCTAATGTGAGCACTGAAAATAATTCCCAAAATGATGCCTCACTTCCCTGCAGGACACAGACAGCATCGTCTGAGTGTTAGTCTGAAAAAGACCGCTTTTCAATCCAGTGCTACAGAACCTCTGATTACAGAGCCACACGCAAGCTTTAATTTCCCCTTTGTAATGTGGAAGGAGGGATGACAAAGAGGTTGGCTGGCATTTGCAGAGTTCACCCATTTAGAAGGTTCTAAATCAGACAGTCCAGCTTCAAGTGGTAATTATCCAAAGTCTCATTTAAACAGACATCCCGGCTGACCTGTGACTGCAGGCGCGGACAAGAAACCGGGCTAAACATCCCTGAGGTCCCACACTTTCCAAACCGCCTTACACGTCTGCTGCTAAGTTTTAAAATTGGAAGGGGCAGGGAGGTAGGGGAAAATGAAGAGTTCTATTAAAAGATCGACATCAACAGGGGCGAAGTAGAAATGGTTGAGAGCTTCAAGTTTTTAGGTGCCCAGATCACCAACAACCTGTCCTGGTCCCCACCATGCTGACACTGTAGTTAAGAAAGCCACCAACGCCTCTACTTTCTCAGAAGACTAAGGAAATTTGGCGTGTCAGCTACGACTCTCACCAACTTTTACAGATGCACCATAGAAAGCATCCTTTTTGGTTGTATCACAGCTTGGTATGGGCTCCTGCTCTGCCCAAGACCGCAAGAAACTACGAAAGGTTGTGAACGTAACCCAGTCCATCACACAAACCAGCCTCCCATCCACTGACTCCGTCTACACTTCCCGCTGTCACAGCAAAGCAACCAGCATAATTAGGGACCCCACGCACCCCAGGCATTCTCTCTTCCATCTTCTTCCGTCGGGAAAAAGATGCAGAAGTCTGAGGTCACGTACCAACCGACTCAAGAACAGCTTCTTCCCTGCTGCCGTAGACTTTTGAATGGACCCACCTCGCATTAAGTTGATCTTCTTCAACACCCTAGCTATGACTGTAACACCACATTCTGCACTCTGTCCTTTCGTTCTATATGAACGGTATGCTTTGTTTTTATAGCGCGCAAGAAACAATACTTTTCACTGTACGTTAATACATGTGACAATAATAAATCAGACCAAATCAGATCCGTGACACATTCTCCCCGTGTCTGCGTGGTTTCCTCCCAGTTTCCAAGGTGGGAGGATAACCTCCTTCTGTACTGTCGGGATTCTACTTCTCACCTGATGAAGGAGCAGTGCTTTGACAGCCCGTGCTACCAAATATACCTGTTGGACTTTAATCTGGTGTTGTGAGACTTCTTACTGTGCCCACCCAGTCTAACGCTGGCATCTCCACATCACACTCCAAAGGTGTAGCAGAGTGGTGTAACGGAAGCGTGCTGGACCTATAACCAGGGGTCAAAGGATCAAAACCATTCCTTGCTATTTCCTTTTTTGGGCAACACGGTGGTTAGCACTGCTGCTTCACAGCGCCAGGGATCCAGGTTCAACTCCAGCCTTGGATCACTGTGTGTGTGGAGTTTGCACATTTTCCCAGTGTCTGCATGGGTTTCCTCCGAGTGCTCCAGTTTCCTCCCACAGTCCAAAGACGTGCGGGTTAGGTTGATTGGCTATGCTAAAATTGCCCGTTAGTGTCCTGGGATGCATAAGCTGGTAAATATGTGGGTCTCTGGAGATAGGGCCTGGCTGGGATTGTGGTCAGTGCAGACTCGATGGGCCGAATGGCCTCCTTCTGCACTGCAGAGTTTTTATGATTCCATGTGTGGGTTAAGTTGACTGGCCATGATAAATTGCCCCTTAGTGTCAGGGGGATTAGCAAGGTAAACATGTGGGGTTACAGGAATAGGGCCTGGGTGGGATTGTGGTCAGTATAATCTTGATGGGCTGAATGACCTCATTCTTTACTGTAGGGATTCTATGATCCAGGTTCGATTCCCAACTTGGATCATTGTCTGTGTGGAGTCTGCACATTCTCCCTGTGTCTGCATGGGTTTCCTCCAGGTGCTCCAGTTTCCTGCCACCCTCCGAAAGATGCGCTGGTTAGGGTGCATTGGCCATGCTAAATTCTCCCTCGGTGTACCCGAACGGGCACAGGAATATAGCAACTAGGGGATTTTCACAGTGGCTGCATTGCAGTGTTAATGTAAGCCAACTTGTGACACTAATAAAATAAACTTGAAACCTTAAAAACCTCAAGGCCTTACTCGTTTGATGTATAAATCCTTCGCTAACTTTTAGTTGTCACCTTTGCCTCTCGAGTCACGTGGTTCAAATCCTGCCCAGTTTTCCATCCAAAATTCCGATCCCAACCTCTCCCCAGTTAGCTTCTCGTTGGTGACTGGAGGGCCTAAGAACAACAGGCCCTGGAACACGATCGGACGTAACAGATGCCTTAGCTCCATCACTTGCCAGAAGGATGTTTTGACCAGATGGATGTGTGAACAGGCCGGTTAGTAAACCATTCAACAAACAGAGAGAGAGGGAGAGAGTGTGGGGGGGGGATGGGGGAGAAAGGAGAAGAAAACAGATGCAAACTATATTATTTTTTCTTATGCAAATACAGGGCAGCTGGAAATCAGCACAGCACGTTACAAAAATGAGGAGTTTTTTTTAAATCCTGAACGATAAAAGGACCAGGAGAATCGCAAGCCTGTTCACGGTAGGCCCAAGAGCTAAGATGGCCGCTGCACACGCAAGCCCCAAACTCCAAAGCAACACAGATTGCTGGGGTTAGAAATCATAGTTCACTGTCAGAGGCATGGTGGCACAGTGGTTAGCACTGCTGCCTCACAGTGCTAGGGACCCAGGCTCGATTCCCGGCCTAGAATCATAGATACAGTGAAGGAGGAGGCCATTCAGCCCATCGAGTCTGCACAGACTGCAATCCCTCCCAGGCCCTATCCTCATAACCCCATATATGTACCCAGCTAATCCCCCTGACACTAAGGGACAATTTAGCATGGCCAATCAACCTAACCCACACACATCTTTGGAGTGTGGGAGGAAACTGGAACATCCAGAGGAAGCCCACGCAGACACAGGAGGAATGTGCAAATTCCACACAGACAGACCCGAGGCTGGAATTGTACCCAGTTCCTTTACGATGTGAGGCAGCAGTGCTAATAAAATCACTGTGCCACCATGCCACTTGGGTCACAGTCTGTGGGGAGTCTGCACATTCTCCCCATGTCTGCGTGGGTTTCCTCCGGGTGCTCCAGTTTCCTCTCTCACAGTCTGAAAGACATGCCGGTTAGGGTGCATTGGCCATGCTAAATTCTCCCTCAGTGTACCCAAACAGGTGCCAAAGTGTGGCGACTAGGGGATTTTCATAATAACTTTATTGCAGTGTTAATATTAGCCTACTTGCAACACTAATAAATAAACTTTAAAACTTTATACTTTAGTTTAGTCTCTCAGACAAGATGTTGAACCGAGGTACATTAAGCTGCACCACCCACCACCCCGCCCTGATGTAAACAGATCCCCCCCCCCCCCCAGCTGCAGTTTTGTAGAGAAACTTTCTCCCCGGTGTCCTGGCCAACATTCATCCCTCAACCAACATCACTTTTTTTTGAAAAAAGACCCTGGTAGGGTTTTCGCAGGAGCTAGCAGCACACCTATTGCCTGCCAAATGTCACACTTCAGAGCAGGAGTAGGCCATTCAGCTCTTCCAACATGCCTCACCTTTCAATAAGAGCACAGCGCAGTGCCACAGTGGCACATTGCTGCCTCACAGCGCCAGGGACCCAGGTTCAATTCCGACCTCAGGTCACTGTCTGTGCAGAGGTTGCACATTCTCCCCGTGTCTGCATGGGTTTCCTCCAAATGCTCCGGCTTCCTCCCACACTCCAAAGATGTGCGGGTTAGGTGGATTAGCCATGATAAATTGCCCCTTAGTGTCAGAGGGATTAGTTAGGGTAAATGCATTGGGTCTGGGTGGGGTAGTGGTCGGTGCAGACCCAATGGGCTGAATGGCCTCTTTCTGCACTGCGGGGATTCTACAATTTGTGAAGGTTAGATGGATTGGCCATACTAATTTTGTTTTATTCATTTGTGGGACATGGGTGTTGCTGGCTGGGCCAGCATTTATTGCCCATCCCTAGTTGTCCTTGGAGGGGCAGTCGAGAGTTGACCACATTGCCATGGCTTTGGAGTCACACGTAGGCCAGACCAGGTAAGGACGGCAGATTTCCTTCCCTAAAGGGACATTAGTGAACCAGATGGGTTTTTCCGACAATGGTTTCATGGTCATCAGTAGATTCTTAATTCCAGATTTTTTTTATTGAATTCAAATTCCACCTCCTGTTGTGGTGGGATTCGAACCCGGGTCCCCCAGAACATTAGCTGAATCTATGGATTAATAGTCCAGCGAAAATAAACACTGGACCGTTGCCCATTAGTATCTGGGGGGTTAGCAAGGTAAACACACAGAGCTACAGGGACAGGATGGGATTGTTGTTGGCGCAGGCTCGATGGGCTGAACGTCCAGCTTGTTCACTGTAGGGAGTCTATGATTCCATTCTATACTGTAAGGTACATAAAAGCAAGTTCTTACTGTCTTAAGGAGGGGAGAGATGATTTTGGCCAAGAGGAGAATTAAACAGAGGGTCGGGATCAGCAGTGGGTGGGGGGTTGGGGAGGCTTAGGGCCGATAAGCTGGTACAAAGCCTTGGCGGTGGAAGAACTGGTTTAGTACTGGGGCGGGAGAAACGTGAAGCCAAATGGTGACATCAGAGCTGTACCAAAAGAAAGCCTTTTGAAAAAAAAAGGAGGAATGTTAATACGCTCGTGTGTGAGAAACCTGGGTGGATTTAAGCTCCGCACCGCAAGATAAAAGTGCACAGCTGTCCCGTTAAAAAAAAAAGTTCTCCCTTTTCAGGGAGGCAGAACACACGGAGAAGAAAAGGATGGTGATTCTGAGACCACAGATGGTGAATAAGACCCTCTGTTTCTTGGGTCTTTGAAATGATTAATATAAATGACTTTGGACCCTTTATGCGGAGGGTGACCTGATCGTGTGTCAACTGCACTCATGTTGTGGGGGCTAGCAGGAAACCACCACCCCCCACCCCCACCACCCACCCCACCACCACCACCACCACCCCCCACCCAACAAATATCCCCCCAATGACGCCACTGTCCACAGGCGAGTGGCTTGTCACTGCTGGACAAAGGGCCGCAGGCGTCTGTCACTGGTCTCCACCCACAACCAGCGTCTAATTTACTCCAGGGCCCCCTCGGGCCAGTCGAGGTGAAACAAGTGTCTGCCCCCCCACCCCCCGCCCCCCACCCCCTCCCCGGGACAGATTGGAGATGCTCAGGTGTGGGCTGGGGGCGTAACCAATCGCCTTTTGTACCAGCGCAGCATGCTAGGCTTCATCAGCACAAGGAAAGTCAAAGCTTCGCAACAGCTGAGTGCAACTCACAGGGGCTGGAGAGGGGATTAGAAATGTAAAATAGACAGACAGAGAGAGAGAGAGAGAGAGAGAGGGGGAGACACACACACAGCAAGAGAGAGAGAGAGAGACACACACAGCAAGAGAGAGAGACATACACACACAGCAAGAGAGAGAGAGAGACACAGACATACAGAGAAGGGCAGGCATAGAGAGAGACACAGACACACACAGCAAGAGAGAGAGAGAGAGAGACACACATACATAAACACACACACACACACACACACACAGAGAAGGGCAGACATAGAGAGAGACACATACACACAGCAAGAGGTTGTGGGGGGGGGAGATAGACAGAGAGAGAGAGAGACACACACACACGCAGACACAGCCAGACGGGGGAGAGAGAGACAGACAGAGAAAGATAGGCAGAGAGGGGAGAAAGAGAGAGAGAGAGGGAGACACAGACTGATAAAGACAGGAAGACACACACACACACACACACACACACACACACACCACACGAGGAGGGCAAGAAAGGCAGAGAGAGAGAGAGAGAGAGAGAGAGACTGTGTGAGAGTGAGAGAGAAAGGAGTACAAACACAAAAACACCAGTGATCCAGACACAGAGAGGGGTAGAAAGATGGGGAGAGAACGCACAGAGACAGATAAAGGCCATCCTGCCCCCACCCCACTGGAGATGACAGCTCACGTTGCTGTGAACAAACAGCTGCTTCAGACTGAGCTGATACCAGCTGTGTATCCAGCCTCACCCACCGGCTGGAGGGGGGAAATGTCCGGGGGAGGGGGAGGGGGGAGGGGGGAAATGTCCGGGGGAGGGGGGAGGTTTAGTGCAGGACAAACAGCCAACACTGAATAGTTCCCTCAGCTGCTGCTAGGCCCCAGGCCTCAGGCTGAGACACAGCAATGTCAGCCACATCTATACTGGCAGGCAGAGGGAGGGAGTTTGTTAATGCAACATCACATTTATAACCACTTGTTTCCACCTAATCTCCGGTGGCTGCTCCACTTCTCCAGGGTTGGCAGCAGGCCTGCCTTAACCTCACAGTGAAGGTGGATGCGGCCAACATTTGGGGAGACTGGTTTGGACTCAGTCTCACTGGTGCGGATCCAAGTTCCACTCCAGAGGCAGGAACCTAGGCCGACACTCCCAGTGCAGTGCTGAGGGGGTGCCACACTGTCGGAGGGGCCTGTGCTACGCATGAGACAACAAAACAAGTCCCTGTCTACCCTCTCAAGAGGATATAAATGCTCCCACGGCTGTGATCAGGAGACAAGGGGAGTCCTCCCCGTCGTCCCAGCCAATGTTTATCCTTTCAAACAACAGATTAATTGGTTATTATTGCTGTTTGTATTTGTTCATTTATTTATAGGGCATGGGCATCGCTGGCTGGGCCAGCATTTATTACCCCCCCTCCCCCCCCCCAATTTCAGAGGGGCAGTTGAGAGTCAACCACATTGCTTTTGGCTCTGGAGTCACATTTAGGCCAGACTGGGTAAGGACGGCAGATTTCCTTCCCTAAAGGGACGTTAGTGCTGCTCCTATTTCTTATGTTCTTATGAACCAGTTGGGTTTTTCCGACAATGGTTTCATGGTCATCAGTAGATTCTTAACGCCAGATTTTTATTGGATTCAAATTTCACCTTCTGCCGTGGTGGGATTCGAACCTGGATCCGGCCCTGGGTCTCTGGATTGCTAGCCCAGTGACAATGCCACTCTCTCCCCACTGCATGCATCTTAAAGGTCACATTAACAGTCTGTGTCTCTGCCCAGTACATTGTGACTTCATAGAATCATAGAATTCCTACAGTGCAGGAAGCCATTCGGCCCATCAAGTCTGCACTGACAACAATCCCACCCAGCCCCTATCCTTGCAACTCCTGTATTTAGCCTAGATGTTCCCCTGACATTAAGGGGCAAGTTAGCACGGTCAATCCAGCTAACCAGCACATCTTTGGACTGAGGGAGGAAACCGGAGCACCCGGAGGAAACCCACGCAGACATGGGGAGAACATGCGGACTCTGCACAGACAGAGATTCGAGGCTGGGAATCGAATCTGGGTCCCTGGCGCTGTGATGCAGCAGTGCTGACCACTTCTCGTTACGTGACTGCGTCCGCTCATCCCATAAAGGAAACAAAAAGTCAAAAGACTTTGTTCTGCTGTTATTCCGCAATGGGGCAACACTGGCTGAACAATCCCGAGCGTGCTCACACATACAACGACGACCATTCTAAGATTATCAGCCAGGCTCACAACATGAATCACTTACACTGGCTGGGTGCTGCATATATTCATCTGCAAGGACGATTGTATCATTAGACTTTTAATTCCTACTGATTGTTGCAGCATGCTGCCTCACACAGCCAGGGACCTGGGTTCAATTCCGGCCTCAGGTCACTGCCTGTGTGGAGTTTCTTCCCGTGTCTGTGTGTGTTTCCTCCAGTTTCCTCTCACAGTCCAAAGATGAAAGAGTTAGGTTGATTGGCCATGCAAAATTGCCCCCTGAGTCTCAGGGGTCTAAAGAGGATAAATAAGTGAGATCACGGGGATAGGGCCTGGATGGGATTGCAGACTCGATGGGCCAAACGGCCTCCTTCTGCACTGTGGGGATTCTATGATAAATATTACCACCTGTTGCGTTGGGATTTGAACCTCAAATCTTGCCCAGGGTCTCTGGATTCCAGTGACAATCCCATTAGACTACCACCTCCCTTTTGCGATTGTGTACAAATTGGCATTTATTACCTTAAAGCAGTGACTACACTTCCAAAAGTACTTCAGTGGCTGTAAAAGAGCTTTGGGATGTCTTGGGCACGTGAGAGGCGCTACAGAAATGCAAGTTATTTCAGACAGTGTTGAGCTGCGGGTACCCGGGGGTGCAGTGGCTGCGTTCTCCCTGTATCAAAACAGTTCCCCGGATGTGACATTAGCTCCTAAAGGCAGTCCCCAAGGTCAGATTGCCAAGTTGTATTCAAGACAGATGGATTGGCAAACGGCAGGGAGGGAATGCATGTACAGCAAGATCCCAGAGGCAGCGAACGTGTCGTATAGACAGTGGTGAGCCAGTGGTGTTGGCAGCCCTGACTAGTCAGCCAAACCAAGCTGGAAAGATCGGCACATTCCACGGAATCGAAGCCAATCCGGATTTCGAGTCCTTTACGAAACAACAAGATATAGGAACAGGATGAGGCCCTTTGGCCCATCGAATCTGTTCCACCATTCTATCATAGCTGATATCTTTCTCAATCCCTTTCTCCTGCCTTTACCCCATAACTGGTGGCACAGTGGTGAGGACTGCTGCCTCACAGCATCAGGGACCCGGGTCCGATTCCCGGTTTGGGTCACTGTCTGTGTGGAGTCTGCACATTCTCCCCGTGTCTGTGTGGGTTTCCTCCGGCTGCTCCGGTTTCAAAGATGTGCCGATTAGGTGGACTGCGCCTTAGTGTTGGGGGACTGGCTAGGGTAAATGCATGGGGTTATGGGGATAGGGTTTATTTATAAAGTTTTTTGATTAGTGTCACAAGTAGGCTTACATTAACTCTGCAATGAAGTTACTGTGAAGTTCCCCTCGTCGCCACACTCCGGCACCTGTTCGGATCAATCCACCTAACCAGCATATCTTTCAGACTGTGGGAGGAAACCAGAGGAAACCCACGCAGACACAGGGAGAACATGCAAGCTCCACACAGACAATGACCCAAGCTGGGAATCGAACCCAGGTCCCTGATGCTGTGAGACATCAGTGCTAACCACTGTGCCAAGGTCCGGGTGGGACTGTAGTCAGTGCAATCTCGATGGGCCAAATGGCCTTCTTCTGCACTGTAGAATCCTATGAGTCTATGAACCTTTGATCTCCTTATTAATCAAGGACCTATCTATCTCTGCCTTAAAGACACTCAATGACCTGGCCTCCACAGCCTTCTGCGGCAAAGGGTTCCACAGATTCACCACTCTCTGGCTGAAGAAATTCCTCCTCGTCTCTGTTCTAAAGGGTCGTCCCTTTACTCTGAGGCTGTGCCCTCGGATCCAAGTCCCTCCAACTAATGGAAACATCTTCCCCACATCCACTCTATCCAGGCCTTTCAGTATCCTCCAAGTTTCACTGAAATCCCCACCTTCATCCTTCTAAACTCCAAAGAGTACCGACCCAAAGTCCTCAACCGTTCCTCATATGACAAGCTCTTCATTCCAGGGATCATTCTTGTGAACCTCCTCTGGACCCTCTCTCCAAGGGGACCCTCTTATTGGGCAGTTTATTTATTTACGAGTGTCACAAGTAGACTTACATTAACACTGCAATGAAGCTACTGTGAAACCCCTAGTCGTCACACTCTGGTGCCTGTTTGGGTACACTGAGGGAGGATTTAACACAGCCAACGCACCCTAGCCTTTCAGACCGTGGGAGGAGCACCCGGAGGAAACCCACGCAGACACGGGGAGAACATGCAGACTCCACACAGACAGTGACCCAAGCCCGGGAATCGAACCCGGGTCCCTGGCGCTGTGAGGCAGCAGTGCTAACCAACGTGCCACCCCCTGTCAGCAACTCAGGGGCTCCCACCTCAGCGACACTATGTTGGGGGTGTGTGGGTGGGGGGGACAAGTAGATAACAAGAGACCACCCAGAGCTGGTGGAAGCTGCCCCAAAACGAGGTGAGGGAGGGCCTTTCTTAGCTGATGTCCAGAGAAAAGAGGGGGCGCACAGAACAGAAGCAGGGAAGGAACTGAACTGTCAGTGGCGGCAGCAGCTGTGGGCAATGCATTGAGTCCGGTCATTAAGCAGTTCTGGATTGCTGCCACCTTCCCAAGCTGCAGACAATGTGTCGGGACTCTGTGCTGCTGCTGAGGTTCATATTAGCAGAGATGATGCCAGCATTGTGTGTCAAGTGGCTGAGAGTGGAGACTTCGCCCCCCCCACCCCCGGCTGTTTCCACTCCCAGGGCACGTCCCACATCGAAGCCGCTGGGGCTTTGCCTGGGACAGTGGGGTGGGGGAACTAAAGTGTCACATGAATCATAGAATCCCTACAGTGCAGAAGCAAGCCATTCGGCCCATCGAGTCTGCACGGACCACAAATCACACCCAGGGCCTATCCCCATGAATTTACCCTAGTTAGTGTCAGGGGGGCTAAGGGGCAATTTAGCATGGCCAATTCACCCAACCTCAACATCCTTGGATGCTAAGGGCAATTTAGCATGGCCAATCCATCTAACCCTCACATCTTTGTTCAGTGGGAGGGAACCCATGCAGACACGGGAAGAACATGCAGACTCCACACAGACAGTGACCCGAGGCCAGAATCGAACCCGGGTCCCTGGCGCTGTGAGGTAGCAGCACTAACCCACTGTGCTTTTTGTGAAAGGGGTGGGGCTTCCCACAGGTTCCAGAATCAGATCTGTCTGTCCTGTTTGACAGGAAGAGAACCGTCAAACCCCTGCAGTGTAGGAGGCGGCCATTTGGCCCATCGAGTCAGCGCTGACCCTCTGACGGAGCAACTAACCCACAGGTTTGTTCTCTGATGTACAAAATGCTGACCCGCAGCACCGTCTAGGGAAGGTGCTGACAGTATCTGCCCATCAGTTTAGGTGCTGTCGCTGGTATAGCTTTGGTTGGGTAGGTAGGTGGGTGCAGGGGTGGGGGATGTGGAATGTGGAATAGAGGGGCAAAGCCTCTCACTACCAAATCGGCGGCTTCATGCACTCCATGTGAAAAGTGGCACAGTGGGTTAGCACTGCTGCCTCACAGCACCAGGGACCCAGGTTCGACTCTCTGCTTCGGTCACTGTCTCTGTGTGGAGTCTGCACGTTCTCCCCATGTCTGTGTGGGTTTCCTCCGGGTGCTCCGGTTTCCTCCCACAGTCCAAAGATGTGCAGATTAGGGTGATTGGCCATGCTAAATTGTCCCTTAGCGTCGGGGGACTAGAAAGATACATAAGTGGGGTTATGAGAATAGGGCTTTGGTGGGATCGCTGCCGGCCCAGACTTGATGGGCCAAACGGCCTCCTTCTGCACTGTAGTGATTCTATGGTTGTACTTAGCTACAAAGCCTCTCACAGTCGAGAGACAGAGAGAGAGAGACAGAGAGAGAGAGACAGAGAGAGAGACAGATGGATGTTACACGTGCTCACTGAGTTCAAACAGGAAGCTTCACTTGGTCAAATAGCTTGACAACACTCAGCATTCCAAATGTCTGCGGACCCTGAGTGAGGGGCAGTATCGACAGGGGGCAAAGGGAGTTAACAATCTGATGTTTTGAAATGCAGACTGAACCTTTTCCGCCATCAGATCTCAGACGGTCAAAGGCTTTCTCCACTGAACCCAACTCAAACACGGGGCTACCCAACAGCTCAGCATTCAGTCTCTGAAACAACAGCGTACCACACAGCCTGTCACCGTGCCTGTTCAGCCTGTCTGAAACAACAGTGAACCACACAGCCTGTCACAGTGCCTGGATTACAACACACACACACTGACTCACCCATCACTGCCAGGGTAAAACAATCCTGGGTCTTATAGGACACAGAGACTCCGAGGAGAACACTCAGCCCATCCAGCCTGTGTTGGTTCAAAGGGAGCTGTTTGCATGATAGGGTGTGTAGCGGGAACTCACATACAAAAGAATCATTGTTGTATCTCCCAGCCCATCTCAGTGTTCAGAGAATAAACTGGAAACCACAAGAGCTACACACTTCAAAGATGAAGTCATCTGCACTTAGTGGATAAGATCACTGCTCGCAAAGGTTCCTGGATATCCTTCAGAGCTCTCCATCCATCCAAATTTCCTGGATTAGATTCCAGCTGGAAGCCTTTGCAACATCCACCATGCCAGATATTATCATTACAATCTCAGCATCTGGAACTCACACCCATCATTCTTAAACGGGATTGTAAGGGAGCATGAAAATAAAACACAAGGAGGGATTTTGAAACGATTTGAGATCCAACGCCCACCATCGATGTGCAAGGCGGCACGGTGGCAAGCACTGCTGCCTCACAGCGCCAGGGACCCGGGTTCGATTCCCGGTTTGGGTCACTGTCTGTGTGGAGCCTGCATGTTCTCCCCGTGTCTCCCTGGGTTTCCCTTCGGGTGCTCCCACTTCCTCCCACAGTCTGAAAGACGTGCAGGTTAGGTGCTAAATTCTCCCTCAGCATACCCAAACAGGTGCCGGAGTGTGGCGACTAGGGGATTTCCACACTAACTTCATTGCAGTGTTAATCCAAGTCTCCTTGTCACACTAATAAATAAACTTAAAGTGAAATTCCCTAGGTTTAAAACTGCCCCTCTCTCAAGATTTAATTTGGTTCAAGGGCAGTTAAGCGGGCTGCAGGCACGGGTAAGTGAGGTTTAATGAGTCTGCAAACAGATAGCGACCTTGGGATGCTCCAGCGAGCTCTGCAGCCAGTTAAATATTGTTTCTCAGAGAATCGGAAATGTAGCAGCAGAGGGAAAAGAGGCAGCTAATTTATGCAAAGCAAGTTTCCACAAGCGAGGAGATCAAATGACCGGATGGGCGGCACAGTCGTTAGCACTGACACACAATCCTACAGTGCAGAGGAGGCCATTCACCTATCAAATCTGCACCGACCACAATCCCACCCAGGCCCTATCCCCATAACGCCATGTATTTACCCTGCTAATCCCCCTGACCCTAAGGGCCAATTTAGCTATCCACCTAACCCGCACATCTTTAATTACTAAGCGGCAATTTAGCATGGCCAATGCACCTAATCTACACAGCTTTGGACACTAAGGGGCAATTTAGCATGCCTTATCAACATAACCTGCACATCTTTAGTCACTAAGGGGCAATTTAGCATGGCCAATCCATCTAACCTGCACATCTTTCGGACTGAGAGGGGAAACTGCCGCACCCGGAGGAAACCCATGCAGATACAGGGAGAATGTGCAGACTCCACACAGACAGTGGCCCGAGCCGGGAATCGAACCCGGGTCCCTGGCGCTGCGAGGCACAATAAGAATGTGTCAAAATGCGCGATCTTCTTGGGGATCCCTTCCACTTGGAGCCAGCAGATTGCATGAGGCTGTGAGGCAGCAGCGCTAACCGCTGGAATGATGGGGGGGGGGGTAGGGGGGTGGATCTTTAACACTCACGTGGGAGGAGGCTGGGTGTTAGCAGCTAATGAGAAAGGCATCTTGCCAATGGCACATCACCCACCCCCCGGCATTGTGCCCCTAATCTGATAGGCCTGCGTGTAATGTTAGAAGTGTAATTTAGTGCTGGCTGAATGAATGACAGTGCGAGTCAACACAGCAGCCTTTGCTTTGGCAAAGGTAGTTACATGTGTGTGTATGTATATGTATATATGTGTGTGTGTGTGCGCGTGTGCATGTGTGTATATGTGGGGGTGGGGGGAGGAGGTTGGAATATGCAAATCCTGCACACACTGGCCGTCCACCTTCATTATCTAACTCCCCCTTACCCGCCCCGCACCCCCGTCCATCTGTTCTGTACAGGTGCAGGCTGACTTGCCAAGTTGCTTTGATACACTCCAGGCTGCTCACAGTCGAGGTGGAAAGGCCAATTACTGTCGCACTCTTCCCCCCCCACTCCCCCCTCCAAGCCACGCTTCTGCTTTTGTTCTCCGGGCAGAGTCTGCTGCTGCGTTCACCATCCTCCGGCCCCCCTCCCCCAATGTACGACACGTCAGCTGCCTGTTCTTTTCAACGGGCAAGTATTGATACCAGCATCGGAGAGACATTCCTCACTAAACCCCCAGCCTGCACCCCCACCACCACCCCCGACAACACCGCCTATTCCTCAATTAAACGCTTCAGAGATTCCCTTTTAATTCATTGGTGGGACCTGGGCCTTACCCCGCATCTATCGACCCTTCTTCATGTCACTTCAACTGAGTGCCTCACCCGGCCATTCCACAGGGCAGTTGAGAGTCAACCACATTGCTGTGGCTCTGGAGTCACATGTAGGCCAGACCGGGTAAGGACGGCAGATTTCTTTCCCTAAAAAGGACACTAGTGAACCAGATGGGTTTTTCCAACAATCGCACAGATAGTCAACATCTTTTCCCAAAGGTGGGGGAGTCTAAAACTAGAGGGCATAGGTTTAAGGTGAGGTGGGGGGGGGGGGGGGCGGGGAGGGGGAGATACAAAAGTGTTCAGAGGGGCAGTTATTCCCACACAGAGGCTGGTGAGTGTCTGGAACAAGCTGCCAGAGGTAGTAGTAGAGGTAGGTACAATTTCATCTTTTAAAAAACATTTGGACAGTTACAAGGGTACGATGGGTGTAGAGGGATATGGGCCAAACATGGGCAATTAGGACTAGCTTAGTGGTAAAAACTGGGCGGCATGAACAAGTTAGTCCAAAGGGCCTGTTTCCCTGCTGTAAACCTCTACGACTTTATGACAATGGTTTCATGGCCATCAGTAGATTCTTAATTCCAGATTTTTTTTTATTGAATTCAAATTCCACCATCTGCCGTGGCGGGATTCGAACCCGGGTCCCCCAGAACATTATCCCGGGTTTCTGGATCACCCGTCTAGTAACAACAACGCGACGTCACTGCCTCCCCTCCTCAATGCTTTGCCTCTCAAATGGAACCTGCTGTCCCTGTGGTGTAGGTATGTGCACAGTGCTGTTAGGGGAGTTTCAGGGTTCTGACCCAGCGACAGTGAAGGAACAGTCAATATATTTCCAAGCGGTTTGGGGAGAACCTGCATCTGCTGCCCTTGTCCTTCTAGACGGAAGTGGTTGCGGGTTTGGAAGGTGCTGTCTAAGGATCTTTGGTGAGTTGCTGCAGTGCATCTTGTAGATGATACACACTGCTGCTACTGAGTGTCAGTGGGGGAGGGAGTGGATGTTTGTGGATGTGGTGCTAATCAAGCGGGGCTGCTTTGTCCTGGATGGTGTTGAGCTTCTTGTGTTGTTGGAGCTGCACCCGTCCAGGCAAGTGGAGAGTATTCCATCACACTCCTGACTTGTGTCTTATCGATGGTAGAGGGTGTGTGGAGTCTTTCTCCAACACTGACCACCCACAGACCTTGTCAACACTCAGTATTATTGACTCTGACAGCAGACAAGATACTGGAGCTATGCTAATACTCACTAAAGCTCTAACTAGCACCCACAGCTGTAGCACAACCCGAGGCAAAGGAACCAACGTGCATTCCTATAGCACCTTTCACACCCATCAGGATATTTCAAAGCACTTTATAACAGGGGCTGCTCTGCTTGCAAAGTCAAAAACACGGTAGCCAATGTGCGCACAGCAAGATCCCACAACAGCACCACGATAAAGACCAGATATTCCGTTTAGTGGTGTTCATTGCAGGATAAGTGTTGGTCAGGTCACTGGGACAAACTCTCTGGTTATTCTAGAACCCCTACAGTGCAGGAGGAGGCCATTTGGCCCATCAAGCCTGCACTGGCTCAAGTCCTACATATCCTCAAAACCCCCGACACTAAGGGGAAATTTAGCATGGCCAACCCCGCTAACCTATACATCTTGGGACACTAAGGGACAATCTAGCGTGGTCAATCCGTCTAACCAGCACGTCTTTCAGACTGTGGGAGGAAACCGGAGCACCTGGAGGAAACCCATGCAGACACGGGGGAGAACGTGCAAACTGCACACAGACAGTGACCCAAGCCGGGAATCGAACCCAGGGCCCTGGCGCAGAGAGGCAGCAGTGCTAACCACTGCGTCACTCCATTCTGGAATCTTCTACACCCACCCGAGGGGGCAGCTGGTTCAAAATCTGAACTGAAAAAGAGCATTTCTAACAATTCAGTAGTATGAACTTCGGGCTGGAGTTGCTGTTCCGAGTCTCTGGAATGGGATCTGATCCTGTCGCTTCCTGACTCCGGGGAGTGCTGTCGCACCCCCCTACCCTAGAGAATCCTGGAACACAAGGTGGGGAAAACTACAGGATGGCAATCAGGAATTACAATGGACCACATTCCCGGAACGTGGGTGTCTTATTTATAAAGGCAGGAACTCCATTAGGGATGAAAAGAAGCTTGAGCCAGCCTGGGGCAGGCCAGTGTGGGACCAGACTGCACATTGTCAACACAATTCTGTGTCACCTGATGGCCCCTTTGGGTGTTGCACACATTAACTCCACGCCTTGGATCAGTTTCAAGTTACATTCCCTGGGAACGGATACAGAAGTAAAAGCAGTGACCCAGACTGTTCACACACCCCAACGCCCCTGTGCATTACAGCAACATCTCTGTAAATAGGCAACCTGCGTGGCAAGGCTGCGCTTTCAGCTTCTGTTGTCAAGGAAGCATTTCCAAAGCATCAGGGATGCGAGGTACAAGAGGAGAGAGAGAGAGAGAGAGAGAGCTCAACTGCACCGAGCTGAGGGGGAGCAGGGGTGGGCTGAGCAACTGGCAGCTTACAGCCCTGTGGCTGGCATGAGGAGAGAGAAAGAAAGAAAAGAGAGAGAGAGAAGAGAGAAAGAGAAAGAAAAGAGAGCAGAGAGAGAGGACAAGAAAAAGAGGAGAGAGAGTGGAGAAAAAGAGAAAAGAGCGAGAGAGGGAGAAGAGAAAGGGAGGAAGAAAAAAAAAAGGAAAAAAGTGAACAGTGGAACTTAAATTTCTACAGTCTGTCAGAGCAGCAGGACAATTGAGTATTATTTTGAATTTAGCACAGCCAATGCACCCTAACCTGTACGTCGTTCAGAGTGTGGGAGGAAACCACACAGATACAGGGAGAATGTGCAAACTCCAGACAGACAGTGACCCAAGGCTGGGAATCGAACCCGGGTCCCTGGCGCCATGAGGCAGCAGTGCTAACCACCGCCCATAACAGGAATATCACTGCCTCCAAGTCACACAGACCATCCCTATTTGGGAGATATATTTGGACAGATACAGGGATGGGAAAGATTTAAGAGGGGCATGGGCTAAACGCAGGCAAATAGGACTGTAGTTCCATTTTGGAAACTGGGAGGGCATGGACACGCTGGGCCGAAGGGCCTGTTTCCGTGTTGTATATCTCAATGACTCTATATAAAAATTGGTTGCTCCTGCAGTGTGACTGCAGCTAAACAGTGTGACCCCCAGCCAGCAGCTTTGACACAGTAAACTACAGCAATTTAACAAGGCAGCAGCTCATCATCACCTCCTCAAGGGGCAAATCGGGGTGGGTAATAAATGCTGACAGTGTCAACAATACCCACATCTCGAGAAAATCATTTACCTTTCGAGAGGCCAGCTAGTTTGGTGCTGGGAGTACAGGCCCCACCCCAGACATCTCACCCAAATGGACCTCACCAACCACAGGAACACGGTGGCACAGTAGTTAGCACTGCTGCCTCACAGTGCCAGGGACCTGGGTTCGATTCCCGACCTCGGGTCACTGTCTGCGCGGAGTCTGCACATTCTCCCCGTGTCTGTATGGGTTTCCTCCCACAGTCCAAAAGACATTCTGGTTAGGGTACATTGGCCATGCTAAATTCTCCCTCACTGTACCCAAACAGGCGCCGGAGTGTGGAAACTGGGGGATTTTCACAGCAACTTCATGGCAGTGTTAATGTAAGCTGACTTGCGACACTAAATAAATAAACCTTATCAACAGAGAGTCAACACAACTTTGCGCAACAGAATTTCCGTAATATCCTTGAATAAAGACGGCCAGCTGTGCAACTTTTGAGAAAAAAACAGTTCCAAGAGGTTTATATCGCTCGACTGTTCATCTCACTTCCTGGGCAATTGGTCGCAGTTACCAGCTGTCAGATAACACAGGCTCCTTCCACCGAGTTTTACAGCCTTCACAAGGCCAACGTCATCAGTGCTGATCTTCACCTCATGGTATTTGTGTGAACGATGTGTAGGCGGAACTGGAAACTGCCTCCCAACTTAGACCTATTTCTTAATGTTCTGTCCCGTTTCCCTTTGTCATGATGTGGAGATGCTGGCGTTGGACTGGGGTAAACACAGTAAGAGGTCTCACAACACCAGGTTAAAGTCCAGTAGGTTTGTTTGGTAGCAAATGTCACTAGCTTTTGGAGCGCTGCTCCTTCATCAGGAACTCCCCACTCACCTGACGAAGAAGCAGTGCTCCGAAAGCTTGAGACATTTGCTACCAAATAAGCCTGCTGGACTTTAACCTGGTGTTGTGGGACTTCTTACTGAAGCTTCCCTTTGATCAGAGACTAATAGAAGAGAGAGCATAACATTCAGGCCCCATTTGGAGTATTGTGAGCGGTTTTGGGCCCCACACCTAAGGAAGGATGTGCTGGCCTTGGAGGGGATCCGGAGGAGGTTCACAAGAATGATCCCAGGAATGAAGGGTTTATCATATGAGGAATGGTTGAGGAATCTGGGTCTATACTCGATGGAGTTTAGAAGGATGAGGGGAGATCTAATTGGAACTTAGAATACTGAGAGGCCTGGATAGGGTGGACGCAGAGAGGGTGTTTGCACTAGTGGGAGAGACTAGAACCAGAGGGCACAACCTCAGAGTGAAGGGACACTCCTTTAAAAGAGAGATGGGGAGGAATTTCTTCAGCCAGAGGGTGGTCAATCTGTGGAACTCAATGCCACAGAGGGCGGTGGAGGCCAGGTCATTGAATGTCTTTAAGACAGAGATACAAAGGTTCTTGATGAATAAGGGATCGGGGTAATGGGGAAAAGGCAGGAGAATGGGGACAGGAATCATATCAGCCATGATTGAATGGTGGAGCAGACTCAATGAGCTGAATGGCCTAATTCTGCTCTTATATCTTATGGTCTTATTACAAGCTAAGAACATAAGAAATAGGAGCAGGAGTAGGCCACCTAGCCCCTCGAGCCTGCCCCGCCATTCAATAAGATCATGGCTGATCTGAAGTGGATCAGTTCCACTTTCCCGCTTTCTCCCCATAACCCTTAATTCCCCTGTCTATCAGAAACCCATCTACCCCGTGACTTAAATATATTCAACGAGGTAGCCTCCACCACTTCAATGGGCAGAGAATTCCAGAGATTCACTACCCTCAGAGAAGTTCCTCCTCAACTCTGTTCTAAACTGCGCGCCCCCCCCCCCCTCATTTTGAGGCTGTGCCCTCTAGTTCTGGTTTCCTTTCTAAGTGGAAAGAATCTCTCTACCTCTACCCTATCTAGCCCCTCCATTATCTTTTATGTCTCTATAAGATCCCCCCTCATCCTTCTAAACTCCAATGATTACAGACCCAGTCTATTCAATTTCTCTTCATAAGCTAACCCCCTCATCTCCAGTATCAGCCTGGTGAATCTTCCCTGTACTCCCTCCAAAGCTAATATATCCTTTCACAAATAAGGGGACCAAAATTGCACAAGTACCCTAGTTGCAGCCTCCCCAGTGCCCTGTACAGTTGCAAGACCTCCCTGCTTTTACATTCTATCCCCCTCATTATAAAGGTCAGCATTCCATTCACCTTCTTGATCACCTGCTGCACCTGCAGACTGGGTTTTTGCAATTCGTGCACAAGGACCCCCAGGTCCCTCTGCACCGTAATTTTTTTTTAACTTTTTTTTTTATTGGTGTACTGGTATCTTCCGGAGGACATTTATAACCTCAATATTACATCAAGTGAGAATAAGCTCAAGTTTATTTATTAGTGTCACAAGTAGGCTTAGATTAACACTGCAATTAAATTACTGTGAAAATCCCCCAATCACCAGTGTCTGTGCGGGGCCTGCACGTTCTCCCCGTGTCTGCGTGGGTTTCCTCCAGGTGCTCCAGTTTTCTCCCAGTCTAAAAGACGTGCTGGTTAGGGTGCATTGGCCGTGCTAAATTCTCCCTCAGTGTACCCGAACAGGCGCCGGAGAGTGGCGACTAGGGGATTCTCTCAGTAACTTCATTGCAGTGTTAATGTAAGCCTTGCTTGTGACATTAATAAATAAAATTAAAGGCAGACGGATTGCAGTTGTAAATAGCCCAAGCAGAGATTTAATCTGGTATATTCCAATCTGATGGCTGGGTTACAGAGAATGTTCAGCCCACACACAAACAGGGCATTCAGCCCAACTGGTCTGTACTGGACTCCACAGGAACTTTCTCCCACTCCATCTGACCCGACCAGCGTAAGCTTCTCTCTTTCCTACACGATGAGGGTGGTGGTGGTGGTGGTGGGGGGGGAAACAATTTTGCTATTCAACACAACTGCTCCTGACGAGTTAGTGCCCTCCACTTCCGAACCGCTGTCTGGGTAAGGGGGTCTCTCCTGAATCTCTGTGGGATTTATTAGTGACTATTTCATAGCACGGGCTCCTAGTGGAGGACTCCCCCTCCACCCTAGCAGACAGAAACTTCTGGAAAGCTGTGGATCATTAAGGCTGAAATAAATAAATGTCTGACAGACAAGGGTGTCAAGGGATATAGCTTGGGGGGGGCGGGGGGAGGTAAAGAACAAAGGAGCAAGAGTAGGCCATTCAGCCCATCATTGAAATGAAGACCACACTGGATCTTATCAAATTGTGGAGCAGGTTTAAAAGGCTAGAAAGAAAAGAGGCAGCTTGCGAGACATTAGGGCATCGATGGGGGGAGAGAGAGAGAGACAGACAGACAGACAGGGAGTATGGCACTGAGATAGAGAATTAGCCATGACTATGTTGAATGGTACAGCAGGCTTGATGGGCCAAATGGCCTACTCCTGCTCCTCAGTCCTATGTTCCTTACGTCTACCCCATCAAACCCCTTTATAATTTTAAAAGGTCCTTTGTTAGGTCACCCTTTCTAGAGAAAAGAGCATTCTTTCTGGTTGTATCACTCCAGCGCCTGTTCAGGTACACTGACGGTGAATTTAGCACGGCCAACGCACCCTAACCAGCACGTGCTTCGGACTATGGGAAGGAAACCGGAGCACCCGGAGGAAACACACGCAGACATGGGGAGAACATGCAAACTCCACACAGATAGTGACCCAAGCCTGGAATCAAACCCAGCTCCCTGGTGCTGTGAGACAGCAGTGCTAACCACCGTGCCACCCATTTGGCCATTCTTAGAGAGAAAGCAGAAATCCCATCCCATTTCCAAACGGTTCCAATGTAACCTTGGTCATATCATCAAATCCCATGGAAATCCTCTTGCCAATTCCAATTCCCATTCCCAAATCCATTACCAAGACTAGACTCACAGACTGCTCTGTGCCTCAGCTGAAGACTTTATATCGGATAACTAATGGAAGAGTAATGGACCTTCCACTGATCAATACTCTCCGAGGGGGGAGGTCCGTTTCCATAAAGGTTTTGTTAAATGTGCCACTTGTAACAGAGTCATAAAGTGATGAATTATTCACCGCCAAGTGCTCAATCTGTACTTATTACGACAAAACTTCAGCGGTGACACTGGGACAGGCATGAAAAGCCGTGGATTCTCCAACCGACCCAAAGCTCTCGGCAGCGAATGGAACCCGATACAGAGACAGTTCATTTGGCCCAACCACTCTGTGTCATCCTCACCCATCACCCAGCCCATAACCTCGGATCGATATCGAGGCTTTAACTGCAGTAATGCTTCCCGAGGTGCATCATGGGGCACCAACAGAAACACAAAAGGGGATGAGGGTAGACCACTAAAAACTTTGAGGGTCGTTTGGAGACAGAAAGAGAGAGAGGGTTTTGGAGAGAGGAAAAAAAAGAGAGAGAGAAGGGTTTGGGGGAGACAGAGAGAGAGAGATTTGAAGAGAGAGGGAGAGGTCTTAGAATCCCTACTTTGCAGGAGGCCGTTTGGCCCATCAAGTTAGCACCGACCACAATCCACCTCCCCCCACCACCCCACACCCTACTCTCATAACCTTACATATTTACCCTGCTGATCCCATTAACAGTAGGATCAATTTAGCATGGCCAATCAACCTAAGCTGCATATCTTTGGAGAAGTTTGGAGACACAAAGAGAGAGAGAGAGAAAGAGAGAGAGAGAGAGGTTTAAGGAGGGCATTCTAGAATTTACAGCTTAAATAGCCAAGGATCTTGCTGCAGCTGTATAGGGCATTGGTGAGGCCGCAGCTGGAGTACTGTGTGCAGTTTTGGGCGCCGCACCTGCGCAAAGATATTTTGGCCTTGGAGGGAGTGCAGAGGAGGTTTACTAGGCTGATACCGGAGTTGAGGGGGTTGAGCTATGAGGAGAGGCTGAATAAAGTAGGCTTGTACTCGTTAGAGTTTAGAAGAATGAGGGGAGATCTCATTGAGACATATAAGATGATGAATGGGATGGATAGGATAGAGGTGGAGAGACTCTTCCCGCTCAAAAAAGACAGTAGGACTAGGGGGCACAGCCTCAAGATAAAGGGGGGGCGGTTTAGAACGGAGTTGAGGAGGAACTTCTTCACTCAAAGGGTGGTGAATCTCTGGAATTCTCTGCCCGTTGAAGTGGTGGAGGCTGCCTCGCTAAATATTTTTAAGACGCGGGTTGATGGGTTTTTGATAAGAGAGGGGATTAAGGGTTATGGGGAGAGGGCGGGAATGTGGAACTGAGCCACGACAGATCAGCCATGATCTTATTGAATGGCGGGGCAGGCTCGAAGGGCTAGATGGCCTACTCCTGCTCCTATTTCTTATGTTCTTATAAGGATGGGAAGTTGAAAATCAAGGTTATGCAAGGGTCTAGTGATCTCAGAAGGTTCCAGAGTTACGAGTGGGCCAGACCACAGTGGGATTTGAACGTATGGGTGCAAGTTTTAAATTGGAAGCTGCTACTGGATAAGGATGATGTGGAGATATCGGCGTTGGACTGGGGCAAACACAGTAAGAAATCTCACAGCACCAGGTTAAAGTCCAACAGGTTTATTTGGAAGCACAAGCCACTAGCCAAAACTACCAAATAAACCTGTTGGGATTTTAACCTGGTGTCGTGAGACTGCTTACTGGATAAGGAGCCACTGGAGGTCAGGGGGCAGAGAGCGTAACAGGTGAACGAGATCTGCAGAGAGCTCCCAGCAAGCAGCAGAGGTGAAGGTCAGTTCAAGGGTGAAAGGTGGGAGGGCGGAGTGTCGGAATACTTGAACCCAAGACGTGAGGAAGGTGCAGATGATATTTCCAGTCAGTTTTCCTCGCCCTGTTCCCACGTCCCTTCAGACACCTCTTACTTCACCTATCTACACAGAGGTTCTGCCTCAATCACTAACAATGCAAGTACATTCCGCAGCATCACACCTGACACGTACAATGCATCAACCTTGCTGTCTCTAAGTCAACAAAGTCGGCTAATTCCTAAGAAACTGCCTCCGAACCAAATCCCCTTGGGTGGGGGAATGTATACAGCTTGGCCACAGCTTTTTAATTTCAGGTTCCTGATCGGTCAGAGCCGGCACTGGCTGGCCAACTCTCTTTTCACATGGTTTACTAGCTCCGATACTGCGCTCCAATGGACGAAACAAAATCCAGGGTGGATTTAATTGAGGTTAATTTGGTTGCTGGAGACAGCGAAACAGCAACACCCAGGGCAGCTGAACAATGGGCAGCACGGTGGCGCAGTGGTTAGCACTGCTGCCTCACAGCGCCAGGGACCCGGTTCAATTCCCGGCTTGGGTCACTATCGTGGCTCCTGGTCTGCCCAAGGCTGCAAGAAACCACAAAGGGTCGTGAACGTAACCCAATCCATCATGTAAACCAGCCTCCCATCCATTAACTCAGAGGTTTACGCATGGAAACAGGCCCTTCGACCCAACTTGTCCATACTGCCCTTTTCTTTCAAAACCCCTAAGTAATCTCACTTGCCCACATTTGGCCCATATCCCTCTATACCCATCTTACCCATGTAACTGTCTAAATGTTTTTTAAAAGACAAAATTGTACCTGCCTCTACTACTACCTCTAGCAGTTTGTTCCAGACACTCACCACCCTCTGTGAAAATATTGCCCCTCTGGACACTTTTGTATCTCTCCCCTCTCACCTTAAACCTATGCCCTCTAGTTTTAGACTCCCCTACCTTTGGGAAAAGATGATGTTGACTATCTGGCTGACCTATGCCCCTCAATATTTTATAGACCTCTATAAGATCACTCCTCAGTGTAGACTCTGTCTACACTTCCCACTGCCTCAGAAAAGCAGCCAGCACAATCAAGGACCCCACGCACCACGGACATTCTCATCCACCACGTTCTTTTGGGAAAAAGGTACAAAAGCCTGAGCATCCGGAGGAAACCCAAGCAGACATGGGGAAAACGTACAAAGAGTATCAACCAACTCAAGAACAGCTTTTCCCTGCTGCTGTCAGACTTTTGAATGGACCTAACTTGCATTAAGTTGATCTTTCTCTACACCCTAGCTTTGGCTGTGACACTACATTCTACACTCTCTCTGCTTTCCTTCTCTATGAACGGTATGCTTTGTCTGTATAGCACGCAAGAAACAAGACTTTTCATTGTGTACTAATACATGACAATAAATCAAATCAAATCTATGCGGAGTCTGCACATTCTCCCCGCGTCTGCGTGGGTTTCCTCCGGGTGCTCCGGTTTCGTCCCACAGTCTGAAAGACTTGCTGGATAGGTGCCAAATTCTCCCTCGGTGTACCCGAACAGGCGCTGGAACGTGGCAACTAGGGGATTTTCACAGTAACTTCATTGCAGTGTTCATGTCAGCCTGTTTGTGACACTAATAAATAAACATTAAGCTTTTAACACACGAGGCCCTGGTTTCTGTACAAAAGGGACAGCATCTCAGCAGTAAGTCAGCATCACCTTTCAGAGCGGAGGAACAGACACGAAGAATCTGAGATTTCAATCCCTGATTAATTATTCTCTATGTAAGACCAGAGACCCGGGGAATGAGTGAGCATCTGGCCTCACTGGACCGAGCTATTTAATTAGATTAATGCAGTTACATCACTTGGCGCATGTTTCTTTAGCGCATAACTGATTTAAGTGTCGTGTACGATTAATTCTAATTAATCAACATTTACATATCTATAAATATTAAATACAGGCTTCGATTCCTGTGGCATCAGCTGAGAACCGTGGACCAAGCGGAGGGGTCAGAAACCTCACTCCACAGGGCCAACTAGTGGCCAGAAGCATCAGCTACACCCGTGACAGCAGGTGTGGCAAAACCTCAATGAGAAATGTTTACATGGCAATGTAGCATTTTGAAATGTGTAACTGAACCAGGCCCCCCCCCAACCCCCAAAACAAATTGTTGCCCCCACGAAATCTTCCCATGACATTCCCCACTCCAAGGGCAACCAGCATTGGCACCTCCGCATTACACTGGAATCATAGGAGGCCATTCAGCCCATCGAGTCTGCACCTACCACATTCCCACTCTATTAGTTACCCTATTGTAGAAAGCATCAAAGAAATCAAAAGAAACCCTACAGTGAAGGCGGCGGCCATTCGGCCCATCGAGTCTGCACCGACTACAATTCCAACTAGGCCCTATCCTCATAACCCCAATTATTTACCCCGCTAATCCCTCTAACCGACACATCCCAGGGCATTAAGGGGCAATTTAGCATGGCCAATCCACCTAACCCGTACATCTTTGGAGTGTGGGACGAAACCGGAGCACCTGGAGGAAACCCATTCAGACATGGGGTGAACGTGCAGACTCCGCACAGACAGTGACCCAAGTCGGGAATCGAACCCAGATCTCTGGCGCTGTGAGGCAGCAGTGCTAATCACTGTGCTACTCCCTTTTAGTCATAATTTAATTCTTAAACTAGAAATAGTGCAGAGAAGATTTACTAGGATGCTACAGAGACTTGATAGATTGAGTTATAAGAGGCTGGATAGACTGGGTCTTTCTCCCTTGAAGCGTAGAAGGTTGAGGGGTGATCTTATCGAGGTCTATAAAATAATGAGGGGCATAGCTTAGCTAGATAGTCAACATCTTTTCCCAAAGATAGGAGAGTCTAAAACTAGAGGACATGGGTTTACGGTGAGAGGGGAGACATACAAAAGGATCCAGAGGGGCAATTTTTTCACACAGAGGGTGATGAGTGTCTGGAACAAGCTGCCAGAGGTAGTTGTAGAGGCGGGTACAATTTTGTCTTTTCGAAAGCATTTAGACAGTTACATGGGAAAGATGGGTATAGAGGGGATATGGGCCAAACATGGGAGATTGGGACTAGCTTAGCGTAAAAAAAAGTGCGGAATGGACGAGTTGGGCCAAAGGGCCTGTTTCCATGCTGTAAATCTCTATGACTCCCAGATGCTATCCCCGTAACCCCACGTATTTACCCTGCTAATCCCCCTAACCTACACACCTTGGGACATTAAGGGGCAGTTTAGCATGGCCAATCCACCTAACCTGCACATCTTTGGACTGTGGGAGGAAACTGGAGCACTCGGAGGAAACCCAAGCAGACAGCGGGAGACTCAAAACAGAGAGTCACACAAGGCTGGAATTGAACCTGGGTCCCTGGCGCTGGGAGGCAGTGTTATCCGCTGTGCCACCCTTTAATAAAAAACACCTGGGGAGGAAATTTCCTCTGTTAGGCTGAGGCAGCTAAAAGTTAGCAGAACCCAGAGGAGGATGGAAAGGAACAGAGTCAGCGACTCTGGAACTTAGCCCATCTGCTCCCGAGCGACAGGTGACAACCCCCCCTTCAAAACAAACCCTGCAAGACCCTGACCAGTAAGAGCCTTAACGTTCCTCACAGGATAGGAAGGGGAAATCTAAACAGTCTTCTATGGAAGGGCCCGTTCCCACAGCGCTACGCCATACCTGGAGTCAATTAACCAAGGCTGTCAGCTTGACAGATCTGAGCCAACTCAGAACGATTATCCATGGTTACAGCAAATTTGAGAACTCGAGCAGAAATGTCGACATCCTGTTCACTGATTCAGAGAGTGATACATGGAATTCCAGAGCCCAGGCAGGTCCTCGATGGGTTACCAGCCTGGACCTCGGCATCACCGTGGGGCGACAGTGGTCAGCACTGCTGCCTCACAGTGCCAGAGACCGGTGTCGATTCCAGGTCCCTAACCACTGTGCCACCGTAATAAAAGAACACCATTCTAAAACTCGTACCAGTCCTCTCGTCTCTTTGAACGAATGAATGGACCTAACAGGTTGCACCAGGCGGTGCAGGGCTGGTTATGTACACTGGAATTCAATCATTACAAAGGGGTGGTTTGCTGCCTAACAGTTGCTCGGAATTGGATTCCATCGACTTGGGTCAATCCTAGGGTGACGTGGGCCTCATAACTCAGACTTTCGCAGCTGAGCATCACTCTGTGATATATTATTGCACAATCCTGATCACTAATGCATTCCCTGTGTCAGACCCTGCCTCAGCAGGTGCAGCATGAATACCGGAGAACTCTGGGGAGCTAGCAGTTCTGCAAGTGCAGCAGGTTTAGAATTTATATTTGAGAAATAAAAGCCAGCCAGTCCCAAATGTTTGCAGCGCAGTGGTTAGCACTGCTGCCTCACGGCACCAAGGACCCGGGTTCAATTCCCAGCTGGGGTCACTGCCTGTGCAGAAGTCTGTACATTCTCCCCGTGTCTTCATGGGTTTCTTCCAGGTGCTCTGGTTTCCTCCCACAGTCCGAAACTCGCGCTGGTTAGGTGCTAAATTCTTCCTCAGTGCACCCGAACAAGCGCCAGAGTGTGGTGACGAGGGGATTTTCACAGTAACTTCATTGCAGTGTTAATGTAAGCCTATTTGTGACAATAATAAATAAATAAAATCTCTGGCCATTCACGGTGAATGGCAACTGAAAGTTACAAAGTCTCTCTCCCACCATCATCACTTTTTTGGTGCTAACGGTATTTGAATATAGAACAAGGCAATCTTCTCTCAGTCTGTAACAGTTGGTATGTATTCAATAACAATGACATGCATTTATGTAGCACCCCTAACAGGAGAAAATAAAAGCCTCAGAGGAAATCATCATTAAGCCATATTTGCCACACAACGGGGACATCAAGGGAACGCTGGAGGTACCATCGCACATAGAATCCCTACAGTGCAGGAGGAGGTCATTTGTTCCACTGAGTCCACATTGACCACTATACCACCCAGCACCTATCCTTATAACCCAGATGTTAAACCCTGTTTGTTACATCAAAGAATATCTCATAGCCACTACTCAAATAACAGTGGGATGGGGGAGAAGAGTGGTTTTCCCCAGTATCCTGGCCAATATTTAACAACATCACACAAAAAAAAAATCAGGACATTATCACATTGCTGTTTGTGGGAGCTTGTTGTGCACAAGGTGGCTCCCGCATTTCTGACATTACATTCGTGACTCCTCAATACTGAAGCAGTCCATGTTCAGATGCAACAGGATCTGGACAATATCCAGGCTTGGGCTGATAAGTAACATTCATGCCACCCAAATGCCAGGTAATGACCTTCACCAATAAGAGACACTCTAACTACCGCCCTTTGACATTCAATGGTGTTAATATCACTGAATCCCCCACCGTCAACATCCTTGAGGTTACCACTGACCAGAAACTCAACTGAACTCACCACATAAACACAGTGGCTACAAGAGCAGGTCACAGGCTAGGAATTCTGCGGTGAGAAACTCACCTCCTGACACCCCAGAGCCTGTCCACCATCTACAAGGCACAAGTCAGGAGTGTGATGGAATACTCTCCACTTGCCTGGATGGGTGCAGCTCCAACAACACTCAAGAAGTTCAACACCATCCAGGACAAAGCAGCCCCGCTCGACTGGCACCACATCCACAAACATCCACTCCCTCCATCACCGATGCGCAGTAGCAGCAGTGTGTACCATCTACAAGATGCACTGCAGCAACTCACCAAAGATCTGTAGACAGCACCTTCCAAACCCATGACCTCTTCCATCTAGAAGGACAAGGGCAGCAGATACATGGGGAACACCACCACCTGCAAGTTCCCCTCCAAGCCACTCACCATCCTGACTCGGAAATATATCGCCCGTTCCTTCACAGTCACTGGGTCAAAATCCTGGAATTCCCACCCTAACGGCATTGTGGGTCAACCCACAGCACGTGGACCGCAGTGACTCAAGGCAGTAGCTCACCACCTCCTTCTCAAGGGGCAACTAGGGATGGGCAATAAATGCTGGACCAGCCAGTGACACCCACGTCCCAAAAACCGATTTAAAAAGTAGCAACAACACTTCAAAAAAGTTACTTCAATTGGCTGAAAAGCACTTGGGGATGTCCTGAGGTTATGACAGGCGCTATAGAAATGTAAGTTCTTTCTTTCAACTGCTTCGTAACTCACCGATAGGAATCAATAAAATATTCTCTAAATAAAATGTCTCTCCCCTCCCCCCATTCTCTCCTCCCCCATCTTGATCACTCCACTTGCATGGTACACACTCTGGATGGAGTCCATTTGCAGAAAGAGTAAGTCACGATTGTGCGTCTGACATGCAGTTCAATACCGATATACTGAGAGATAGACACAGAGATTTATGTATGAGATCCAACCCAGATAGAGAGACAGAGACACACACAGAGGGAGGGGGGAGAGAGAGACAGACAGACAGAGTGACAGACAGAGGGAGAAGGAGAGAGAGAGAGACAGAGACAGAGTGACAGACAGAGGGAGAGAGAGAGAGAGACAGGGTGACAGAGGGAAAAGGAAAGAGAAAGAGAGAGAGACACATACAGTGACAGACAGGGGGAGAAGGAGAGAAAGAGAGAGAGACAGAGTGACAGACAGAGGGAGAAGGAGAGAGAAAGAGAGAGACAGACATACAGTGACAGACAGAGGGAGGAGAGAAAGAGAGAGAGACAGAGTGACAGACAGAGGGAGAAGGAGAAAGACAGAGGGAGAGAGAGAGACAGTGACAGACAGAAGGAGGATAGAAAGAGAGTGACAGAGGGAGAAGGAAAGAGAGAGACAGAGTGACAGAGAGGGAGAGGGAGAGAGAGAGACAGACAGTGACAGGGTGAGAAGGAAAGAGAAAGAGAGACACACAGAGTGACAGACAGAGGGAGAAGGAGAGAGACACACAGAGAGAGGGACAGAGGGAGAAGGGGAGAGAGGGAGAGAAAGAGTGACAGTCAGAGGGAGAGAGAGAGAGAGACAGACAGAGAGAGAGAGAGACAGAGTGACAGACAGAGGGAGAGAGACAGGCAGAGACAGGGGGAAGAAGGAAAGAGAAAGAGAGACACACAGAGGGAGAAGGAGAGAAAGAGAGAGAGAGACAGAGTGACAGAGGGAGAAGGAGAGAGAGAGAGACAGACAGAGTGACAGACAGAGGAGAGAGAGACAGACAGAGTGACAGACAGAGGGACAGAGGGAGGAAAGAGAGAGAGACACACACAGACAGACAGAATGACAGACAGAGGGAGAAGGAGAGAGAGAGAGACAGACAGACAGACAGAGGAGAGAGAGACAGACAGACAGAATGACAGACAGAGGGAGAAGGAGAGAAAGAGAGACAGACAGACAGAATGACAGAGAGAGAGAGACAGAGTGACAGACAGAGGGACAGAGGGAGAAGGGGAGAGAGACACAGACAGAATGACAGACAGAGGAAGGAGAGAGAGAGGGAGAGACAGACAGACAGACAGGAGAAGGAGAGAGAGAGAAGAGAGACAGACAGACAGAATGACAGACAGAGGGAGAAGGAGAGAAAGAGAGAGACAGACAGAGGGAGAGAGAGAGACAGACAGACAGGCAGAGGCCGGCAGACAGAGGGAGAGAGTGACAGACACACAGACTGTGACAGGCAGAGAGAGAGACAGACAGTGTGGAAAATTTTTTAGAACGCAGCAGGTGTAGTGTAGCCTGACTGGAATGTTTCACAAGTGTGTACACTTGAGATTTTTTGGTTAAATAGGGAAGTACTACCTCTGGAGTCTGCCTCCCTCCCTCACACACACAGAGTACCTCAAAACACTGCATGATCAGCCACTCCCTGTTAAACTTCCACAAGCACGGTTACACAACTCGCAGGGAGAGAGAGACAGACGGGAAAAGAGAATCACATTCAAACATCTGAAAAAGAATTAATCTATTGACTGAATTTTAATCAAGTATCAATCAGATCCTTCGGAAATTCGCCTCATCGCGGCTTCCTCCTCTTAACCCTCTGTAACTTCAATCTCCACAATAGTGGTTACTTCCAGACACACACACAAAAAAAGGTCTGCTTTCTAATAAAGGGAGGGAGGAGGGGGGGATAACTTTTAGTGCTTACCAAAGCCGATCAGCAATCTCTCATTCTGCCCCCCACCTCCACCGACAGAGAGGCAGCCGCTTCCTCCCACTCCAGTACACACACTGAATCACTGCATGGCACTCAGTACAAGAGACACTCACTGCTGGAAAGCTATATTGTGGTGTGGTGGGGGGATGCACAATAAAGCCTGTTGGGTGAGCTGGGGAAGGGGGGGGGAGTGGTGGGAAATGAGGCAGGAGAAAATGAGTGAGAACCAAAGCTAGCAGCCTCCTTTCCCCCCTCCCCTTAAAAAAAAACAAAATCACTGGAACCTCCCAAAAAATCGATGGAGATTCCCAGAAATTCACTGTAGCCTCCCGGACAGATCAGTGGAAGCTCCAGGCAGAACAGCATCGCTTCAGTTCTCAGCCGCTGTGGAAACACCTCTTGTAAATTTCACAATGAAATCTGCACGGTGGAGGTGGGGGGGTTAAGGACTTGCCCGAGTCGGGGGGGGGTAAGGACTTACCGGTGCGCCTTGTGGAACTCCCCGATTCCTTCTCCCAGTCCCTCCTGTAAACATCCACAAGGATCACTGATGGTTGTGTGGGGGGGGGGGGGGGGGGGAAGGATGGTTCAATCTCTTGCTAACGCGGTGGGGGCTATTCCTTCCCCTTCCAGTTTGCCAAAACCCTTTCCTTGTCTTGTTTTGTCTCCCCCGGCTTCTCCTCTCCAGCGGTCTGACTGAGGTATCCTTCGCCCACTTTGCAACACTGGCTCCCACGTTCGCTACAATCCGCACAAGTTACAATACAGCGCAGGCGCCCCCCCCTACCACCACCTCCTAAACCCGCCCCCACTCTCCACCCATTGGCCATCCTGCCTCGTTAATAAGTTAATGATCTCAGCCTGCCATTGGTCAGGGCAGATGCCAATCATCTAGAGGCAGCCAGTCACCTCCAGGCTTGTTAACCCCTTCCATGGCATGGTGGCATTACAGGTTGGCACCGCTGCCTCACAGTGCCAGGGACTTGTGTTCGATGCCAACGCTTGTCCGTGAGGAGTCTGCGTGTCCTCCCCGTGTCCTGTGCAAGATTCGATTACCTGTAAAGACTCGCATTATTTTGTAAATTGAGTTTGTGTTTTTACACGCCCTGTTTGTGAACACAACTCACCTGATGAAGGGGCAGCGCTCCAAAAGCTAGTGGCTTGTGCTACCAAACAAACCTGTTGGACTTTAACCTGGTGTTGTGAGAATTCTGACTGTGCTTACCCCAGTCCAACGCCGGCAACTCCGCATCAAGATTATGAGGGGCATGTACAGAGTGGATAGTCAGAAGCTTTTTCCCCAGGGTGGAAGAGTCAATTACTAGCAGGCTCAGGTTTAAGGTGCAGGGGGCAAGGTTTAAAGGAGATGTACGAGGTAAGTTTTTTTTTACACAGAAGGTGGTGGGTGCCTGGAATTCACTGCCAGGGGAGGTACTGGAAGCAGATACGGTACTGACTTTTAAGAGGCATCTGGACAAATACATGAATAGGATGGGAATAGAGGGATATGGTCCCTGGAAGGGTAGGGGGTTTTAGTTCAGTCGGGCAGCATGGTCGGTGCAGGCTTGGAGGGCCAAAGGGCCTGTTCCTGTGCTGTAATTTTCTTTGTTCCCTGTCTGCTCCGGTTTCCTCCCACAGTCTGAAAGCTGTGCTGGTTTGGGTGTATTGGCCGTGCTAAATTCTCACTCAGTGTTACCCGAACAGGCACCGGAGTGTGGCGACTAGGAGATTTTCACAGTAACTTCATTGTAGTGTTAATGTAAGCATGCTTGTGACACTAGTCATAGAATCCCTACAGTGCAGAAGGAAGCCATTCAGCCCGTTGAGTCTGCGCCGATCACAATCCCACCCAGACCCTATCCCTGTAACCTCACATATTTGCCCCACTAATCCTTCCAACCTATACATCCTGGGACACAAAGAGCCAATCAACCTAACCCACACATCTTTGGACTGTTTGGACCTGTGCTGTTAAACCTACTTGTTTCCAGATTAATGCAGGTTAACATTTCAAGTGGAGATTCTTGTGTTTTAAAGTTTATTTATTAGTGTCACAAGTAGGCTTACGTTAACACCACAATGAAGTTTCTGCCAAAATCCCCTAGTCGCCACACTCTGCTGCCTGTTCGGGTACACTGAGGGAGAATTTAGTATGGCCAATGCGCCCTAACCAGCACGCCTTTGGAGTGTGGGAGGAAACCGGAGCAGCAGGAGGAAACCCACACAGACACGGGGAGAACGCACAGACTTCCGTACAGGCAGTGACCCAAGCCGGGAATTGAACCTGGGACCCTGGAGCTGTGAGGCAGCGGTGCTAACCGCTGTGCCACTGTGATGGTTGAATGATGTTAAGAACAGGAGAGAGTCTCTGGTCAGCTATGCTCAATGGGTGGTGAACATCTCTCAAGCTGTTTCAGGAAAAACCAGCCATGGACACAGACACAAGCTGTTGCCTCGTGTCACTAAGCACAGGAAAACTTCCAGATCCTTTCTCTGAACAGAACAAGCAGCTGGGCTGGACGAGACCGGTACGCAGAGTTGAACTGAAACGCTAAGCTTGGGCTTGTAGTCGCTGGAGTTCTGAAGAATGAGGGGGGATGTGATCAAGGTATATAAAATGCTAAAGGGGATTGATAAGGTGGATGTTGTACAGATGTTCCTTCTTGTGGGAGACTCTAGAACAAGAGGACATGGTTGTGTGGGTTGGGTAGATTAGCCACGCTAAATTGATCCTGGTGTTAGGGGGATTGGCAGGGTTACAGGAATAGGGCTTGGGTGCAATTGCGGATGGTACATATTTGATGGACTGAATGGCCTTCTTCTGTACGGTAGGGATTTTCGGACCTGGGTTCGATTCCCACCTTGGGTCACGGTCTGTGTGGAGTCTGCACATTCTCCCCATGTCTGCGTGGGTTTCCTCCGGGTGCTCTGGTTTCCTCCCACAATCCAAAGATGTATAGGTGGATTGGCCATGCTAAATTGCCCCTTAGTGTCAGGGGGACTAGCAGGCTAAATATATGGGGTTACGGGAATAAGGGTGGGATTGTGGTTGGCTCGATGGGCCAAATGGCCTCCTTCTGCACTGTAGGGATTCTATGATGTAGGGTGAATTCTCCCACTCTGTCCACCACAGGAATCGTAGTGGACGAGGCGCGGACCATAGAAAGGTCGGTTGACCTCGGGCAGGATTTTACGGTCTCACTCGCCCCAAACCCGGAAATTCCCGCCCACAGGATGAGAGGGAAAGGTTCAAAACTGAGATGAGGAGAAGCTACTTCTCTCAGGGGGTTGTGAATCTGTGGAACTCACTGCCCCAGAGTGCAGTGGAGACAGAATCCATCGACAGGTTCAAGAAAGAGATGGATATATTTCCGACGGAAACCGGGATAAAGGGCGATGGGGAGCAGGCAGGGAAGTGGAGCCGAGACCAGGAATAAGGTCAGGCATAATTGTGTTAAATCATGGAAGGGCTGAATGGCTTGCTCCCACTCCTACTTCCTAAGATCCTATAAATCAGTAACAAGTAATGAGTTCAATACTCCCACGCTTCCCTTGAATTCTGCTCAGTGACAATGGAAACAAAAGGCTCTAAATATAAAATAGTCATGAGTAAATCCAATAGGGGGTTCAGGAGAAACCTCTTTAGCCAGAGCACAGGGACGCCACTCCCACACGGAGTGGGGGAGAATGTGGGACTCACTCCCACACGGAGTGGGGAGAACATGGGACCCGCTCCCGCAGGGACTGGGGGAAAATGTGGAACTTGTTCCCACAGACAGTGGAGAGAGTGTGGAACTCACTCCCAAAGGCAATGGGCAGAATGTGGGACTCACTCCCACTGGGATGGGGAGAATATGGGATTCACTCCCAGAGGGAATCGGGAAAATGTGGCACTTGCTCCTAGAGGGAGTGGGGAAAATGTGGGACTCGCTTCCACGGGGAGTGGGGAGAATGTGGGACTCGTTACCATAGGGAGAATGTGGGACTCACTCCCACAGGGAGTGGGGGAGAATGTGGGACTCGTTACCACAGGGAGTGGGGGAGATTGTGGGACTCACTCCCATGGGGTGTGGGGAGAATGTGGGACCCAATCCCACAGGTAGGTGGGGAGAATATGGGACTCGCTCCCACAGGGAGTGGGGAGAATGTGGGATTCACTCCCACAGGGAGTGGTTGGGTGAACAGTATCGATACATTTATAAACACATGAGAGAGAAAGGAATAGAGAGATACGGCGATGGAGTGAGGTGAAAAAAGAGGTGCGAATGAAACAGAAGCACCAGCTGGGCCGAATGGCCTACTGCTGCACTGTAAATACAATTGGATAAATATCGGTACAGACAGATGTTTCTAGACGCTTCCTTATAATCTCCCGCAGGAACCTTCCCTCCATCTGTGAAGACGTGACTGCCAACTGCTCCCAGTAAAAACTGGGATCATTTTCTGCTTCAACTGCTTGCGTGAGGCAATTGAAAGGGGTGTGATCTGCTGTAATTTCAGCCAGGAAAAGAATTCCCAGACGGGTGAAGGGCAGTGGAGGGAGGGGGGGGAAGGGAAAAAAAAAGCCCACCTTATTTGTAATCGTTCCAGAGTGTAGCAGACAAAAGGATAACAAGTTGTGACTGATACTCAGCTGAACCGAACTATGACCACATCCTGCCCCCTAGCTTCTGCAACCTGGTACAAGGCATGGAGCCAAGGCGCTCATACAAACACAGAAACTAGAATCAGGAGGAGGCCATTCAGCCCTTCGAGCCTGCTGCACCATTCATTTTGATCAGGGCTGATCATCAAATTTAATATCCTGATTTCACCCCCCCCCCCCCCCCACTTCCACCTCCCCCATATCCCTTTAGCCCCAAGTGATATATCTAATTTCTTCTTGAAATCGCACATTTTGTCCTCAATTAAAGTTTAAAGTTTTTAAATTAGTGTCACAAGTAGGCTTACATTAACACTGCAATGAAGTTACTGTGAAAATCCCCTAGTCGCCACACTCCGGCAACTGTTCGGGTTACACTGAGGGAGAATTTAGCACGGCCAGTGCACCCTAACCAGCACGTCTTTCGGACTGTGGGAGGAAACCGGAGCACCCGGAGGAAACCCACGCAGACACGGGGAGAACGTGCAGACTCCGCACAGACAGTGACTCAAGCCTGGAATCGAACCCAGGTCCCTGGCGCTGTACGGCAGCAGTGCTAACCCACTGTGCCGCTGTGATCATGATGACTGGAGGAGCAAGTTCAAAGGGCCAAATGGCCTCCTCCTGCTCCTATCTTCTACATTTCTATCTCTTGATCCCTTAAGCCCCAAGAGCTATTTCTAACTTCTTCTTGCAATCACATAACATTTGTCCTCAACTAAAGTTTAAAGTTTTTTAATTAGTGTCACAAGTCGGCTTAGATTAACACTGCAATGAAGTTACTGTGAAAATCCCCCAGTCACCACACTCCGGCGCTAGTTCGGGTACACTGAGGGAGAACTTAGCAGGGCCAATACACCCTAATCCGCACATCTTTCGGACTGTGGGAGGAAACACACGCAGACACAGGGAAAACATGTAAACTCCACACAAGCAGTAACCCAGCTGGGAATCGAACTCAGGTCCCTGGCGCTGTAAGGCAGCAGTGCTAATCATTGTGCCACCATGCTGCCCCTACCACTTTCTGTGGGAGTGAATTCCACACATTCACCACCCCCTGGGTGAAGAAATTTCTCCTCACCTCAGTTCTAAAAGGTTTACCCCTTATCCTCAAACTATGATCCCCTAGTTCTGGACTCCCCCACCATCGGGAACATTCTTTCTGAATCTACCCTGTCTAACCCTGTTAGAATTTTATAAGTTTCTATGAAATCCCCTCTCAATCTTCTAAACTCCAGTGAGTATAATCCTGACCGACTTAGTCTCTGTCATATGACAGACCTGCCATCCCAGGAATCAGCCTGGTAAACCTTCTGTCTCTCTCTCCCTTGGGTAGCTTTATCCAAATGAGTTCTGGAAACCAGGAGGTTTGGATGGGCTCTCTGTCTCAGTAGATTCAGAACACCACATGTAATCCAGCCGGGATATGTCCATTAACAGAAACATGTGTTTAAATTATATATGCACCCTGTGAGATGAGGAAGGAAAGCAAGGAACAGCCATTGCTATGGAATGGTACAGAAAGCTCCCACAAATAACAGTGTCATAACGACCAGCTCACCCACTGATATAATGCTGGTTAAGGAACAAATATTGGTCAGGACACAGGGGAGAACTTCCCTCAGAATCATAGAATGCCTGCGGTGCACAAGAAGGCCATTCAGCCCATCGAGCCTGCACCAACAATAATCGCCCAAAAGCCCTATCCCCATAACCCCCTATATTTACCCTGCTGACAAAGAACAAAGAACAGCACAGGAAATAAGTCCTTCGGCCCTACAAGCCCACGCCGCCCATTTTAACGCTCAGCGAGTGCCTTATTCAAGTCTTTCATCAATTGTCGACGTTTTTGTTTACCTCTAGTGGAACTCCACAATAAAGGGGGTGCAAATTTAGGGAATTATATGGGCGCCAGATTAAGGGAGATCCCAGTCAAGGGCAATTTAGCATGGCCAATCCCCCTAACCCACACATCTTGGGACACCAAGAGGCAATTTAGCATGGCCAGTCCACCTAACCTACAGATATTTTGACATTAAGGGGCAATTTAGCATGGCCAATCCACCTAACCTGCACATCTTTAGACACTAAGGGGCAATTTAGCATGGCCAACCCACCTAACCTGTACATCTTTGGACACTAAGGGGCAATTTAGCATGGCCAATCCACCAAACCTACACATCTTTGAACACTAAGGGGCAATTTAGCATAGCCAATCCATCTAACCTGCATGTGTGAGAGGAAACTGGAGCACCCGGAGGAAACCCACTCAGACATGGGAAGAATGTGCAGTCTCCGCACAAACAGCGACTCGAGGCCGGAAATTGAACCCAGGTCCCTGGCGCGGTGAGACAGCAGTGCTAACCCACTGTGCCACCGTGCCGCACCATAATAGGACGTGCAGATTGGTGGAGTGGGTGGACAAATGATGGTTGAAATGTAACGCAGAGAATTGTGAGGTGATTCATTGTGGTGGGAAGAACCTGCGCACAGTCAACAAAAAATAGAAAGTACAATTCTACACAGGGTGCCAGAGCAGAGGGAACTTGGCGTGTTTGTACATAAGTCATTGAAGTTGGTAGGATAGTTTGCGAACATGGTTAATAAAGCATACAGTTATCCTGGGCTTTATTAATAGGGGCACAGAATACAAAAGCAAGGAATTATGTTAAATCTGTGCAAGATCGCTATTGGAGTATTGTGTTCAGTTCTGGGTGTGACACTTTAGGAAGTATGGGAAGACATTAGAAAGAGCGCACAAAAGATTCATAGGTATGGTTCCAGGAGTGAGGAACTTCAGTTATGTGGATAGGTTGGAGATATTGGGATCTTTTTCCTCAGAAAATAAAAGTTTGAGTAGATATTTAGGTGGGGTGTTCAAAATCACAGGAGGGGTCTGAATAGAATAGATAGCAAGAAGTTCAAAATCACGAGGTGACTGGATAGGATAGTGAGAAGCTGTTCCCTTTGATGTAAGGATTGAGAGCCAGAGGGACACAGATTTAAGATAATTGGCAAAAGGAGCATTCCCTTAGAATTCCCTACAGTGCAGAAGGAGACCATTCAGCCCATCGAGTCTGCACCGACAATAACAATACCACCCAGGCCTTATCCAAATAGCCCCATGCATTTACCCTGCTAATACCCCTGACACTAAGGGGCAAGTTAGCATGGCCAATCCTCCTAACCCACCCATCTTTGGAGTGTGGGAGGAAACCAGAACACCCGGGGGAAACCCACACAGATAGTGATCCAAGGCCAGGAATCGAACCCAGGTCCCTGGTGCTGCGAGGCAGCGGTGCTAACCACTGTGCCACCGTGTCGACATTGGAGACACAATGGCTGGAATTTTACTCCTGCCTTTGAATCGGGGTAGGGAGGGAACGCAGCTCGCACAACAGAATTCTCTGTTGGCCATGGGTGGGATTTTATGAGCCTTACCCGAGCGAGGTTGTAAAATATCAACCAATGCGTACAAATCTGGTCGCCACACTGCCAGAAGGATGTTGATGCATTGGAAAGGGTGCAGAAGAGATTTACCAGGATGTTGCCTGGTTTGGAGGATATGGGGTATGGAGAAAGGTTGAACAAACTTGGATTGTTTTCACTGGAATGTCGGAATATGAGGGGGGACCTGATAGAGGTTTACAAGATAATGACAGGCTTGGATAGAGGGGATAGTCAGTGTCTTTTTTCCAGGGTTGAAGGGTCAATTACTCGGGAGCATAGATTGAAAGTGAGGGGGGGAAAGTTTAAAAGAGATGTAAGGGGCAATTTTTCCACACAGAGGGTGGTGAATACCGGAGGTGGTGGTAGAAGCAGATTCTACAACAACGTTTAAGAGGCATCTGAATAGATATATGAATATCTCTACAAGGTCCATATCCCTCTGTAGGGGGATATGGACCACGTAGAGGCAAGAAAATATTAGATTAGAGAGGCATCTGCGTCAGCACAGACTTGATGGGCCAAAGGGCCTGTTCCTGTGCTGTACTGCTCTTTGAGGAGGAACTTTCCCACGCAGCGAGTGGTTAGGATCTGGAATGCGCTGCCCGGGAGCGCGGGGGAGGCAGATTCAAACAGCTCCAGTGGGAGTTGGACCATTATCTGAAAAGGAGGAATGTGTAGGGGAGAAGATTGGAGTTTGGGGGGGGATGAGGGAGGGTGGTGGTGGTGGTGGTGGGGGCCGGGGGGGGGGGAGTGCGGGGGGTGGGGATGCGGGTTGGAGTTGGGTGACCTGCTCCTTCAGAGAGCCAGCACAGACGCGATGGACCGCACGGACTCCTGTTACAATTCCTTAAATTTGGGGCTGCCTCTTTAGAAGTAGAGACGGTGATTGCAAAGTTCCATCAGTGGCTTCTCACCCTGCGAGAGAGCTGGTAGCAGAGGTTTGGATGTTCCTCTCCTGAAAATCTTCAAGAGGCTGACGCTGGAATTCTGAGAGCATTAAGCAGCCGTGTACACGTTGAGTAGGTTTTTATATTCAATTATTCATGACTCACTGTCATGACCATAATATCAATAGGAATCTCAATTTCAAATCTCTGGTGGACCAGAATTGACACTCAGATGCATCTCTTCCTCCCCCTCTCGCCTGGACAGGATGGTAACAACAACAACTTGCATTTATATAGCACCTATAATGTACCAAAACGTCCCTCACTGCTTCATGGGAGCAGACAGAATTTGATATTACATAAGGAAATATTAGGACTTTTTTTTTAATTCTTCCATGGAACTGGGACTTGCTAGCTAGGCTAACATTCATTGCCAATCTCTATTTGCCCCTTCAGAAGGTGGTGGTGGGCTGCCTTCTTGAACCCACCGCAGTCCATGAGGTGTAGGTACACCATTGGTGCGGTTCGGGAGGGAGTGACCCCAGCAGCAGTGGAGGAACGGCCGATGTATTTCCAACTCGGGATGGGGTGAGTGACTTGGGAGGGGAACCGTAGAATCCCCACAGTGCAGAAGGAGGCCACTCGGCCCATTCTGAAGTAGAGAAAGGCGGCGAGATTCAGAGCGTTAGGGAGCGAATTCCGGAGCCCTGGGATTCGGCAGTTGAAGACGCAGCCACAAACGGTGGAACAACCAAAGTCGGACAAACTCAAGGTGTGAGATTTGCAGGAGGACAGTGAACTTGGAGACATGATGTGGAGATGCCGGCGTTGGACTGGGTTAGGCACAGTAAGCAGTCTCAGAACACCAGGTTACAGTCCAACGGGTTTATTTGGCAGCACGAGCTTTCAGAGCGCTGCTCCTTCATCAGGTGAGTGAAGAGTTCAGTTCACAAAGAATTCAGTTTGGAGGAGGTCACAGAGATCAGGAGCGGTGAGGCCAGGGAAGATTTCAAAACGAGAATAATAATTTTCAGGTCGAGGCTGTGCCCAGCCAGGGAAATGGTGAACGGAAATTGAATGAGGGGCAGTGTGGGCTAGAATAAAACTGTCCTCTGCAAATACCAGCCTCTCTCAAAAATTCTTTTAAAAAAGAATGCCACCAGTTAGAAACAAAACGTGCTAAACAGGCCCTCCCAACCACCACCACCCCCACCCCCCTGCAATGAAAAAGAATCAAAAACAGAAACATCATGTACAGGGGTGGCACAGTGATTAGCACTGCTGCCTCACAGCGCCAGGGACTCGGGTTCAATTCCCGGCTCGGGTCACTGTCTGTGCAGAGTCTGCATGTTCTCCCCACGTCTGCGTGGGTTTCCTCCGGGTGCTCCGGTTTCCTCCCACAGTCCAGAAGACGTGCATTGGCCGTGCTAAGTTCTCCTTCAGTGTACCCGAACAGGCGCCGAAGTCTCTGAGACGCAGAGACTCTGAGACACAAAGACGTAGAGACTCTGAGATGCAGCGATGCAGAGTCTCTGTGACGCAGAGACACAGTGATGCGACTAGAGGATTTTCACAGTAATTTCACTGCAGTGTTAATGTAAGCCTATTGTGACATGAATAAATAACACTTTCAAACACAAGAATCTCCACTTGAAACGTCAGTCTGGTTACCTAGAAACAAGTAGGTTTAACAGCACAGGGACAGGCCATTCAGCCCGACTGACCTCTGCTGGTGTTGATGTGTCACATGAACCTCTTCCCTGGTGAATTCTTCTAACTCCTGCTTCTGTGAAAGTCCAGATACCCCAGAAATTAGCACAAATTCAGCAGATAATGTTACCACATGGTTTGATCATTTAATAAGGGAGTTTAGTGAGAATGGAATGGAGTTCCTAAAAACTAACCCCTCCTTCCCACCTTACTGGATTTCACCCTTTCAGCATAACATTCAGAAAATGTAATACTTTCATAAGAACATAAAAATTAAGAACTAGGAGCAGGAGTAGGCCCTCTGGCCCCTCGAGACTGCTCCGCTATTCAATAAGATCATGGCTGATCTTTTCGTGGACTCAGCTCCACTTACCTGCCCGCTCACCATAACCCTTAATTCCTTTACTGTTCAAAAATGTATCTACCCTTGCCTTAAAGACATTCAATGAGGTAGCCTCAACTGGGCAGGGAATTCCACAGATTCACAACCCTTTCTATGAAGAAGTTCCTCCTCAACTCAGTCCATTACAGATGGAGGTGGTGGGGTAGTGGTATTGTCGCTGAACTAGTAATCCAGAGACCCAAGATAATGCTCTGGCAACCCAGGCTCAACATTATAGGGGAGCAATGGACTAGTGGTATAATCGCTGGACTATTAATCCGGAAACTCAGCTAATGTTCTGGGGACCTGGGTTCAAATCCCACAATGGCAGATGGTGGAATTTGAATTTAATAAAAAATATCTGGAATTAAGAATCTACTGATGACCATGAAACCATTGTCGGAAAAACCCATCTGGTTCACTAATGCCCTTTAGGGAAGGAAATCTGCCATCCTTACCCTGGTCTGGTCTACACATGACTCCAGAGCCATAGCATTGTGGTTGACTCTCAACTACCCTCCAAGGGGTAACTAGGGACAGGCAATAAATGCAGGCCAGCCCGTGTCCCAATAATTAACTTTTTAAAATCCCAATGTGGCAGATGGAGAAAATTTAATTAAAAAGAAAAATCTGGAATTTAAAAAGTCTAATGATTGTCGATTGTCAGAAAAAAACATCTGGTTCACAAATGTCCTTTAGGGAAGGAAAGGAAATCTGCCTTCTTTACCCGGTCTGGCCTACACGTGACTCCAGAGCCACAGCAATGTCATTGACCTTCAACTGCCCTTTACCTGGGTTGGGCGGTGGCACAGCGATTAGAACTGCTGCCTCACAGCGCCAGGGACCTGGGTTCCACTCTCGGCTTGGGTCACTGTCTGTGTGGACTTTGCACATTCTCCCCATGTCTGTGTGGGTTTCCTATGGGTGTTCCAGTTTCCCCCTACAGTCTGAAGGACATGCTGGTTATGGTGAGTCGACCAGAACAAACGCTGGAATGTGGTGACTAGGGGAATTTCACAGTAACTTCATTGCAGTGTTAGTGTAAGCTTTACTTGGGACTAATAAATAAACTTTACACAGGAGGCAACTTTCCCACCTCATCCCCTTGGTGCAGATCACGTGAATCCTGGAAAATTAAGGCTTTTGTTTCTGACGCCAAACAGTTTGAAATCGTCCTGATCCCTCACTACTTTTACAAATCGGATTGTGCAAAGAAAGAGCGTGGGGCCAATTTGCATATTTAAAGTAGCATTTAAGTTTAAAGTTTATTTATCAGTGCCACAAGTCCTAGTCGTCACACTCCGGCACCTGTTAAGGTACAACGAGGGAGAATTTAGCATGGTCAAAGCAGCTAATCAACGCGCCTTTCCAACTGTGGGAGAAAATCAGAGCACCCGGAGGAAACCCACGTAGACACAGGGAGAACATGCAGATTCCGCACAGATAGTGACCCAAGGCCAGATTTGAACACAGGGCCCCTGGCGCGGTGAGGCAGCAGTACTAACCACCGTGCCGCCCTGAAAGAACTTGCCTGGGATCCAGGTAGATCCAGAAGATCCAGATGCTTTTTAAAAGAGTTTAGGGTCTCTGCCTCCTCCACCACCAACTCAGGTACGAATTCCAGACACCCACCACCCTCTGCTTAAACAAGTTATTCCTTGCGTCCCCTCTACATGTGGTGGCACTTATCCTGAATCTATGACCCCCCCCGGTTCTAGAATTCTCCATCAAGGGAAACGATTTTATCCTGTCCACTCTATCTCTTCCCCTCACAATTTTGTACATCTCAACCTCTCCAATCTCTCCTCATAGCTTGTAAACAATGTTGTAAAGTTTATTTATTAGTGTCACAATTAGGCTCACATTAACACCGCAATGAAGTTACTGTGAAAATCCCCTAGTCGCCACACCCCGGCGCCTGTTCGGGTACACTGAGGGAAAATTTAGCATGGCCAATGCTCCTAACCAGCACGTCTTTCAGACTGTGGGAGGAAACTGGAGCACCCGGTGGAAGTCCACACAGACACAGGAGAATGTGCAACATAGAATCCTTACAGTACAGAAGGCCATTCAGCCCATTGAGTCTGCACTGACCACAATCCCACCCAGGCCCTATCCCCATAGCCGCAATCATTTACCCTAGCTAGTCCCCCCTGACACTAAGGGTCAATTTGGCACTGCCAATCCACCTAACCCGCACATCTTTAGAGTATGGGAGGAGACTGGAGTGCCTGGAGGAAGCCCACGCAGACATGGGGGGAACATGCAAACTCCACACAGACGGTGACCCGAGGCCGGGAATCGAAGTCAGGTCGCTGGCGCTGTGAGGCAGCAGTGCCACCTTCTCAGATGGGTAAGGAGATAACTATACGAAGTAGGAAAAGAAAGTCTGCATCCTTTTAGAGAGGGGAAATGCGGATGCATTTCGATTTTTAAAAATATTCTCTTCATTCGAACCAGAATGATTTATTTTGCTCTGTATTATGGAGGAGGTGGGGGGGGAGGTTTTATAAACCCTGACGTTATTGGGAAATGAGCTGGCTAACATCCCTGCTGACAAGTCTGAAATCCTTAGAGACTGCACTCAGCTGACCCCTGGGTAACCTCCATGTATTTTCCTCCCTTGAGTGAATATTGAAGGTTGCCTGAGTGAGTTACAGAGAGCAGGGTCTAAAAAAACGACAGGCCAGTTTTCACCAGATATTAATGTTGGCCTGTCAGTAAATCTTTAGTCTGTCGGCGGAGAAAATTCTGGTCAAGGTTGCTCCGGCTTTCTCCTCTGCTGATTTGTGGGGATGATCTAACCGAGAGGACTAAATGATCTGATTATAACATCTTAACAAATAAGGACAAAGAAAATTACAGCACAGGAACAGGCCCTTCGGCCCCTCCAAGCCTGCACCCACCATGCTTCCCAACTTAACTAAAACCTCTACCCTTCCGGGGACCACATCCCTCTATTCCCATCCTATTCACGTATTTGTCCAGATGCCCCTTGGAACTCGTATCCGCTTCCACTACCACCCCCGGCAGCGAGTTCCAGGCACCCACCACCCTCTGTGTAAAAATTCTGCCTCCTACATCTCCCAAAATGTAACTACTTGTCATAACAGCGAGAAAAGGTGCCCCTCGCACCTTAAACCTGTGCCCCCCTAGTAATTAACTCTAGGGAAAAAGCTTCTGACAATCCACTCTGTCCACGCCCCTCATAAATAGGAGGAGGAGGAGGAGGAGGAGGCCCAAAGTGCCTGCTCCGCCATTTAATATCACAGCTAATTTGATCTAGGCCTCATCTCCGCTTCCCTGCCCCTCCCCACCAATATCCCAAGACTCCCTTGTCAATCAGACCTTGTCCGAGGTCTGTCTAACGAACTCAACCTTGAATATATTCAGCGACCCAATCTCCACACCCCGCCCTCCCACTGCTCTTTGCGGAAGAGAATTCTAAAGATTAACGACCCTCTGAGAGAAACGATTCCTCCTCATCGCCGTCGTAAATAAAATCAGAGGCAGGCTACTCGGTGGGAACCAAAACGGGCAGTGAAAATATGGAGATTCCTCTGCCGCTGAGAACATAAGAACATAAGAAATAGGAGCAGGAGTAGGCCATCTAGCCCTTCGAGCCTGCCCCGCCATTCAATAAGATCATGGCTGATCTGTCGTGGCTCAGTTCCACTTTCCCGCCCTCTCCCCATAACCCTTAATCCCCTCTCTTATCAAGAACCCATCAACCCGCTTCAATGGACAACTTACTGATTGCTTTGTGTCTGGCAAGCTGGGTAAATAGGATCAAGGTAGGATCGGCCAGGGTCTAAGGTGGGGCGGCACGGTGGCACAGTGGGTTAGCACGGCTGCCTCACAGCGCCAGGGACCTGGATTCAATTCCTGGCTTGGGTCATTGTCTGTGTGGGGTTTGCACGTTCTCCCCGTGTCTGTGTGGGTTTCCTCCCACAGTCCGAAAGATGGGCAGGTTAGGTGGATTGGCCATGTTAACTTGCCCCTTAGTGTCAGGGGGAACAAGCTAGGGTAAATATGTGGGGATACGGGGACAGAGCTGCCCCTTAGCATCCCAGGGTGTTGTAGGTTAGAGAGGTTAGCAGGGTGAATATGTAGGGTTATGGGGATAGGGCTGAATTGTCCCTTAGTGTCCCGGGATCCGTAGAGGGTAAATATGTGGGGTTACAGGGGTAGGGCCTGGCTGGGATTGTTGTTGGTGCAGACTCATTGGGCCAAATAGCCTTCTACTGCACTGTAGGGGTTCTATGATGCCAACTAAATGACAGAACAGGCTTGAGGGGCTGAATGGCCTCCTTTTGTCCTTTTGGTGATCCACAATGGGGAGTTAAAACCGCAAAGCTGGAAATGTGTCTGAGTTCTGAGAGTGATTGGATTGAGGGCGCAAAAATAATTCTACCTCCGGTTTTAGGTCAGAATTTCTACTCTAACCATTGCTAAATATTCCTGTAATATATTCCTGAGTGTGGGCTGATGATGGAAATTGTGGGCGGCATTTTCCTAAAATGTAACTACTTGTCACAACAGCGAGAAAAGCAGTGCGATCTGCACCAGTCCGTCCAGCGCAGACCAGCCTGCAATTGGGCTGGCAGTAAAGTGGCACAGTAGGTTAGCACTGCTGCTTCACAGCGCCAGCAACCCGGGTTCGATTCCCAGCTCTGGTCAGTGTCAGTGTGGAGTCTGCACGTTCTCCCCATGTCTGCGTGGGTGTCCTTTGGGTGCTCCGGTTTCCTCCCACAGTTTGAAAAGACGTACTAGTTAGGGGGATTGGCCGTGCTAAATTCTCCCTCGGTGTACCCGAACAGGTGCCGGAGTGTGGCGACTAGGGGATTTCCACAGTAACTTCATTGCAGTGTTAATGTAAGCCTTACTTGTGACAAAAAATAATTCCCAGCATGGGTCGCTGCCTGTGTGGAATGTGCACATTCTCCTCGTGTCTGTGTGGGTTTCCTCCGGGTGCTCCAGTTTCCTCCCACAGTCCAAAGATGTGCGGGTTAGGGAGATTGGCCATGCTAAAATTGCCCCTTAGTGTCCTGAGATGAGTAGGTTAGAGGGATTAGTGGGTAAATATGTAGAGATATGGGGGTAGGGCCTGGGTGGGATTGTGGTTCGGTGCAGTCTCGATGGGCCGAATGGTCTCTTTCTGTACTGTAGGGATTCTATGATTTCTATGAAATAAGTAAATCAAACTTCAAAACTTGAAATGTTATAAGCTACAGGGAATGGGCCGGGATCAGGAAGGTGTGATTAGAAAAGGCACCTGGATGTCCTAGGGCAGACATGGACAAGATGGGCCGAATGGCCTCCCTCCCACCTTCTGTGCTAACTTTTCTATGGTTCTAACTTCTCATTTAAAGGCACTGATTGTGCCAGGTATCCACTTTCACAGCTTTTGGTATCTCACCGACGGGTTACCCCTGATATTATGTTCTCAATCTTTCCAGGGCCTCGATAATGAGGGTTATCACAGTGCAAAGTGGTCCCAAACCCTCCCGTTGTGAGACCACGGTGTAATGTCATAGAACCAGTAATGTAAAGGCCCAGGCTACTGCTCTGGGAGCATGGGTTCAGATCTGGGAATTTAAATTCAATTAATTAAATCCAGAATTGGAAGCAAGCCTCAGTAACGGTGACCATGAAACTATCATCCATTGTTGTAAACACCCATCTGGTTCACTAAAGTCCCTTTAGGGAAGGAAATCTGCCATCCTTACCTGGTCTGGCCTACATGTGACTCCAGAGCCACAGCAATGTGGTTAACTCTCAATTACTCTCTGAAAGAGCCGAGTGAGACACTCAGGTGTATCAAACTGGCAGAGGAATGAATGCACTGTGGATGTACCTACACCACATGGACTGCAGCGGTTCAAGAAGGCAGCTCATCACCACCTCCCCAAGGACAGTTAGGGAACAAGCGCCGAAATGTGGCGACTGGGGGAATTTCACAATAAATTCATTGTGGTGTTAATGTAAGCCTACTTATGACACTAATAAATAGACTTGACTTGATCAGTGACCACAACTTGCATTAATGTAGAGCCGTTAACAAAGAACAAAGAGCAGTACAGCACAGGAAACAGGCCCTTCGGCCCTCCAAGCCTGTCCCGCGCTAAGAAGCAAGCCACCTGAAGGCAAGAGTGAACCACATTGGGAGATAATCGGAAGAGTGACTGATAGCTTTGTCAAAGAGATGGAATTTAGGGAGAGAATTCCAGAGCTTTGGCCTCCAGAGGGAGCGCGGGGGAATGTCAGGGATAGGGCTGGAGGGGGTTACAGGGATCAGCAAGAGGGGTGATGGGTAGCGGGGGTGGGGGGGGGTGGTGGGCAATGCTGTGAAACTTGTTCCTTAACAAGCGGCTGATAACGTTGACCGTAGGCGTGCGGGAATGAAGCATTATCCATCTTACCCAACGGTGTGGCTGCATCCTCTTGTACGATCACACTGGGGCATTGGTGACGCTCGCCTGGAGCTGGGATGTCCGTGCCCCTTGTTCACTTGGCTGCAGAAGGTCGTGCTCAGACCAGGATCTAAATTGGAGAAGAAAACCCGAGATGATTATTGTGTCTCTCCCTTCTTCCATTATCTCCTTCTCTCCCTCTCCATTTAGCCCCCTACCCAGACTGGAGACAATACCAGCTACACTGGGTCCACACTGCAGCCCACGCTTGCAGGGCAGCTGAGACAAGGAGCTGGCTATACTCTTGCCAAGGCGCTGGTGCAGTGGTAATGTCACTGGGCTAGTATTCCAGAGGCTCACGCTAATGTTCTGAGGACACAGGTTCAAACCCCACCACGGTAACCAATCAAATCTCGTCTCAGTAACAGGGACCATGATAATATCATCGACTGCTGTGAGAATGTGCATCTCATCAAGCTATCAAGAATAACGGAGATGACAGTGGCACAGTGGTTAGCATTGCTGCCTCACAGCGCCAGGGACCGAGTTCTATTCCAGCCTCGGGTCACTGTCTGTTGGAGTCTGCATGTTCTCCCCACTGCCCCGGGTCTGCTTGGGTTTACTCTGAGTGCTCCAGTTTACTCCCACAGTCCGAAAGATGAACAGGTTAGGTGGATTGACCATGCTAAATTGCCCCTTAGTGTTCAAAGATATCTAGGTTAGGTGGATTGGCCATGCTAAATTGCCCCTTAGTGTCCCAAGATGTGCAGGTTAGGGGAATTAACAAGGTAAATATATGAGGTTCTGGGGATAGAGAGTTGGGTAGATCTGGGTAAGACGTTCTATTGGAAAGTTGGTGCAGAATCAATGGGCCAAATGGCCTCCTTCTGCACTGTAAGAATTCTATGATTCCATGATATGGTTTGTGAGGCCTCTTTACTGAGGTACGGCCCCAGATTCACCTAAGTATACACAGAATCACAGAATCCAAACAGTACAAAAGGAGACCATTCGGCCCATTGACCATGCACTGACAACAATCCCACCCAGGCCCTATCCCTATGTATTTACCCTGGCTAGTCCCCTTGACACTAAGGGTCAATTTAGCATGGCCAATGCAGTTAACCTGTACATCTATGGAGTGTGGGAGGGAACTGGAGCACCCGGAGGAAATCCACGCAGACACGGGGAGAACGTGCAAACTCCACATAGACTGTGACCTGAGGCCAGAATCGAACTCGGGTCCCTGGCACTGTGAGGCAGCAGTTTTGTTTTAAATTCATTTTTGGGACATGGGCATCGCTGGCTGGGCCAGCATTTATTGCCATCCCTAGTTGCCCCTTGAGAAGGTGGTGGTGAGCTGCCTTCTTGAATCGCTGCAGTCCATGTTCTGTGGACTGACCACAATGCCGTTAGGGAGGGAATTCCAGGATTTTGTCCCAGCAACAGTGAAGGAATGGGGATATATTTCCAAATCAGGATGGTGAGTGGCTTGGAGGGGAACTTGAGGGGGTGGTGGTGTTCCCATGTATCTGCTGCCCTTGTCCTTCTGGATGGAAGTGCTCATGGGTTTGGAAAGTGCTAACGATCTTTGGTGAATTGCTGCAGTGCATCTTGTAGATGGTACACAGTGCTGCTACTGAGCGTCAGTGGTGGAGGGAGTGGATGTTTGTAGACGTGGTGCCAATCAAGCGGGGCTGGTGTCGAGCTTCTCGAGTGTTGTTGGAGCTGCTCCCATCCAGGCAAGTGGAGAGTTTTCCATCACACTCCTGACTTGTGCCTTGTAGATGGTGGACAGGTTTTGGGGAGTCAGGAGGTGAGTTACTTGCCGCAATATTCCTAGCCCCTGACCTGCTCTTTAGCAATGCCAACTACTGTACCACTGTGCCGCCCACATTACATTGTGGGATCTTGCTGTGCGCACATTGGCTGCCGCATTTTCCATGTTAGGGCAGTGACCACACTTCAGAAAAGCATTTCAATGGCTGTGTAATGCTTTGGGGCGTCCTGGGGTAGGATGTATATACATGTCCCCTATTCCCCGCTTTCTATACCACTTGATGGATGGCATGGTGGCACAGTGGTCCAACTGCGGCCTCAGGTCACTGTCTGCGTGGAGTTTGCACATTCTCCCCGTGACTGCGTGGGTTTCCTCCGGGTTTGGCTAGATGGCCTACTCCTGCTCCTATTTCTTACGTTCTTATGTTATGTTCTCAGGTTTTCTCCCATAATCCAAAAGACATGAGAGGACATTTGGCGTGTCAGCTACGACTCTCACCAACTCTTACAGATGCCCCATAGAAAGCATTCTTTCTGGTTGTATCACAGCTTGGTATGGGCTCCTGCTCTGCCCAAGACCGCAAGGAACTACAAAAAGTCATGAATGTAGCCCAATCCATCACACAAACCAGTCTCCCATTCATTGAATCTGTCTACACTTCGCGTTGCCTTGACAAAGCAGCCAGCGTAATTAAGAACCCCACGCACCCCGGACATTCTCTCTTCCACCTTCTTCTGTCAGGAAGAAGATACAAAAGTCTGAGGTCACGTACCGACCGACTCAAGAACAGCTTCTTCCCTGCTGCCATTAGACTTTTGAATGGAGCTACCTCGCATTAAGTTGATCTTTCTCTACACCCTAGCTATGACTGTAGCACTACATTCTGCACTCTCTCCTTTCCTTCTCTATGAACGGTATGTTTTATCTGCACAATGCATAAGAAACAATACTTTTCACTGTATGTTAATACATGTGACAATAATAAATCAAATCAAATTAAGATGTGCTGGTTAGGTGCATTGACCCGAACAGGTGCAGGACCGTGGTGACTAGGGGAATTTCACAGTAACTTCATTGCAGTGTTAATGCAAGCCTTACTTGTGACTAATAAATAAACTTTAACTTTACTTTTGAGGAACATTACGCGAACGTTAATAAGCTGATGTCAATGTGTCGATAATCCAGTCCATTTGTTAGTATGCGCTGTTTTCCTCGGTCGTTTGAGAGTGTTATTTAGCAGATGAATGCACTGCATTCCTTCCAGCTTTACTTTCTGTCATCAATCCAAAAGGATTAGTAAAGATTATTCCTAATGGGACTTGGGATTGGTTCAAGCCCACTTAGTCATCAGGTCAGCCAGTGTGCCTCTCTACAGCTGAAAGCACAGGCCCAGAATTTTAAATGACGTCCGGGATGTTTCACCAGAGGGGGAAAATGACGCAAATATTCCATCCAGCAAGCTGTGGCTCACTGGGTCACATTCCCTTAGCTTCAAGGTTAAAGGTTCAATCCCCCACTCCGGAGACGTGAGCACAAACTCAAGGCGTGCTGCCTCCCCGTGGCAGGGTGGCACAGAGGTTAGCACTGCTACTTCAGAGCGCTGGGGACCTGAGTACGATTCCCAGCCTCGGGTCACTGTCTGTGTGGAGTTTGCACATTCTCCCCGTGTCTGTGTGGGTTTCCTCCGGATGCTCTGGTTTCCTCCCACAGTCCAAAGATTTGCAGGTTAGGTGGATTGGCCGTGCTAAATTGCCCCTTAGTGTCCAAAAATGTGCAGTTAGGGGGATTGACCATGCTAAATTGCCCCTCAGCATCCAAATATGTGTAGGTTAGGGGGACTGGCCATGCTAAATTGCACAATTTCCCTATGTCTGCATGGGTTTCCTCCGGATGCTCCAATTTCCTCCCACAGTCCAAAAGACATGCTGGTTAGATGCTAAATTCCCTCTCAGCGTACCCGCACAGGCACCAGAGTGTGGCGACTAGGGAATTTTCACAGTAACTTCATTGCAGTGTTAATGTAAGCCTACTTGTGAAGCTAACAAATAAACCAAACTCGAGGCCAGAATCAAACCTGGGTTTCTCGCGCTGTGAAACAGCAGTGCTAACCATTGTGCCACCGTCAAGAATAGACGGAAGGTGATGGTCTCTGGACTCTTAATCCAGAAACTCAGCTAATGTCCTGGGGACCTGGGTTCGAATCCCGCCACGGCAGATGATGGAATTTGAATTCAATAGGAAAAATATGGAATTAAGAATCTACTGCTGACCATGAAACTATTGTTGGAAAAACCCATCTAGTTCACTAGTGCCCCTTAGGGAAGGAAATCTGCCGTCCTTACCTGGTCTGGACTAAATGTGACTCCAGAGCCACAGCAATGTCGTTGACTCTCAGCTGCCCTTAGGGGCAATAAATGCTGGCCAGTCAGTGAAGCCCGTGTCCTACGAATGGACACCAAAATATTTATTGTCTCTAATTAATTCTAATGAGTTCATTTCGGTGGCAAGTGAAAGCAGGTGGGGGTAGGACCCTGAGATGTTCCACGCGGTCTGTCCAAGGGGCCTGCAGACAAAAAATATTGGGAACAACTGCCATCAGATGCAGTTTTCCAGAACCAGGAAAATACTGACCTCTCTGATTCTGCAGGATTATATATATATATATATATATAAATATCCATGTATTTCCAGGCTGCCATTTGAGATAACATTTGGTGTCAGGTAATCGGAGCAGAACGGAGGCAGCAGGGGAGAAAGCAGGAGACCTGTCCTTGTGCGCAGGACGGCAGCGAGGCAAGCTGCATCGCTCCGGAGCGCACCTGTCCCAACATTTGGCAAAGCTTAGTCTTCTAAGCTGTTTATATAAGCAAAGGTAAGGAAGAATGTTCGCCTCCCCTCATCTCAGAAGCATTTCTCAGCCACTGACGTGCTTTTGAAGCGCAGCCCCTCTTATGAATGTGGGCAAAGCCAAGCCCCCCAAAACATTCAACAACTTCCCAAATTACCCCCTAACCCATGTTCATAGAATCAGTGCAGGAGGAGGCCATTCAGCCCATCAAGTCTGCAGCAGCTCCCTGACGTAGCATCCCTCTCAGGCTCCCTCTATCATCCTAACCCTGTATCCCCACACCTTTACGATGGCCAATCTTCCTAACCCGCACATCTTTGTACACTAAGGGGCAATTTAGAATGGCCAATCCACTTGACCTACATATCTTTGGATATTAAGGAGCAATTTGGCATGGCCAATCCACCTATTTTGCACATCTTTGTACACTAAGGGGCAATTTAGAATGGCCAATTCACTTAACCCACACATCTTTGTACACTAAGGGGCAATTTAGCATAGCCAATCCACTTAATCCATACATCTTTGGACACTAAGGGGCAATTTAGCATAGCCAATGCACCTAACCTGCATATCTTTGGACACTAAGGGGCTATTTAGCATGGTGAATCCACCTAACCCGCAGATCTTTGGACACTAAGGGGCAATTTAGCATGGCCAATCCATCTAACCTGCACATTTTAGGACACTAAGGGGCAATTTAGCATGGTCAATCCACCTAACCCGCACACCTTTGTAGAGTAAGGGGAATTTAGCATGGCCAATCCACTTGACCTATACATCTTTGGACATTAAGGGACAATTTGGATTGGCCAATCCATCTAACCAGCACATCTTTCGGACTGTGGGAAGAAATGGGAAGCACGGGGCATGGGGAGCATGTGCAGACTCTGCACAGACATTGACCCGAGCTGGAAATCGAACCCGGCTCCCTGCTGCTGTGAGGCAGCAGTGCTAACCACTGTGCCACCGTGCCACTAAACTGGAAGACAGTAATTTATTTTCAAGAAGGGCTTATGCTGTGTTCTACATAAAGCTCTGCTCTCCCTTTGGATATTAATTGCTGGTTTCTCAATGTTGGGTTTGAAAGGCATGTGTTGCAAGGAATCCTGTGGGGCCCGATTGGTGGCGTGCGGAGTGACAATAAACCGCATTCATTTTGTGCTTTTAGCATAGTAATGTGTCTCAAGTAGCTTTACAGGAATGTTACAGAACAAAATCTAACAGTGAATCACACACGGAGATATTAGGGACAGGTGACCAGTGCCTCGGTCAAAGAGATTGGTTTTAAAAAGTGTCTTAAAGGAGCAAAGAAAATTGGGGGGATTGAGGGAGGGAATTCCAGAGCGTAAGATATGGCTGCCAATGATTAAAACCACAAAGGACCAGAGTTAGAGGAGGGCAGATATCTTGGAGGGTTGTGGAGCTGGAAGAGATTACAGATACTTAACTATACCCGAGAAAATTCACCAATGCCTCTGCCTTCTCAGAAGACCAAGGAAATTTGGCGTGTCGGCTACGACTCTCACCAACTTTTACAGATGCACAATAGAAAGCACTCTTTCTGGTTGTATCACAGCTTGGTATGGGCTCCTGCTCTGCCCAAAACCGCAAGGAGCTACAAAAGGTCATGAGTGCTGGGTGGGGGGTGGAATGGAGGGGGCAGGTTGGGGGCGGGGGGGGGGTTGGTGGAGACAGATGGGCAAAATTCCGCCTCTGTCCCAATGTTCCTAAAAATTCCTCTGTCTATATTTACAATGGAAATCACCAACAGAAAGTTGTCACTCTGTAAGCTGGTGTTGCAGTGCCTCCTCTGACAAGGAGGGTGTAATTACAATGTGACAGGTTTACGTAGTCAAGCCCATTATAAATGTGGACTTTAATAATGTGAATGGAAGTGCGTACAGCGGTAATTATTTCATATACACGCTTGACATGTTGGGGCTACTGGTTTACTTGCGCTGTGACCTGCATTGCTAGTTACCATAGAACCTCTACAGTGCAGATGGAGGTCGTTCAGCCCATCAAACCTGCACCGACTCTCTGACAGAACCATTTGGGGCAGTCTCCCCCCATACTCGATCCACGCGCTCACTCTTGCTAGGATATGGCTGGGTGACACAGTGGCTAGCACTGCGGCCTCACAGCGCAGGGGCCTGGGTTCAATTCCAGCCTTGGGTCACTGTCTGTGTGGAGTTTGCATGTTCTCCCCGTGTTTGTGTGGATTTCCTCCGGGCGCTCCGGTTTCCTCCCACAGTCCAAAGATGTGTAGGTTAGATGGATTGGCCATGCTAAATTGTCCCTTAGTGTCTAAAGATGTGCGGGTTAGGTGGATTCGCCATGCTAAATTGTCTTTTAATGTCCAAAGATGTACAGGTGAGGTGGATTGGCCATGCTAAATTGCCTACACATCTTTGGACACTAAGAAGCAATTTAGCATGGCCAATCCCAACCCGCCGGACCTGCTGAGCTAAATGGACAGAGCCCAGGGTCAGGAGCTGGTGGCCTTGAGTCACACACAGTCTGTGCACTGATCTCTCAGGGTAGCCCACCATGGTGCCATTCCTCTAACTGCTCACAGTAGATAGACGCAAAGCGACAAGAGATCAAGCTGTGGACAAGACTGTGACTGAAGACAGTCTCCAGTGAGCCGAGCGCCATTAGCAAAGGATGTCAGATAGAATTTACAGTGAGTTACACCACAGAAACAGGGTCTTTTCTGCCAACTAGTCCATACTGGTGCTTATACACAAAAGAAGAACAGAGAAATTTACAGCACAGGAACAGGCCCTTTGACCCTCCAAGCCTGCACCGACCACAGAGAACATCATCATATCCTTTTAGAATGTCTTTCATTGAATAGAATAGAATCATAGAATCCCTACAATGCAGAAGGAGGCCATTCAGCCCATCAAGTGCCAACCACAATCCCACCCAGGCTTTGTTCCAGTAACCCCACAGATTTACCCTGCCAGTTCTACTGACACCAGGGTCAATTCAGCATGGCAATCCACCTAACCAGCACATCTTTGGATTGTGGGAGGAAACCGGAGCACATGGAGGAAACCCAGGGTCGCCCAGTTTATTTATTAGTGACAAGTAGGCAGACATTAACACTGCAATGAAGTTACTGTGAAAAATGCTCTAGTTGCCACACTCCGGCGCCTGTTCGGGTACACTGAGGGAGAATTTAGCATGGTCGGTCCACCTAACCTGCACATCTTTGGACACGAAGGTTAGCACTGCTGCCTCACAGCGCCAGGGACCTGGGTTCAATTCTCAACTTGGGTCACTGCCTGTGTGGCGACTGCACATTGTCCCCATGTCTGCATGGGTTTCTTCTGGGTGCCATGTTTCTTCCCACAGTCCGAAAGACGTGCTGGTTAGGGTGCATTGGCCGTGCTAAATTCTCCCTCAATGTACGCAAACAGGCACCAAGGGATTTTCACAGTAACATCATTACAGTGTTAATGTAAGCCTTACTTTGGCTTATAAATGAATTTTAATTTTACTGCAGACACGGGGAGAATGTGCAAACTCCACACAGACAGTGACTCAAAGCCAGAATTGAACTTGGGACCCTGGCACCATAAGGCAGCAGTGCTGACCATTATGCCACAGTGGCGTCCATTCTATTCTGTTCATCCTTGTGTATGTAACCAGTTTCCCTGTGAAATGCACCTCTGTTATTTTTATCTCTGCTTTTTGCAGAGCGAGTAGTAATGACTTTAAACTCTCTGCCCACGAGGGCGATTTCAAAAGGAAATTGGATGGGCGATTGAAAGAAATAAACTCACAGAGCTGCGGGGATAATCATGGTATTATTACTACACTATTAATCCAGACACTCAGCTAATGTTCTGGGAACCTGGGTTCGAATCCTGCCACGGCAGATGGTGGAATTTGATTTCAATAAAAAATATCTGGAATTAAGAATCTACTGATAACCATGAAACCATTGTTGGAAAAACCCATTTGGTTCAATAATAAGATGGCACAGTGGTTAGCACTGCTGCCTCACAGCATTAGGGACCCAAATTCGATTCCCAGCTTAGAATCGGGGTCTGCATGTTCTCCCTGTGTCTGCATAGATTTCCTCCCACAGTCCACGTATGTGCGGGTTAGGTGGATTGGCCATGCTAAATTCTCACTCAGCATACTCAAACAGGCGCCGGAGTGTGTGGCGACTAGGGGATTTTCAGAGTGTTGCCAAACAGGCCATCTAAACTGGTGATTTACAGAGCACGCTGGGATAATTGGACAAGCACTGGAACAGCAGACTGCAGCTTAAAAGACAGAGATAAACAGGCTGCAGCTCAAGATGATTTAATACACAGCAAATAGGCCATCCCAAAGACAAACGGACATTCTCTGGTCAAACAGACTTGTTTAACCAGACAAAAAGGGGAGCCTTACCCCCTTATTTGGGAGGGGGGGTGTGTGATCTACTTGCCTCCAGCACCTACAGCGTGGCTGTTGGGTACACACAGGGCATAGTCCCTGTTTGTGAACAGAACTCCCACTCACCTGACGAAGGAGTAGCGCTCCAAAAGCTAGTGGCGTTTGCTACCAAATAAACTTATTGGACTTTAACCTGGTGCTGTTAGACTACTTACTGTGTTTACCCCAGTCCAACGCCGATATCTCCACATCGTGATTGGTACACGCCCAGAGATCGGTGTGGCAACACCTGATTGGACTCTTATAGATCAGGGTGACCAAGCCCTGATCGATCGATTGACGAGAATCAGGAGACCGTTTTGGTCCCCTTATTTGCGAAAGGATATATTGGTCTTGGAGGGAGTACAGAGAAGGTTCACCAGGCTGATACCGGAGATGAGGGGGTTAGCTTATGAGGAGAGATTGAGCAGATTGGGCCTGCACTCATTGGAGTTTAGAAGGCTGAGGGGGGGATCTTATAGAGACATATAAGATAATGAAGGGGCTAGATAGGGTAGAGGTAGAGAGATTCTTTCCACTTAGAAAGGAAACCAGAACTAGAGGGCACAACCTCAAAATAAGCGGCGGGGGTCAGTTTAGAACAGAGTTGAGGAGGAAGTTCTTCACTCAAAGGGTGGTGAATCTCTGGAATTCTCTGCCCGTTGAAGTGGTGGAGGCTACCTTGTTGAATATGTTTAAGTCACGGGTAGATAGATTTCTGATCAATAAGGGAATTAAGGGTTATGGGGAGAAAGCGGGAAAGTGGAACTGATCCACTTCAGATCAGCTATGATCTTATTGAATGGCGGGGCAGGCTCGAAGGGCTAGATGGCCTACTCCTGCTCCTATTTCTTATGTTCTTATGTCCAAAAAGGACACAAAAACAAGGAGGGATAAAAGCTTCTGCACACCAGGAAAGCTCTCTCTCTCTGTCTCTGACCCCACGAAAGGACTACAACAACGGTGACCGTCGCCAGCAACAACCAGCATGAGGAGAGCCACCACACCCGAGGAAGGAAGGAAGGAAGACCAGACCAAAGGACCAGACTACACAGAGGATGACCCAGACTAGCACACAGATAAAGGCCAATATCTGCTCGGATACTTGCCAGTCACACAAAGTCAAGTCAAGGTCTAGTATTGGACTTGAACTTTTAGTATTTTCTGCAAGATAACTTATTGTTGGTTGGGTGAGTGGGTGATTATTAATTGGTGTGTTTTAAATAAATATTGGTTGTACTAACAAGAAGTCTACTCGCAATTCTTTGTCCATCGTTTACGGGTTAAAATAGATATGCGGCAGGCACAACAACAGTAACTTCATTGCAGTGTTAATGTAAGCCTACTTGTGACTAATAAATAAACTTTAACTTTAATGACCTTTAGGGAAGGAAATCTGCTGTCCTTAACTGTTCTGGCTGACATGTGAGTCCAGAACCACAGCAATGGGGTTGGCTCTCAACCACCCCTCCAAGGGCAATTAGGGATGGGCAATAAATGCTGGCCCAGCCAGCGACAACCATGTCCCATGAATTAATAAAAACAATGTGTCATAAGTTCATTGTTTAATAAGATATAGGAGCAGAATTAGGCCAATTGGCCCATCGAGTACGCTCCTCTGTTCGATCATGGCTGATATGCTCCTCATCCTCATTTTCCTGCCTTCTCCCCATAACCCTTCAACCCATTCCCAATTAAAAATTTATCTAACTCCTCCTTAAATTTACTCATTATCCCAGTACCCACCGCACTTTGGGATAGTGAATTCCACAGATTCACAACCCTTTGGGAGAAGTAGTTTCTCCTCGACTCTGTTTTAAATTTGCTGCCCCTTATCCTTAGACTGTGACCTCTTGTCCTAGAATGTCCCACAAGAGGAAGCATCCGCTCCATGTCTACTTTATCCAGACCTTTTATCATCTTGTTTACCTCAATTTGATTTCCCCTCATTCTTCTAAATTCCAGACAGTATCGGCCTAAACTGTTCAATCTCTCTTCATACAACAAACCCCTCATCTCTGGGATCAATCTAGTGAACCTCCTCTGAACTGCCTCTAAAGCCACTATATCTTTCCTTGAATATTGGAATGGGAGAGGCTAAGTGGATTGATCTGGCGTTGACTCGATGGGACAAATGGCCTCCTTCTGACTATCACTGCTCCTTGTGGTAAAGGAGTTCCACATTCTCCTTGCTCTCTGGGCAAAGGATTTTTTCCCAAATTTCCTGCTGGATTTATCAGTGACTGATGGCCCCATTAGTTTTGGAGTACCCCGTGTAGAGGGTTTGACGGGGTAGATGCTGAGAGGCTGTTTCCCCGGCTGGAGGCTATAGAACCGGAGGAGGGGGGCGGGTGCACAGTCTCAGGATACTGAGAATTTGAGAAGCTTCTTCGCTCAGAGGGCTGTGAACCTTTAGAATTCGCCAGCGCAGGGATCTGTGGAGGCTCAGTCACTGAGTATATTCAAGGCTGAAGGGTCCACAGCCAACAGAGGCATATGCGAATTGTGCAGGAAGATGACATAGAGCAGGGAGGTCAGCCATGGTCCTTTTGAATGGTGGAGTAAGGGATGTACATCCTACTTCAGCTCCGACTCCTCATGTTCTTACCTGGTGTTGTGTTTGTTTAGTAAATAAAAAACTGGCCAACAACAAGAAAAGGCAAATCACTGCATGTCCTGACCTTGGGAATTAACCAAAGGAGGGCAGCACCGCGGCACAATGGTTAGTGCCAGGGATCCAGCTTCCATTCCAGCCTCAGGTCACTGTCTGTGCGGAGTTTCTACGTTCTCCTTGTACCTGTGTTGGTTTCTTCCAGGTGCTCCAGTTCTCTCCCATAGGCCATGCTAAATTGCCCCTTAGTGTCCAAAGATGTGGAGGTTAGGGGGATTGTCCATGCTAAATTGCCCCTTAGTGTCCAAAGATGTGCAAGTTAGGTGGATTGACCATGCTAAATTGCCCCTTAGTATCCAAAGATGTGCAGTTTAGGTGGATTGACCATGTTAAATTGCCCCTTAGAGTCCAAAGATGTGTAGGTTAGGTGGATTGGCTGTGCTAAATTGCCCCTTAGTGTCCAAAGATGTGGTTGCCCTCAGACAACTAGGGATGGGCAATAAATGCTGGTCCAGCCAGCGACACCTATGTCACACGAATAAATAAATAAATAAGAAATTTTTTAAAATGCTAAAAGTAAAGTAAAAGTAAAGTTTATTTATAAGTCACAAGTCAGCTTACATTAACACTGCAATGAAGTTACTGTGAAAATCACCTAATCGCCACACTCCAGCGCCTGTTTGGGTACACTGAGGGAGAATTTAGCACGGCCAATGCACCCTAACCAGCATGACTATGGGAGGAAAGTGGAGGAAAATGATGCTTCAGTGCAGTACTGTAGACAGGCTGCACTGTCAGAGGTGCTATTTCTTGGTTGACATTTTAAAAGCCACAGCTACCAGTTCAAGTGGATGCTAAATAAAATGGCCAATGGCACAAAGAACAGCACGGGAGACCCCCCAATATTCAAGCATCAACATCTATCCCTCAATCAACATCACCAAATGTTTAATGATCATTCAGTTTACTATAGGCAACAGGGACTCTGCTAATGTACAGAAATACACCAACCAATGGGGCACAACTCCCACAAATTATGAAACTTTATCTCAGTGAGAGTCAGTGTGTGTGGGACCCGTACCCCAATGAGAGTCAGTGTGTGTGGGACCCGTACCCCAGTGAGAGTCAGTGTGTGTGGGACCCGTACCCCAGTGAGAGTCAGTGTGTGTGGGACCCGTACCCCAGTGAGAGTCAGTGTGTGTGGGACCCGTACCCAGTGAGTGTTAGTTGAACTTACAACTGGCCCGGGTAGAACGGTGATCCGTTCCGCTGGCTCTTGTCTCCCGATGTTCTCTGGACATGTCGATGGACAGCGTGGACCTCTGTGGGCGTTACCTGAAAAACCAAGGTCAAGGGTCAGCACAGGTGACACTGGCCACAATCCAGAGATATAAAAAGTGAGATTACTACAGTCCTGATACCACCCCAGCCCTAAGAACCCAGCAAAGTCTTCAGCAGCCTAAGCAGCACCGCAAACTGTAGAAGATGTATAAAGCATTGCCTGATCTGGCTGTAAAACCTGCCTACAGTGCAGGTAGGAACATCAGTAGGCCATTCAGCCCCTCGAGCCCATTCTACCACTCAGTGGCTGATCTGCATCTTACTGGCCTTGATTCAGTAACCCACATTACCCTCACACAAAACCTCTCATTCTCAGTTTGATATTTTCAGTTAACCCTTTCAGCATCAATAACTTTTTTCACAAGAGTGAATTCCAGATAGAAACATAGAAAATAGAAGCAGGAGGAGACCATTCAGCCCTTCAAGCCTGCTGCACCATTCATTTTGATCATGGCTGATCATCAAATTCAATATCCTGATCACCCCCCCTTCCCCTCATATCCCTCGATCCCTTTAGCTCCAAGAGCTATATCTAATTTCTTCCTGAAATCACACAACATTTTGGCCCCAGCTACTTTCTGTGGGAGTGAATTCCACACATTCACCGCCCTCTGGGTGAAGAAATTTCTCCTCACCTCAGTCCTAAAAGGTTTACCCCTTTTCCTCAAACTGTGAACCTAGTTTTTTTTTAAGTCTATTTCTTAGAGCCACAAGTAGGCTTACATTAATACTGAAATGAAGTTACTGTGAAAATCCTCTAGTCACCACACTCCAACGCTTGTTCGGGTACACTGAGGGAGAATTTAACATGGTCAATGCATCCAACCAGCACGTCTTTTAGACAAGGGGAGGATGTGCAGACTCCGCACAGACAGTGACCCAAGCCGGGAATCGAACCCGGGTCCACGACGCTGTGAGGCAGCAGTGCCTCCACGCCACTTCACGATTCTGGACTCTGTCTGCACCTCCCGCTGCCTTGGCAAACCAGTATAATTAAGAACCCCACACACCCCGGACATTCTCTCTTCCACCTTCTTCCATCGGGAGATACAAAAGTCTGAGGTCACGTATCAACCAAACAGCTTCTTCCCTGCTGCTGTCAGACTTTTGAATGTACCTACCTTGCATTAAGTTGATCTTTCTCTACACCCTAGCCATTACTGTAACACTACAATCTGTACTCTCTCCTTTCCTTCTCTCTGAACGGTATGCTTTGTCTGTATAGCACGCAAGAAACAATATTTTTCACTGTGTTAATACATGTGACAATAATAAATCAGATCAAAATCAAATCCCCCACCATCGAGAACATTCTTTCTGAATCTAACCTGTCTAACCCTGTTAGAATTTTATAAGTTTCCACGAGGTCCCCTCTCGCTCTTCTAAATTCCAGTGAATATAATCCGAACCGACTTAGTCTCTCATCACGTGACAGACCTGCCATTCCAGGAATCAGCCTGGGTAAAGCTCCGCTGTGGAAGATCTGAAGGTTCTTTTTAAATTACTCACGCTCTAACTCGCGTGATCTGGGGAGATGGCAAATTCCGGCACAAGGCAGCTTCTTACAGCCGATACCCACCGCCTGATTAAAGCAACATCGCTTTCCCACTCATTATCCAACTCTAGGCTTTAGGTTACGACCTGCTCACTTTAAGTTGTTACTCTTCGCGTCGGATCAAGAGGTGAACTGGGGAGCGGTTGGGGGTGGGCGGGTAGTTACGAGGGGCACTGCGGAGGCACTGGGGCTCACCGTCTGCGACCCCCCCCTCCACCACCACCACCACCGGGTCAGACTCTGAACCAGGCCCCATCGCAGCTTGTCGACTCACCGCTGAACTGAAATAGACGGGGCTCCGTTTCGCTTTCACACTGTCCCGTTAATCACAATGCAACACTGGAGAGCTGCTGACTAACCGCTGCACTTAATCTCCATTAATTAGACCAGCACAGACCCAGAAAACAGCGAGAGGGAGTCCCTTGGTGATGGAGAGAGCTGGTGGGGGAGGGAGGGAGGGCAGGAGGGGGGTACGGCTAAAGTCATCCTTTCCCCCGCAAATCATTAAAACTATTTGATTAGACCAAATTCAACTTGCTAAAAGGAATGCAGTCACGTCAGTAAGTGGCAGCCCGCGCGCTTATTATTAATATTAAATGTTTTAGGTGTAATGAAAAAAAGGGCTTCAGATGTTGCGACCTTCTGGCTAGGACAGAACCAGGCAAAGCGTCTCTGATATGTCCATAAGATCTAGAACAGACACATACACACACACAAAGATATATACACACACACACACACAGACATGTATATAATATATATATACATACACACATATACATATGTACACACACAGATACAGACACATATATATAACATTCAATGCTTAATTCTCAGTTTGTTAACAGAATCTTTCACAGCACAATTTGCACCCCCGGTTCCACCCCCCCCACCACCCCCCCACACACCCAGCCTCCCACAAACTTCCCCCCAACCCCCCCCAGCCTCCCACAAACTTCCCCCCACCTCCCCCACCCCGGAAGACGACGCAGAACTGTTTTACCGGCGTGTGTGTATGTGTGTGGGTGCTGAAGGTCACAGGGTATCTTTTCCTGGTAGTCGCAGCTTCACTGAGCAAGGAGGCACGTCGGGGTGTGTGTGTGTGTGTTTGTGTGTCTGTGTGTCCACGTGGGTGGGTTCTGCCGGATGCCAGGCAGTGGGCAGGCAGCTGATGGGAGCGAGCGAGGGAGGGACGGACGGACGGAGAGGAGGGGAGGGGGAGGAAGAGGAAGGAGAGTCCTTCACCGCGGGATCCAGAGGGAGTACCTGACGTCAGGTTGCTTGGCAACCCTGCCACCGGGCTGAGTGTGGCTGCAGCTCCGGCAGCTGGTCCAAGCGTCTCCGAGGCCTCGATCCCTCTCGGAGTCACCGTCACTCCCTCCCCGTCCTCACCCTCGCTGCGGGCCCAGCTGAACCGCGACACGCGGGGTGGGGGGGGTGAAAAGAAACCCAGTTAAATACCGTGGCAAGGTCCTGTAGATGGATCAGTGCAGGAAGGAAGGAGAAAGAGACAGAGAGAGAGGTACATACAGCAGGAAAACACACAGAGATAGAGAGAGAGAGAGAGAGAAAGAGAGAGGTTCCTTATTGAGTTCAAGGAGCACACGCACCAAGCGGAATTTTACCGGCACACCCGTCCGAGCTCCGTACCATCCCGCCCGAGGCCAGCGGAGAATGCCGTTCTCTGAGCTTTGCCCGGCACACCCCACCTCCCGCCCGGAATCAGGGTGGGCGTGCCAGTAAAATTCCGGCCGTTGTCTCATCCCGGTTCATATGCGGCACGAGGGTTGCGGGTGTTATACCTGCTCTGTGCTAAATTAGGACACGAGGAGGCCACTCAGCCCCTCAAGGCTGCTCTGCCGGCCCCACAGGATTGTGGCGCATTGGCATTGAACCTCTATTTAGAATCATAGAATCCTACAGTGCAGAAGGAGGCCATTCGGCCCATCGGGTCTGCACCAACCACAATCCCACCCAGGCCCCATCCTATAACCCCATTAATTTACCCTAATTAGTTCCCCCGGCACTAAGGGCAATTTAACGGCCAATCCACATAACCCACATGTCTTTGGAGGGTGGGAGGAAACCGGAGCACCCATAAGACCACAAATCGCAGAAGAATTAGGCCACTCGGCCCATCGAGTCTGCTCCGCCATTCAATCACGGCTGATATTTTTCTCATCCTCGTTCTCCTGCCTTTTCCCCATAACCCCTGATCCCCTTATTAATCAAGAACTTATCTATCTCTGTCTTAAAGACACTCAAGACACACCCGGAGGAAACCCAAGCAGACACGGGGAGAACGTGCAGATTCCGCACAGATAGTGACCCAAGGCCAGGAATCAAACACCTGAATTCCCACCTACTCTCATCTGCCAGTACCTGGCCCATAGCCCTGAATGTTATGATGTATAGAATCATGGAATCATTCCGTGCAGAAGAACCTTTGCACTGGCTCAAAGGGCAACACTGTCAGCACCCACACACACACACACACACACACACACACACACATCCACACACACCCACACTCCACCCCCCCCCACACACACACACACACACACACACACACACACACACACTCCCCCCCCACACACACACATCCACCCACACACACACACACACACACACTCCCCCCCCACACACACATCCACCCACACACACACACACATACACTCCCCCCCCACCCACACACACACACATCCACCCACCCACACACACACACACACACACCCACACACACACTCCCCCCCCCCACACCCACACACACCCACACACACACTACCCCCCCCCCACCCACACACACACTCCCCCCCCCCCCACACACACACACACACACATCCACCCACACACACACTCCCCCCCCACCCACACACCCACATCCACACTCCCACCCACACACACACACACCTTCACACCCCTCCACACACACCCACCCACACACACACACACACATCCACCCACACATACACTCCCCATCCCCCACACACACACCCACACCTTCACACCCCCCCACACACACACCCACACCTTCACACCCCCCCCACACACACACCCACACCTTCACACCCCCCCCACCTTCACACTTCACACCCCCCCCCAACACACACACCCACACCTTCACACCCCTCCACACATAACTCCCCCCCACCCCCCCACACACACATCCACCCACACATACACTCCCCCCCACCCCCCACACAAACAATGACCATCTCCAACCAGAGAGAATATAACCATCTCCTCCTCACATTCATAGAATCCCTACAGAGCAGGAGGCCATTTGGCCCATCGAGTCTACACCGGCAACAATCCAGATCAGGCCCAAACCCCGTTACCCCACATATTTACCCTGCTAATCCTTCTGACTCTAATAAACAATTTAGCATAGCCAATCCACCTAACTTTGGACATTCAATAGGATTACCAAAAAGTGCTAACCACCACCCCCCCCCTCTATAATTAGCATCCTGGTGGTTACTATTGACCAGAAACTGAACTGGACCAAACATCTTGTGGGGCACGGTGGCACAGTGGTTAGCACTGCTGCGTCACAGCACCAGGGACCCAGGTTTGATTAGGTGACCATCTGTGTGGAGTTTGCATGTTCTCCCCGTGCATGTCTTTCGGGTGTCTGGTGTGGTTTATTTATTAGTCACAAGTAGGCTTACATTAAACAATGCAATGAAGTTACTGTGAAATTCTCCTAGTCGCCACACTCCAGCGCCTGTTCAGGTACACTGAGGGAGAATTTAGCGCAGCCGATGCACCCTAACCAGCACGTCTTTCAGGCTGTAGAAGAAACCGGAGCACCCGGAGGAAACCCACGCAGACACGGGGAGAATGTGCAAACTCCATACAGACAGTGACCCAAGCCGGGAATCGAACCCAGGCCCATAGCAGTGTGAGGCAGCAGTTCTAACCACTGTGCCACCGTGCCGTCCCCTCTGTGAGCTTCGGTTTCCTCCCACCGTCCGAAAGCTGGTTAAGTGCATTGGCCATGCTAAATTCTCCCCTCAGCATACCCGAACAATTTTGTCTTTTAAAAAGCACGGTTACACGAGTAAGATTGGTGCAGAGGGATATGGGCCAAATGTGGGCAATTGGGATTAAATTAATGGTAAAAACTGGGCGGCGTGGACAGGATGGGCTGAAGGGTTTCTGTGCTGTAAACCTCTGTGACTCTATGGTCAGAGTGGGAGCCATACCAAGCTGTGATACATCTGGAAAGGATGCTTTCTATAATGCGTGGCTAAAAATTGGTGACAGTCATAGTGGATATGCTGGATTCCCTTAGTATTCTGAGAAAGTAGAGGCATTGGTGGGTTTTCTTAACTATAACATCAGCGTGGAGGGACCAGGACAGGTTGTTGTGATTTGGACACCAAGAAGTTTCATCCCTGTTGATGTACACAGGGGCATGTTCTCCACTACACTTTCTGAAGCATTCCATCAAATGGCTTTGAGGAGCTTAGATCATAGAACCCTACTGCGCAGAAAGAGGCCCTTCGGCCCATCGAGTCTGCACCGAACACATTCCCACCCAGGCGCTACACCCCCATATCACTACATATTCTACCCACTAATCACCTCTAACCTACGCATCCCTGGACACTAAGGGGCAATTTCTTAGGATGTCCAATCAACCCAACCTGCACATCTTTGGACTGTGGGAGGAAACCAGAGTACCCGGAGGAAACCCACACAGACAAGAGGAGAATGTGCAAACTCCACACGGACAGTGACCCAAGCCGGGAATCAAACCCAGGACCCTGGAGCTGTGAAGCAGCATTGCTAACCACTGTGCCGCCCTTCCAAACCAGTGTGATCTGGTGCGGCAGGGGAGATGGACAAGAGACTATGACGGAGGATGTGGAGATTAGCGCCAAGTAAGTTCCTCCACGCTCTGAAACCAAACTCCCCGTGCCCTGGGCAGAGATAACTGCTGTTTACAGCCACAGAACAGACTCTAACCCCTCCCAAGAGAGGCTGTATGATGGAGTGAAAAGACTGCATTGTTAAAGGATTTGTTGGTTTTTGTGGAGGTCACTGGAATATAAACATTCCCAAGTCACAGGAGATAAACTATTCCATTAGAACAACAAGTGAGATTGGATGAGTAGCAGGTCACCGGCGCAGTGCTGGAATCAAACCTGGTATTTCAGGCAGGGTATTACAATCAAGAAATCATTCCAGGGCTGCCTAGTTGTCACTTGAGGAGCTGGATGTGGTTTGGTGGAACGCCGTGAGGGGTCTACACACCCAAAGAGCCCTGTGTTTCAGCAAAGGCCCCAGAATTTACCTCCATTCTGATCCTGCACCGTTTTCTAACACACTCTTCTGCCAAGAATGAGTGTCAATGACAGAATCATGTCCAGCTGGGATATCTGTCATGGTCAAACTGATATTAAATAGTATTTATTTATTAGTCACAAGTAGGCTTACACATTAACATTGCAATGAAGCTACTGTGAAAATCCCCCCCGTCGCCACACTCCTTTTCGGGTACAGTGAGGGAGAACTTAGCACAGCCAATCCACCTAACCAGCCAGGAATCGAACCCGGGTCCCTGGCACTGTGAGGAGCAGTGCTAACGACTGTGCCACCAGCCGCCCACATGTTACTTAATAAGTAACAAGCCTTAGACCATGGGTGGCACAGTGGTTAGCACTGCTGCCTCAAAGCGCCAAGGACGCGGGTTCGATTCCCAGCTTGAGTCACTGCCTGTGTGGAGTATGCATGCTCTCCCCGTGTCTGCGTGGGTTTCCTCCCGGTGCTCCGGTCTCCTCCAACAGTCTGGAAAAACATGCTGATTAGGGTGCATTGGCCGTGCTAAATTCTCCCTCAGTGTACCCATACAGGTGCCAGAGTGTGGCAACTAGGGGATTTTCACAGTAACTTCATTGCAGTGTTAATGTTTTTTTAATTAATTCATAGGACGCGGGCATCGCTGGCTGGGCCAACATTTTTTGCCCATCCCTGAGGGCAGTTGAGACTCAACCACATTGCTGTGGCTCTGGAGTCACATCTCGGTCAGACCAGGTAAGGACAGCAGATTTCCTTCCCTAAAGGTCATTAGTGAACCAGATGGGTTTTTCTGGCAATGGTTTCATGGTCATCAGCAAATTCTTAATTCCAGATGTTTTTAAAATTCAAATTTCACCATCTGTCGTGGCGGGATTCGAACCTAGGTCTCCAGAACATTACCCAACGTCTGTGGATTACTAGTCCAGCATCAATGCCACTGCCTCCCCGCAACGTGAGCCTACTTGCGACACTAATAAATAAACTTTAAACTTTAAGACAGTGAGGGGGTAACATTGCTCCCAACTCTCGTATCTGGCTGTTTGGCTCTGACTTTCATATGATTTATTAGTGACTGCCATATCTGGCCTTTATGTCGCCATTGTGTGTGGGATCTTGCTATGCACAATTTAGCTGCTGCATTCTCCCCACGACAGCAATCAAACTTGCAGGAGTATTTCATAGAATCATAGAAACCCTACAGTGCAGAAAGAGGCCATTCGGCCCATTGAGTCTGCGTTGACCACAATCCCACCCAGGCCCTATCCCAATATCCCTACATATTTACCCGCTAATCCCTCTAACCTACGCATCTGAGGACACTAAGGGACAATTTTTAGCATGGCCAATCAACCTTACCCACACATCTTTGGAGAGTGGGAGGAAACCGGAGTACCCGAAGGAAACCCACGCAGACATGAGGAGAGTGTGCAGACTACACGGTAGCACAGTGGTTAGCACTGCTGCTTCACAGCTCCAGGGTCCTGGGCTCGGTTCCCAGCTCAGGTCACTGTCTGTGTGGAGTTTGCACATTCTCCTCGTGTCTGCGTGGGTTTCCTCCGGGTGCTCCGGTTTCCTCCCACGGTCCAAAGATGTGGGGGTTAGGTTGATTGGCCATGCTAAGAAATTGCCCCTTAGTATCTAGGGAAGCGTAGGTTAGAGGGATTAGTGGGTATAACATACGGGGATAGGGCCTGGGTGGGATTGCATTCAGTGTGGACTCGATGGGCCGAAGGGCCTCTTTCTGCGCTGTAGGGTTCTATGGTTTCTATGGACAGCGACCCAAGCCCGGGAATCGAACCCAGAGTCCCTGGAGCTGTGAAGCAGCAGTGCTAACCACCGTGCTGTGCATCAGTTGTCAAAGGCTGGGGGGAAATACGGATTAGGAGACTCATCCAAGGCATCAGCCCTCAGGGTGGAGGGGTGAAGAGATCGGGAAAGCGCAGGCCTCACTGTCAGCTCACAGCCCGCAGTAAATCAAAACCATCACCAGGCAAACGCTGGATGCTGTCTCTCCAACTGTGCATCTTCCTGGGTAATTTACTGGAAACGTGTCCAATTTACACCATCGCTGTGCAGTTTAACTCATGCTGCTGTTCAGGTCAACTAACCCAACTCTACTGAGAGGCAGAGACAGTAAATGAATCACTGACATCTGGCAGGAAAGAAACCTCACAGGAGGCTTCACAGGGCGTTCTTGGGAGCTTCCTATTTATTCTGAACATCATGTCACAGTGTGGTATTAATTATTAAACACCGAGAGAGCTTGTTAACATGATCCAGGCACCCACAGTCACATTCCCCTCTCAGGCACATCGTTCGCCTTCTTTTTTCACTGACTGCTGCACCTTATTCCTGCACCATACAAAAAGTGAACAGCAAATGCTACAAGTTGCATTTATGTTGCGCCTTTCACACAGTAATCTGCCCTAAGGCAGCACAGTGGCACAGTGGGCAGTGCCATGCCACGGGCGGCGTTCTCCCCGTGTTTGTGTGGGTTTCCTCTGGTTTCCTCTCTCAGTGCAAACATGTCAAGGTTGGGTGAATTGGCCAATCATAAATTGCCTCTTGGTGTCCCAAGATGTGTGGGTTAGGAGGATTGGCCACGCTAAATTGCTCCTTAGCATCCCAAAATGCAGGTTAGATAGATTGGCCACGTTAAATTGCCCCTTAGTGTCCCAAGATATGCGGGTTAGGTGGATTGGCCATGCTAAAAATTGCCCCCTAATGTCCTCAGATGCGTAGGTTAGAGGGATTTGCGGGTAAATATGTCGGGATATTGGGATAGGGCCTGGGTGGGATTGTGGTCGATGCAGACTCAATGGGCCGAATGGCCTCGTTCTGTAGTGTGGATTGCTCCTTAGTGCCAGGGAAATTAGAAGGGCAAATATGTGAGGTTGCCTGGGTGGAATTGTTGTCAGTGCAGACAATGATGGGCCGAATGGCCTCCTTCTGCACTGTAGGGATTCTATGATTCCACAATAAACACAGTAACGCAGCCTAAAGTGACTTAGTGGTTAGCACTGTTGCCTCACAGCACCAGGGACCCCTGTGTGGGTTTCCTCCAGGTTTTCTAGTTTCCTCCCACACTTCAAAGATGTATGGGTTAGGTGGTTTGGCTATGGTAAATTGCCCCTTAATTCCCAAAATGTGCGGGTTAGGTGGATTGGCCATGCTAAATTACCCCTTAGTGTCAGGGGCACCATCAGAGTAAATATCAAAATCAACACACAGATGTGCCCAAGGGACAGGAGTTTTTATATAAAAGAACAATTCTCATTTGAAAAACCACTGAAATCAGCTCTGTACTGATTATTGGAATTGGGGGCCACTCAGCAAGCACCCAGACATTCCTTCAAATTCATACAACGAGAAAACTCTTAAGATACGCTGAGTGGTCTCTCTGCAAGGGAGCAGCTCTCGTATCAGACTCTGAATCACTCAGGCTCACATCTCATTAACCCTGCACACATGGCAACATGTGAAAATGATATCAAGTTGGGGGGATGCAGCAGATGTGGTGATGCAAGCAGAGCAAACAGATGTGGACCTAATCGTTCAAAAAATTCAAATCGTTCTGTCCACGGTCCCAGTCAGGAGCGGATAAACGAAAGTCTGATTTGATTTATTATTGTCACATGTATTAGCATACAGTGAAAAGTATAGTTTGCATGCACAATGCAGGCAAAGCATACCATTCATAGAGGACAGGGTGCAGAAGAGTGCAGAGAAAGATCAGCTTTGTGCGAAATAGGTCCATTCAAAAGTCTGACGGCAGCAGGGAAGAAGCTGTTCTCGAGACGGTTGGTACGTGACCTCTGACTTTTGTATCTTTTTCCCCGAAGGAAGAAGGTGGAAAAGACGACGTCTGGGATGCATGGGGTCCTTAGTTATACTGACTGCTTTTCCGAGGCAGCAGGAAGTGTAGACAGAGTCAATGGATGGGGAGGTTGGTTTGCCTGATGGATTGGGCTACATTCACAGCTTTTTGTAGTTTCTTGTGGTCTTGGGCACAGCAGGAGCCCATACCAAGCTGTGATACAACCAGAAAGAATGCTTTCTATGATGCATCTGTAAAAGTTGGTGAGAGTCATAAGAACATAAGAACATAAGAAATAGGAGCAGGAGTAGGCCATCTGGCCCTTCGAGCCTGCCCCGCCATTCAATAAGATCATGGCTGATCTGTCGTGGCTCAGTTCCACTTTCCCGCCCTCTCCCCATAACCCTTAATCCCCTCTCTTATCAAAAACCCATCAACCCGCTTCTTAAAAATATTTAGCGAGGCAGCCTCCACCACTTCAACGGGCAGAGAATTCCAGAGATTCACCACCCTTTGAGTGAAGAAGTTCCTCCTCAACTCCGTTCTGAACCACCCCCCCTTTATCTTGAGGCTGTGCCCCCTAGTCCTACTGTCTTTTTTGAGCGGGAAGAGTCTTTCCACCTCTATCCTATCCATCCCATTCATCATCTTATACGTCTCAATGAGATCTCCCCTCATTCTTCTAAACTCTAACGAGTACAAGCCTAGTTTATTCAGCCTCTCCTCATAGCTCAACCCCCTCAACTCCGGTATCAGCCTAGTAAACCTCCTCTGCACTCCCTCCAAGGCCAAAATATCCTTGCGCAGGTGCGGCGCCCAAAACTGCACACAGTACTCCAGCTGCGGCCTCACCAGTGCCCTATACAGCTGCAGCAAGACCTCCCTACTTTTATATTCAATCCCCCTCGCTATGAAGGCCAGCATCCCATTCGCCTTCCTGACCACCTGCTGCACCTGCAGGCTGGGTTTTTGCGACTCATGCACAAGGACCCCGAGGTCCCTCTGCACCGTCGCCTGCTGCAGTTTTTCGCCACGTAAGTAATAGTCCTTCCTACCATTCTTCCTACCAAAGTGGACCACCTCACACTTGCCAACATTAAATTCCATTTGCCATTTCCTGGCCCATTCGCCCAGCCTATCTAGATGCTTCTGCAGACTCTCCACACCCTCCGCACAATTTGCCTTTCGTAACGGACATGCCAAATTTCCTTTGTCTTCTGAGAAAATAGAGGCATTGGTGAACTTACTTAACAATAGTGTCGGCACGTGGGGACCAGGACAGGTTGTTGGCGATCTGGACACTTAAACACTTGAAGCTTTTGACTATTTCTACTTCGTCCCTGTTAATGCAGACAGGGGCATGTTCTCCACTATGCTTCCTGAAGTCGATGACAAGCTCCTTCGTTTTGTTGACTTGAGGGAGAGATTATTGTCATCGCACCAGTTCACCAGATTCCCTATTTCATTCCCGTACTCTGTCTCATCATTGTTTGAGATCTGACTCACTGTAGAATGTAGTGTTACATAGCAAGGCAGACCAGGAGCTGTACCAAGCTGTGATACAACCAGAAAGGATGCTTTCTCTGGTGCATCTGTAGAAGTAGGTGAGAGTCGTAGCTGACATGCCAAACTTCCTTTGTCTTCTGAGAAAGTAGAGGCTTTGGTGAACTTTCTTAACTATAGTGTCAACATGGGGGAATCAGGACAGGTTGTTGGTGATCTGGATACCTAAAAACTTGAAGCATCTCCAGGCGCTGATGACTATGTTTCCAGGCGTACGTGTGCTGGAAACACCTCACCGCAGCTCTGAAGCTCAGACTTCAAGGGGCCATGATTTTGCTGTCAGCTGCGATACTGTTCTGAGTGCCCTCACCACAGCGCCAGTTGACTTACACCAGCCCCTTGTCCAGCAAGTCCTCTGGTTTAAAGCTTCATATGCAAACCTCTCCACAGCCTCCTCCCTCCCTATTGGTACAACCTCCTCTAGCCCGACAACCCTTCAAGAACTCAACAAGGGTGGCACATCGGTTAGCACCATTATCACAAAGCGCCAGAGTCCCAGGTTCAATTCCCAGCCTCGGGTCACGGTTTGTCTGGAGTTTACACATTCTCCCAGTGTCTGCGTGGGTTTCCTCCGGGTGCTCCAGTTTCTTCCCACAGTCCAAAAATGTGCAGGTTAGGTGGATTGGCTATGCTAAATGGCACCTTAGTGTCCAAAGATGTGCAGGTTAGGCAGATTGGCCGTGCTAAATTGCCCCTTAGTGTCAGGGAATTAGCAGGGAAAATACATGGGGTTATGGGGATAGAGCCTGGATGGGATTGTTGTCATTGCAGGCTCGATGGGCCGAATGGCCTCTTTCTGCTTTGAATGCAGAAAGAGGCCATTTGGCCCATCAAGCTTGCACCAACAGCAATCCCACCCAGGCCCTATCCCTGTAACCCCATGTATTTATGTTGCTACTCCTCCTGACACTCTGGAAGAATTTAGCATGGCCAATCCCCCTAACTGACACATCTTTGGAGTGTGAAGGGAAACTGGAGCACCCAAAGGAAACCCATGCAGCCTCAGAGGGGAGGCCATAGCCTCGTGGTATTATCGCTACACTATTAATCCAGAAACTCAGCTAATGTTCTAGAGACCCGGGGTCGAATCCCACCACGGCAAATGGTGGAATTTGAATTCAATAAAAAATATCTGAGATTAAGAATCTACTGACGACCATGAAACTATCGTTGATTGTCGGAAAAACCCATCTGGTTCACTAATGTCTTTTAGGGAAGGAAATCTGCCATATTTAACCCGGTCTGGCCTACACATGACTGCAGAGCCTCAGTATTGTGGTTGACTCTCAACTTCCCTCAGGCAACTAGCAATGGGCAATAAATGCTGGCCAGCCAGTGAAGCCCATGTCCCATGAATGAATTAATACAAAAGACATGGGGAGAAAGAAAAATTAAAGTCTATTTATTAGCCACAAGTAAGATTTACATTAACACTGCAATGAAGTTACTGTGAAATTCCCTTAGTTGTCACAGTCTGGTGCCTGTTTGGGTACAATTTAGCACGGCCAATGCATCTAACCAGCACATCTTTCAGACAGTGGGAGGAAACCGGAGCACCCAGAGATTTGACCCGAGGCCTGAATTACACTCGGATCCCTGGCGCTGTGAGGTAGCAGTGCTAACCCTACTGTGCTGCACTCCACCCAAACCCTTCTGAAATGTCAAAACTTCCATTAAATCATCCTTCAACTTTCCCGACTCTGAGGGGAACAATCCCAGCTTCCCCTGACTCTCACATTCCTCTCAAGCCAAGTTAAACAACCCCAAACAAACAATTCTCCCGCCAATTTGATTTGATTCATTATTGTCACATGTATTAACCTACACTGCATTATTTCTTGTGTGCTATACAAAGCATACCATTCACAGAGAAGGAAATGAGAGAGTGCAGAATGTAGTGTTACAGTCATAGCTAGGGTGTAGAGAAAGATCAACTTAATGCAAAGTAGGTCCATTCAAAAGTCTGATGGCAGCAGGGAACAAGCTATTCTGAGTCGGTTGGTGCGTGACCTCAGACTTTTGTATCTTTTTCCCGTAGGAAGAAGGTGGAAGGGAGAATGTCCGGGGTGCGTGGGGTCCTTAATTATGCTGGCTGCTTTTCCGAGGCAGCGGGAAGTGTAGACATGGGGAAGGAAATCTGCCATCTTTACCTGGTCTGGCCTACACATGACTGCAGAGCCTCAGTATTGTAGTTGACTCTCAACTTCCCTCCAAGGGCAACAAATGCTGGCCCAGCTAGTGACGCTCCCATCGATGGATGGGAGGTTGGTTTGCGTGATGGACTGGGCTTCGTTCACGACCTTTTGTAGTTTCTTGCAGTCTTGGGCAGAGCAGGAGCCCATACCAAGCTGCGATACAACCAGAAAGAATGCTTTCTATGGTGCATCTGTAAAAGTTGAACAGTCGGAGCAAACATGCTAAATTTAATGCTACAAGTGACATATCACAATGGTATAACGTTGACACAATGCCAAGGCTGCTTAAAGGAACCAGAAGAGGAATGAGATTTTGGATGGAGCAACGCTCCTTTAATGGATGGCAAAGCGCATCAATTTCCAGTTACAAGATTCGGTGTAACCTAAACTCTCAGCCACATTCTGTCAAACACTCGACATCGCAATGCGTCTTGACGTTATACAGGTGGATCGTTACTGACAGGAATGCTCTAAGCGAGCACTTAAATATTGGAAAGTTTCCTCATGTTTGGAAAAGAACCTTCTTGCCAAGAATTGAACTAAAAAGACTGTCACTTTACAGACAAACTTTTTATGGAACATTGATTATTTCTCTCAAGGCTCGGTGGTTATCACAGTGCCAGGGTCCCGGGTACGATTCCGGCCTTAGGTCACTGTCTGTGTGGAGTTTGCACATTCTCCCCGTGTCTCTGCATGGGTTTCCCCCCACAGTCCGAAAGATGTATAGGTTAGGTAGATTGGACATTAAGAGACAACTTAGCATGGCCAATCCACCTAACCCACACATCGTTGAACACTTGGGGATAATTTGGCATGGCTAATCCACCTAACCTGTACATCTTTGGACACTAAGGGACAATTTAGCACGGCCAAGGATGTGCAGGTTAGGTGGATTGGCCATGCTAAATTGCCCCTTAGTGTCAGGGAGATTAGCAAGGTAAATATATGGGGTTACAGGGCTAGGATGGGATTGTTGTCGGTGCAGGGTCAAATGGGCCGAATGGTCTCTTTGTGCACTGTAGGGGACCTACAATTTGTGTTGTAAGTTCCTCCATTCCCCTGTCCAATTTGTCTACCTCATACGGAGAAGATCCAACCCAGAGCTTTGTCCTGTAGGCACTGTCCCACTGGCAACATCCCCACCCAGGAGGGTATCGTGGCTTTTTTTTAATGCCCAAGACCTTGATAAACCAGCTGGTGAACCGATAGGATTCTTCCGAGGCTGTGAAGGTTTTGTAATGAATAGAAAACAATGGCTTCTGCTGGTCTGCAGGTTAGGAAGGAGAAAGGGCACTGTCTTAACCCAGTTACAGAGAGGGAAAGGTAAACGAGAAATTGTACCCCTCACCCATTACCTTTTGCTAAATGTTGGATACAACCAGCAGGTCGAGCAGCCTCTGTAAAGGAAGGAAAAAATGCTCGTGTTAATTAATTACGATTGGGCAGCACTTGCTGAGCAATCCTGAATGTGTTAAAAATAGTACAGGTAAAGTTTGTTAGGCTTACATTAACACTGTAATCATAGAATCCCTACAGTGCAGAAGGAGGCCATTCAGCCCATCGAGTCTGCACTAACCACAATCCCATCCAGGCCCCATCCCCACAACCCCATGCATTTACCCTAGCTGGTCCCATGACAATAAGGGGCAATTTAGCAGGGCCAAACCATCTAATCTGCACATTTTGTGGGAGGAAACCAGAGCACCCGGAGGAAACACACGCAGACACAGGGAAGACGTGCAACCTCCACACACACAGGTCCCTGGTGCTGTGAGGCAGCAGTGCTAACCCACTGCAATTAAGTTACTGTGAAAATCCCCTGGTTGCCACACTCTGGCACCTGTTCGGGTACACTGAGGGAGAATTTAGCACATCCAATACACCTAACCAGCACTTCTACCTAACTGTGGGAGGAAACCAGAGCACCCAGAGGAAACCCATGGAGACACAGGGAGAACGTATAGACTCCTCACAGACGCTGACCCAGGAATCGAACCCCGCCCCTGGTGCTGTGAGTTAGCAGTGCTAACCACTATGCCTACGTGCTGCCCACAAGCAACCAATTTAAGATGATCAGTTGGGCTGGCATTGTAACTTACTTACACTTGCTCCAAGTTACATCCGATGATATGCAGGGACCTCTCCTCTGCAGGCAAACAGAACGTGTCCAGCATTGCACCTTGTTTCTTAATTTAACAGAAGCGTGGGGGACAATAGTCCCCTGGTGCATTCTCCATGACAACACCTCAACCACAGTGGACCTGTCAACCAATCATCTTCCTTCCCTCACGCAGCATGGGTTGTTGGCTTCCTTTGAAATTTGGTGTTCTTGCATCTGTCCAGATGAGTGCAAGGTGAGAAGCTTTGAAACCACCTTTCATATCTCAACAATAATCATGTTAATGCTACATCAAGAAATGTCCATTCTTGAAGCCTTAATAGAAACATAGAAAATAGAAGCAGGAGGAGGCCATTCAGCCCTTTGAACCTGCTCCATCATTCATCATGATCATGGTTGATCATCTAACTCAAGAGCCTGATTCTGCCTCACCCCTCCCCCATATCCTTTAATCCCTTCACCCCAAGTGCTACATCTAACCATTTCTTGAATACATTCCATGTTTTGGCCTCAACTACTTCCTGTGGTAATGAATTCCACAGGCTCACCACTCTCTGCGTGAAGAAATTTCTCCTCACCTCTGTCCTAAATGGTCCATCCTGTTTCTTCAGACTGTGATCCCTGGTTCTGGAATTCCCCACCAACAGGAATACCCTTCCTGCATCTACTTTGTCAAATCCTGTTAGAATTTAGTAAGTTTCTATGGGATTTCTACCCCCCCACCCAATTCTTCTGAACTCCAGCAAATACAATCCTAACTATATGTCAGTCCCACCATGCTAGGAATCAGTCTAGTAAACCTTCTCTGCATTCCCTCAAGCGCAAGAGCATCCTTCCTCAAATAACAATGGGTAACTTTAAAAAAAAAGTTTGCCTAACCTGCTGAGCGCTTCCAACTTTATCCATTTACAACGTGTATAGATGCACCATAAAAAGCATACTTTCTAGTTGTATCACAGCTTGGTATGGCTCCTGCTCTGCCCAAGACTGCAAGAAACTACAAAAGGTCATGAACATAGCCCAGTCCATCTCGCAAACCAGCCTCCCATCCACTGACTCTGTCTATACTTCCTGCTGTCTCAGCAATCAGCCAGAATAATTAAGGACCCCATGCACCCCGGACATTCTCTCTTCCATCGGGAAAAAGATACAAAAGTCTGAGGTCACGTACCAACCAAGACAAGGCACGGTGGCACAGTGGTTAGCACTGCTGCCTCACAGCGCCAGGGACCCAGGTTCAATTCCCAGGTTCGGTCACTGTCTGTGCGGAGTTTGCACATTCTCCCTGTGTCTGCTTGGGTTTCCTTCTGGTGCTCCGGTTTCCTCCCACAGTCCGAAAGACGCGCTGATTAGGTGCATTGGCTATGCTAAATTCTCCCTCAGTGTACCCGAACAGGCATCGGAGTGTGGTGACCAGGGGAATTTCACAGTAACTTCGTTGCAGTGTTAACAAAAGCCTACTTGACTAATAAATAAACTTTAACATTTTAAGAACAGCTACTTCCCTGACGCTGTCAGACTTTTGAATGGATCTACCTCGCATTAAGTTGATCTTTCTCTACACCCTAGCTATGACTGTAATACTACATTCTGCACTCCTTTCCTTCTTTATGAACAGTATGCTTTGTCTGTATAGTGCGCAAGGAACAATACTTTTCACTGTATATTAATAAGTGACAATAATAAATCAAAACAAACCATTTTCTTCCGATGGGTAGGATTTGGCTCTTCATTTTGTCAGGTGTTGTACTTGGCAAAGTTAGCTGGATGGCTGGTGCGTGACGCAGAGCGATGCCAACAGTATGGGTTCAATTCCTGTACGGGCTGAGGTTAATTCGTGAAAGCCCCCCCCTTCTCAACCTTGCCCCTCGGCTGAGGTGCAGTGACCCTTGGGTTAAATCAACACCAGTCACAGCCTACGGTGACATGACCTTAATTACAGCATCACAAAAGAATTTGAGAATTGGGCTCTTCGATCCTGCTCTGGCCACTAGTGGCACGGCGACACAGTGGTGAGCACCGCTGCCTCACAGCGCCAGGGACCCAAGGTCGATTCCCAGCCTTGGGTCACCGTCCAGTGTGGAGTCCGCACGTTCTCCCCGTGTCTGTGTGGGTTTCCTCTGGGTGCCCCGGTTTCCTCCCATAGTCCAAAGCTGTGTGGGTTAGGTGCACTAGGCAGGCTATAATCGACCCTAGCATCGGGGGATTAGCAAGGTAAATATGTGGGGTTATGGGAATAGTGGATTGTTGTTGGTGCAGACTCGATGGGCTGAATGGCCCCCTTCTGCACAGTAGAGATTCGATGATTCTCCCCATCACCCCTCAATACCCAAAAATCTAATTGATCTTCAACTTAAATATATTCATAAATACACGATGGAATATCCGCAGCTCTCGGGGGGGGGGGGGGGGCGGCACTGCACCAGGAAAGAGGAGGAGGGGAGGAGTAGTGGGGGTGGAGGGGAGGGGGTTGTGCACTGCACTGCCGGTGGCTCAGATTCTACAAGGAGGAACATTAGTCCGAGGCCCCCTCCGTGTGCCAGCTGCTTATTGGAAGACACACAGGAGCTGGGTGCACAAGTCTTTAGCCACGCTCTTTACACTTTCCTTTGTGGGACATGGCTGTCGCTGGCTGCCCAGCATTAAAATGCAGCCCAGAGGTTAGCACAGCGCCAGGGACCCGGGTTCAATTCCCGGCCTTGGGTCACTGTCTGTGTGGAGTTTGCACATTCTCCCCATGTCTGCGTGGGTTTCCTCCGGGTGCTCCAGTTTCCTCCCACACTCCAGTTAGGTGGATTGGCCGTGCTAAATTGCTCCCTTTTTTTGTTTTGTTTTTGTTTTCAATCCAATTCAATCCAAATCAAGTCCAATTCAGAGTCTCAACAAGTTGGGACATTCACGATCCAAGCTGACAAGACAGGGCTCTCACCTCCCGTCTCGGACTTGATCTACAAGATCCAAGCTGATTGGAATAGGCATAGCTCCTCCTCCAAGGCTTGATCTAATTTGCATCTTAGCCAAAAGGCCGAGATGCCGCTTTTAAAAATTGCTTCAAATGAAGCTACGACATAATCTAATGACTTCAACCAAGTACAGCATGTCAATACTACACTTGATCTTAGCCAATTGCCCCTTTGCGTCAGGAGGATCAGGGTAAATACGTAGGAATTATAGGGCCTGGGTGGGATTGTTGTTGGTGCAGACTTGATGGGCCAAATGGCCTCCTCCTGCACTGTAAGGAATCTATGATCCCTATTTGCCCCTCTTCAGAGGGCAGTTGAGAGTCAACCACATTGCTGTGGCTGTGGAGTCACATGTAGGCCAGACCGAGTAAGGACAGCAGATTTCCTTCCCTAAAAGACACTAATGAACCAGATGGGTTTTTCTGACATTGACGATGGTTTCATGGTCAACAGTAGATGCTTAATTCCAGATTTTTTAAATTGAATTCAAATTTCACCATCTGACATGGCAGGATTCGAACCCAGGTCCCCAGAACATTTGCTGAGTTCCTGGATTAATAGGCTAGCAATAATACCATGAGGCCATCACCTTCCCAAGTTTCCTATGTTATAACGATGAGTAAAGTTAAAATTTGATTGTCTATAAAGTGCTTTGGAACATCCTGAGGTCACAGAACAATGGCCAGCCCGGTGGTTAGCACTGCTGCCTCACAGCACCAGGGATCCGAGTTCAATTCCCGGCTTGGGTCACTGTCTGTGCGGAGTATGCACATTCTCCCCGTGTCTGAGTGGGTTTCCTCCCACAGTCTGAAAGACGTGCCGTTTAGGGTGCATTGACCCGAACAGGTGCCAGAGTGTGGCGACTAGGGGAATTTCGCAGTAACTTCATCGCAGTGTTAATGTAAGCCTTCCTTGTGACTAATAAATAAACATTAACTTTAAACACAAGGCTCTCAGACCACAGATTATTCGAAAGATTGACGTTTAATAATTATCCGTTATGGTATTTTTGTGTTAAAATTAAAAGTTCTTTTACACTGATGTCTGATCTCCTGATCTCGCTGCTCAGAGATCCAGATTTTGAACTATCCAACATTGAAATATCCCAGCAACTTCTCCCCCAGTGAGATGAAGGGGCAGGGAATGTTCCAGCAGCACTGGGTACCTGGAGTGTTCGATCATACTCGGCACAGACCAAGAAAGGCAAATCCATTGGCTCAAACCTCACCTGCAACAATACTGCACCTAACTCAACATCCATGTCACAGGTGAGCGTTCTCAGAACCTCGGGCGAACCGGGTTCCCTGTGACGGTGCCTATTTGCACTGCTGCATTTTAACCAGCTCCATGTCCTCCAGCTTGAAGTATCTGGCGTACACCTGGTCGAACATCTCCTTGCAAGGGATGAGGGCCTGCAGCCGGGAGCAGATGAGGAAGGAGCCGGCCATCTTGCGGTGCAGGGAGTAGGACTCCTCGGGAGGGGGGGTGAGCCGGTGTTTCAGCATCACCGGGATCAGGCTCTGAATCCGCCGTGTGGTGCCCTGAGTCCCAAAGTCGAAGGGGTGCGGCTGAGCGAACGCTTCCCCGAGGGTCATTACAGCGTCGATGTGCGCGTCTTCAAACACCTGCAAATGGCAAACTGGTTCCATCAGAGCGTCAGGGGCACGGTAACCTCAAGCCTCTCGCTAATGCAAAGAACAGTACAGTACAGGAACAGGCCCTTCGGCCCTCCAAGCCTGTGCCGATCATGATGCCTGCCTAAACTAAAACCATGCGCACTTACGGAGTCGGTATCCTTCCATTCTCATCTTACTCGTGGATTCATCTAGATGCCTCTTAAATGCCGCTATCGTATCTGCTCCTCCGGGCAGTGCGTTCCATCCTCTGCATACAAAAACTTGCCTCGTGCATCTCCTCTAAACTTTTCCTCATGCACCTTAAACCCACGTCCCCGAGTACTTGACTTTTCTACCCTAGGAAAGAGCATCTGACTCTCCACTCTGCCCATGCCACTCATAACCTTGTAAACCTCTATCAGGCCTCCCCTCAACTTCCGTTGTTCCAGTGAGAACAAACTGAGTTTATCCAACCTCTCCTCGTAGCTCATACCCTCCAGACCTGGCAACATCCTGGGTAAACCTCTTCTGTACTCTCTCCAAAGCATCCACATCCTTCTGGTAGTGTGGCGACCAGAATTGTACACAATATTCCAAATGAGATCTAACTAAGGTTCTGTACAGCTGCAGCACGACCTCCCAATTCAATGCCCCGAGTGATGAAGGCAAGCTTGCCGTATGCCTTTCTGACTACCTTATCCACCTGCATTGTCACTTTCAGTGATCGGTGGAGATGTACACCCAGATTCCTCTGCCTGTCAACATTCCTAAGGGTTCTACCATTTACTGTATAATTCCTACATGCAATGGACCTTCCAAAATACATTACCTCACACTTGTCCGGATTAAGTTCCATCTGCCATTTCTCCGGCTAAGCCTCCGACCAGTCTATGTGTTATTGTATCCTCTGATAATCCTTTTCACTTTCGCCAACTTTTGTGTTGTCTGCAAACTTACTAATCAGACCAGCTCCACTTTCCTCCAAACTGATGGCACCCTCGATTACTCCTCCCTACGCCTCTGACAGCTGCATCCCAATCCTCCACTGACATTCCTGTCTTCAGATCCTACACCCATTCCATCAGCCAGGCCGTCCATCTCTTCAACCTCAGCTCATCTGCTGCCAGCCATCACTGAAGCTCCTTCTAAGCAGCGTGGGTGGGCAACTGGGAAACTGTTGCGAACATTGCGTGCTAAAAAAAGCTTCCTACATGGGTGTATATCAATCCTAAAGGGAGTGCACAGGAACAAGCAGTTGGCCAAGTGTATTCTGCACCCTCTCTTTTCCTTCTCTCCCACATACTCAAAGTCTGAGGTCGCGCACCAACCAGCTCAAGACCAGCTTCTTCCCTGCTGTCGTCAGACTTTTGAATGGACTTACTTCGCATTAAGTTGATCTTTCACTACACCCTAGCTGTAACTATAACACTACATTCTGCACTCTCTCGTTTCCTTCTCTCTGAATGGTATGCTTTGTCTTATAGCATGCAAGAAACAATACTTTTCACTGTGTGTTAACACATATGATAATAATAAATCAAATCAAATCTATGAATGGTATGCTTTGTCTGAGCACTTTCCACTGTACCCCAGTACACGTATAAATACACTATAGTTAAGAAAGCCCACCAATGCCTCTATTTTCTCAGAAGACTAAGGAAATTTGGCATGTCAGCTACAACTCTCACCAACACTTACAGATGCACCATAGAAAGCATTCTTTCTGGTTGTATCACAGCTTGGTATGGGCTCCTGCTCTGCCCAAGACCGCAAGGAACTACAAAAGGTTGCGAATGTAGTCCAATCCATCACGCAAGCCAGCTTCCCATCCATTGACTCTGTCTACACTTTCCGCTGCCTCAGCAAAGTAGCCAGCATAATTAAGGACCTCACGCACCCCAGACATTCTCATTTCCACCTTCTTCCGTCGGGAAAAAGACACAAAAGTCTGAGGTCACGTACCAACCGACTCAAGAACAGCTTCTTCCCTGCTGCTGTCAGACTTTTGAACGGTCCTATCTCGCATTAAGTTGATCTTTCTCTACACCCTAGCTACGACTGTAACACTGCGTTCTGCACTCTGTCTCTCTGCCTGAACAGTGAGGCAACAAGTCGAAGGTTTTGCCCTCAACGTTCTGCATGCCTCCATTGAATGAACATCAGACTCGCCTTTGTCTCGTAGCCGGTAAGGAATTTCAAATCCCGGGATTTCTGTAGCACTTTCTCCCGGTCACCATCAGCTGCCGCTCGGACTACCTGTGAGATAAGACATGAAATGTCACAGCTGCAGCTATGAGGAAGGAGCAGGAAGTGACTGGTTAATCACAGGCATCACTATGCAGAGTGTAAGGAGGAGCATAAGGTACCCCTTGGAGACGTAATAACAGGAACTCTTAATTGAAGATGTGCACTGCACCACAGTCAATCTCAGACTGACGCCCTGAGGGGGGTGTGTGCTAACCTCCACGGGCCCATTACCCGCACTCAAGTTTACTTATTGGTGACACAGTGGTTAGCGCTGCTGCCTCTCAGCACCAGGGACCTGGGCTCAATAGCTGGCCTTGGGTCACTGTCTGTGCAGAGTTTGCACGTTCTCCCTGTGGGTTTCCTCCGGGTGCTCTGGTTTTCTCCCACAGAGCGAAAGACGTGCTGATGAGATGCACTGGCCATGCTCAATTATCCCTCAGTGTACCCGAACAGGCGCCCGAGTGTGGCGACTAGGGGATTTTCACAGTAACTTCATTGCAGTGTTAATGTAAGTCTAATTGTGACACTAACAAATAAACATAAACTAGAGTCAGTGCAGACCCAATGGGCCGAATGGTCTCTTCTGCATTACAGGGATTCTGTGAATATTTATCGCTTAATGAACAAAACTGAAGAGAAAGGGATTATTTGGTATTCGTCACACTGATGTGTGTGGGAGCTTGCTGTGCACAAAATGGCTGCTGATTTCGTCCCATTACAACAACGATCACGCTTCTCTGGAGCGAGACCTGACCCCAAGACAGGAGTGCTGAGATACGGTGGGCATAATATGAAGTCTCACAACATCAGGTTAAAGTCCAACAGATTTATTTGGAATCATGAGCTTTCGCAGCACAGCTCCTTCATCAGGTGAGTCGAGGTAGGTTCACAAACACAGTTTATATCTATAGGTGAAGACATGGTGGCAAGATAATTACAGATTGGAATGTGAGTCTTTACAGATAATCAAGTCTTTACCAGCCTCCCATCCATTGACTCTGTCTACACTTCCCGCTGCCTTGGTAAAGCAGCCGACATAATCAAAGACCCTATACTTCCCGGACATTCTCTCCTCCATCTCCCTCCGTCGGGGAAAAGATACAAAAGTCTGAGGTCACGTACCAACCCACTCAAGAACAGCTTCTTCCCTGCTGCCATCAGACTTTTGAATGGACCTACCTTGCACTAAGTTGATCTTTCTCTACATCCTATCTACGAGGGTAACACTATATCCTGCACTCGCTCCCTTCCTTCTCTATAAACGGTATGCTTTGTCTGTATAGCGCCCAAGAAACAATACTTTTCACTGTATGTTAATATATGTGACAATAATAAATCAAATCAAATTCTTTGCAGGTACAGACAGTGTGAGTGGAGACAGGGATAATCACAGGTTAAAGAGATGTGAATTGTCTCAAGCCAGGACAGTTAGTAGGATTCTGCAAGCCCAGCCAAATGGTGTTCTGGCTTCAGACAATTCACACCTCTTTAACCTGCGATTAGCCCTCTCTCCAGGCATTCTGTCTGAACCTGTAAAGACTCACATTCCAATTACTCTTCACACTCCAATCTGTAGTTATCTTGCAATTGTGTCTGTGTGTATATGTCCTGTTTGTGAACCTACCTCTCCCCTCACCTGATGAAGGAGCAGTGCTCCTAAAGCTCGTGATTCCAAATGAACCCGTTGGACTCTAACCCGGTGTTGAGACTTCTTACTGTGCCCACCCCAGTCCAACACCAGCATCTCTACATCAGAGATACGGTGAACCGTGGCTGGAGGGGAGGGTGGGAAATCATCACCGATATCGGTTGGACACAGACTCTGCCAATGGAGGCAGGAAAATGTTTTCCGTGCTGGAGGGAAGGACTGGAAACTTTGCACTTACCTCAATGTAGTTGTCTGTAAACTCCTTAGCAAACTCCCGACTTGCTCCAAAGTCCAACAACGTCACCTAAAGAGCAAAAAGGTGAAAAGTTACTTCTCCCAACTAAGGAGGACATTTCCACGGACCCTTCCTGCCCCAGGGTAGCCCAAAGCCCAGGGAATATTTCTGAACCCAATACAATGTATTTTTTGGCCAGTTTTGGGCCCCATATCTAAGGAAGGATATGCTGGCCTTGGAAAGGGCCCAGAGGAGGTTCACCAGAACGATCCCTGGAATGAAGAGCTTGTCGTATGAGGAACAGTTGAGGACTTTGGGTCTGTACATCGTTGGAGTTTAGAGAATGAGGAGGGATCTTATTGAAACTTACAGGATACTGCGAGGCCTGGATAGAGTGGACGTGAGAGGATGTTTCCGCTAGTAGTAAAAACTAGAACCAGAGGGCACAACCTCAGGCTAAAGGGACGATCCTTTAAAACAGAGATGAGGAGGAATTTCTTCAGCCAGAGAGTGGGGAATCTGTGGAACTCTGCCGCAGAAGGCTGTGGAGGCCAGGTCATTGAGTGTCTTTAAGGCAAAGATAGATAGGTTCTTGATTAATAAGGGGATCAGAGGTAATGGGGAAAAGGCAGGAGAATGGGGGTGAGAAAAATATCAGCCATAATTGAATGGCGGATGGGCCGAGTGGCCTAATTCTGCTCTTATGGTCTTACGAACTGTCTTTCCAACGCAGGGAGAGGTCGTGTTGACGGATCCTGTGTACTGATTACTCCATCTATGCAAACACTTCATTTTTAAGATATTTCTGTCTACGTAACTAACTCCACCAAGCTTAAAATATTAACTTGACTATATTTTAAAACTCAAAAGGTATGCTGGGTTAGCTAAAAATTGACTGCATTTCTAAGAAGTACACAGCAAACTAAACAAGTTTCGATAACAACAGCTACCAAACTCATGCCTCCTACAGACAGAGACAGCCTGCAAAGGACATTCACAATAACAAGATAAGAATTAAAATGTAGTTTGGTCTCCTTACTTGAGAAAGGATATACTGGCACTGGAGGGGGTGCGGAGGAGATTCACTAGGTTGATTCCAGAGTTGAGATGGTTGGCTTATGAGGAGAGACTGAGTAGACTGGGGCTATACTCATTGGAATTCTGAAGAATGAGGAGGCATCTTATAGAAACATATAAGATTATGAAGGGAATAGATAAGATAGAAGCGGGGAAGTTGTTTCCACTGGCAGGTGAACCTAGAATTAGGGGCATAACCTCAAAACAAGGTGGAGCAGATTTAGGACTGAGTTGAGGAGGAACTTCTTCACCCAAAGGGTTGTGAATCTGTGGAATTCCCTGCCCAGTTGAGGCGACCTCATTGAATGTTTTTAAAGCAAGGGATAGTTTTTGAACAGTAAAGAAATTAAGGGTTATGGTGAGCGGGCGGGCAAGTGGGGCTGAGTCCACGAAAAGATCAGCCATGATCTTATTGAATGGCGGAGCAGGTTCGAGGGGTCAGATGGCCTATTCCTGCTCCTCCTGTTCTTATGTGCTTATGAACTGACTGCTTTTTTTCCGTGTTTGGTTGTTTTAAGGGTCAGCTTTGTTTTTGAACTCAGTGTGCTCAGTATAGGGGGGCTGGCAGTGAAAAAGCCAGTCTCTCTCCCTATCTCTCCAGTCTTTTTCTCTTTCTGTTTGTTTTTGTAATGATATAATTTTAAATTCTGTTCAACAGAAGGAATTCATTGCACCAGTGTCATTTCCATCTATTCAAAGGAATGAATGGACCCTACAGATTGCATCAATTTGCACACAGCAAGCTCCCAAAAACAGCAGCCACGAGGTATCTTACACCAGACAAAAGCAAAACCCTTTGTCAAAGGGTCACCTGGACTCGAAACGTCAGCTCTTTTCTCTCCTGACAGACGCTGCCAGACCAGCTGAGATTTTCCAGCGTTTTTCTTTCGGTTATGAGATATTTCACATTTGAGGCACCACTTAAGAACACGCTTGGAATCCATGCATTTACCATGGCGGCACAGTGATTAGCACTGCTGCCTCACAGCACCAGGACCCGGGTTCGATTCCTGGCTTGGGTCACTGTTTGTGTGGAGTCTGCACGTTCTCCCTGTGTCTGCGTGGGTTTCCTCTGGCTGCTCCGGTTTCCTCCCACATTTGATAGATGTGCTGGTTAGGGTGCATCGGCTGTGCTAAATTCTCCATCAGTGTACCCGAACAGGCACGTGGCGACAATGGGATTTTCACATTAACTGCATTGCAGTGTTAATGTAAACCTTACTTGTGACACTAATAAATAAAAACTTTGAAAGAAATGAAACAGAGAAAGGAGAAAAATATTATCTCAGTTTCAGTCATTGCAGATAGAGGTGGAGGCAGAGGTAGCGGGGTGGAGGTGAGGCTGGAATGTGGGGCGTGACGCACCTTCTGTTTCCCCTCATCGAAGAAGAAATTGGACCAGTTTGGATCGGTCTGCATGAACCGGAACTCAAAGACCTCCCGGAGACACAGCTCAAGGATGTTGGAGCAGATCTGAAAGAAGAACAGAACTCTCTTACCAAATGAGAATTCCATTCACTGACTCTGTCTACACTTCCAGCTGCCTTGGAAAAGCAGCCAGCGTAATCAAGGACCCCACGCATCCCAGACATTCTCTCTTCCATCTTCTTCCGTCAGGAAAAAGATACAAAAGTCTGAGGTCGCATACTGACCAACTCAAGAACAGCTTCTTCCCTGCTGCCATCAGACTTTTGAATGGACCTACCTTATATTGAGTTGATCTTTCTCTACACCCTAGCAATGACTTTAACACTATATTCTGCACCCTCTCCTTTCCTTCATAGGATCCCTACAGTGCCGAGGGAGGCCGTTCAGCCCATCGAGTCTGCATGAACAACAATCCCACCCAGGCCCTATCCCCGTAACCCCATGCATTTACCCGAGCTGGTTCCCCTGACACTAAGGGTCAACATGGTCAATCCCCCTAACTTACACACCTTTGGACACTAAGGGGCTATTTAGCATGGCCAATCCACCTAACCTACATCTTTGGACTCGGAGGAAACCAGAGCACCGGAGAAAACCCACGCAGACACGGGGAGAATGTGCAGACTCCGCACAGACAGCCACCTGAGGCCAGAAGCGAATCCAGGTCCCTGGTACTGTGAGGCATCGGTGCTAACCACTGTGCTGCCCACTCTCCCCTATGCACTCTATGAATGGTATGCTTCGTCTGTACAGTGAACAAGAAACAGTACTTTTCACTACATGTCAATCCTTGAGACAATAATAACTAAAATCAAATCAACTCTGCCGATATTTTAAACAGCCACAGACAATGTGCCCATCACACTCGGTTACAAAGAGCCAGGAGGAGGATTGGGAACCAGGGACAGAGTGTATATAAACAGGCCTGTAAGCAAACCTTATTCCGTGTGTTCTGATCAAGATCCTCACACTTATCCAGGGGTACGCCCGTCACCAGCTCGGCCGTGAGAATTCGCTTTGTTGTGAGCTCATCGATCACTTCTGGGACGTAGAAGAAAGGATCATCCTTCAGGAGCTCCCTGTCAGGGCCAGAGGGCAGATCGTGGGTTAGACTGGGTGCAGCATCTCTCACGGCACTGCGGCTCCGGGCAAGTGTCTGCCTCTGTGAGGCTGTGACCACTGGAACAGCGATCACCTTACACCACCGCAGGCGCACTTCAGAAGTTGCAGATGTCACCAGTTAAAAGCAAAACTCCCTCTGCAATGGGAGTGGTCAAAATACACTGAATCATAGAATAGAATCCCTACAGTGCAGAAGGTGGGCATTCAGCCCATCGAATTCTGCACCAACAACAATCCCACCCAGGCCCTATCCGCGTAACCCCATGCATTTATCCTTGACACTAAGGGGCAATTTAGCATGGCCAATCCACCTAACCTGCACATCTTTGGACTGTGGGAGGAAACCGGACCCGGAGGAAATCCACGCAGGCACGGGGAAAAAAAAGCAGGATCCGCAGAGACAGTGACCCAAGGCCAGAAGTGAACCCAGGTCCCTGGTGCTGTGAGGCAGCAGCGCTAACCCACTGTGCCACCCAGTTCTGAACAGCAGTCGCATTGAGCACGAAACGTCACCTCTTGTCCCTCCCTCCAGAGACAGACCTGCAAAGCTTTTCCACACTGTTTATATTCCAGCATCCGCGGTGTGTTACTTCAGCCTTTACTGGTCTTAAGCGTCACCACAGGATTAAGTTACACACTCATTATCTCACCCAGCTGCATCACTGTTAGGGCAAACTCACAATTCAGAGCTGCTTCCTCTTCTATTGCTGTAGCACTGATAAGCTTCATCGCAGTAACTTGTTAATCCTCCTTCAACAGCACCTTCCAAACTCGGGATCTCTGCTACCTAGAACGGCGAGGGCAGCAGACACACAGCAACACCGCCACCTGCAAGTTCCCCCCCTAAAGTCCCATATCATCCTGACTGGGACCCGTTCCTTCGCTGGGTCAAATCCCTGGAATTCCCTCCCTCACAGCACCGTGGGCGTACCTACACCACAGGGACAGCAGCCGGATCAAAAAGACAGCTCACTATCGCCCTCCCAAGGGGCAATTAAGGATGGACAACGTTGCCTTGTCAGTGACACCCGCATCCCCAGAATGAAAACTACACACCTGAGTAACTGTGACAGAGCACTGTGGACGTGACAGCCTAGTGGTGTTATCACTAGACATTTAATCCTGAAATTTAGCTAATGTTCTGGGGGACTTGGGTTCGAATCCCGCCACAGCAGATGATGGAATTTGAGCTCAATAAAAATAAATCTGGAATTAAGAATCTATTGATGACCATGAAACCATTGTCGATTGTCAGAAAAACCCATCTGGTTTATTAACGTCCTTTAGAGAAGGAAATCTGCCGTCCTTACCCGGTCTGGCCTACATGTGACTCCAGAGCCACAGCAATGTGGTTGACTCTCAACTGCCCTCCAAGGGCAACTAGGGATGGGCAATAAATACTGGCCCAGCCAGTGACATCCACATCTCACAAATGAATAAAAAAACTGCTGGATTCTACTCACAGAGAGGAATCTAAGCCTCAGATACCAGGATCCCACGCACCCCGGACATTCTCTCTTCCACCTTCTTCCGTCAGGGAAAAAGATACAAAAGTCTGAGATCACGTTCCAGCCAACTCAAGGACAGCTTCTTCCCTGCTGCTGTCAGGCTTTTGAATGGATCTACCTCGCACTAAGTTGCTCTGTCTCTACACCCTGGGCGACATGGTGGCACAGTGGTTAGGACTGCTGCCTCACAGCACCAGAGACCCAGGTTCGATTCCCAGCTTGAGTCACTGTCCATGCAGAGTCTGCACATTCTCCCCATGTCTGCATGGGTTTCCTCCCACAGTCCGAAAAGCACGCTGGTTAGGTGCATTGGCCGTGCTAAATTCTCCCTGAGTGTACCCGAAAAGGCGCCGGAGCGTGGTGACTAGGGGATCTTCACTGTAACTTCTCTGCAGTGTTAACGTAAGCCTACCTGTGACACCAATAAATAATTTTGGCCCTGGAGGGAGTGCAGAGGAGGTTTACTAGGCTGATACCGGAGTTGAGGGGATTGAGCTATGAGGAGAGGCTGAATAAACTAGGCTTGTACTCGTTAGAGTTTAGAAGAATGAGGGGAGATCTCATTGAGACGTATAAGATGATGAATGGGATGGATAGGATAGAGGTGGAGAGACTCTTCCCGCTCAAAAAAGACAGTAGGACTAGGGGGCACAGCCTCAAGATAAAGGGGAGGCGGTTTAGAACGGAGTTGAGGAGGAACTTCTTCACTCAAAGGGTGGTGAATCTCTGGAATTCTCTGCCCGTTGAAGTGGTGGAGGCTGCCTCGCTAAATATTTTTAAGAAGCGGGTTGATGGGTTCTTGATAAGAGAGGGGATTAAGGGTTATGGGGAGAGGGCGGGAAAGTGGAACTGAGCCACAACAGATCAGCCATGATCTTATTGAATGGCGGGGCAGGCTCGAAGGGCTAGATGGCCTACTCCTGCTCCTATTTCTTATGTTCTTATGTAAACTTTTAGCTATGACTGTAAGATTATAAGCTGCACTCTCTCCTTTTCCTTCTCTATGAATGGTATGCTTTGTCCATATAGCGCGCAAAAAACAATACTTTTCACTGCATACATGTGACAATAATAAATCAAATCAAAAAAGGTTTAAGCCCAGTAAACCAAAGATTGTCAGACAATTATTGGGGAAACAGCCCCACTGAGTGGTGGAGCAATGAATTACAGTTCCGCCGCCTTCTGCCTCAAACTCTGCTAGTTTGTCCCGTGGCAGCGCCTGGTTCTTATTCCACTGGTCTTACCGGTTTCAATTCCACAGATTTGATTTGTTCACCAACAGCAGCGTAGAGGTCAACCCTGCAGGAATCTCGCAGAGTTCAAACAGGCAAAACAAGGAAAGGAAAATACAGGCAACGTCAGGGGAATGCAGATCTGCATTTTAAGCACTCAGGATTCAGAGAATATAGTGCATCTGCTAATTAACCCCCCCCCTCCCCATCTCCAGTATAGATCAACGATGTTTAAATAGGGTAAGCACTTCCTGGTCACATACCATGACCCAGTTTTTAGTCACATGAAGATTTATCACGGTAAACTGTGTTGATATTTCCCATTCAACCTTGCTATGCAACGGTCACAGGGTAGTTGCAGGTTTTGGCTTTATTAAATTTATTTATTTATTTATTAAATTATAAATTTATTTATAAATTTATTTATTAAAGCCAAGTGGCTTTACAGCGCGGAAACAAGACCTCTGGCCCAACTTGTCCATGCCGCTTTTTTATAAGCTAGTCCCAAATGTCCGTGTTTGGTCCATATCCCTCTATACCCATCTTACCCATGTAACTGTCTAAATGCTTTTTAAAAGACAAAATTGTACCTGCCTCTACTACTGCCTCTGGCAGCTTGTTCCAGACACTCACCACCCTATGTGTGAAAAAACTGCCCCCTGGACCCTTTTGTATCTCACCTTAAACTTATGCCCTCCAGCTTTAGACTCTCCTACCTTTGGGAAAAGATGTTGACTATTTAGCTGATCTATGCCCCTCATTATTTTATAGACTTCTATAAGATCACCCCTCAGCCTCCTAAGCTCCAGGGAAAAAAGTCCCAGTCTATCCAGCCTCTCCTTATAACTCAATCCATCAAGTCCCAGCAGCATCCTAATAAATCTCTCCTGCACTCTTTCTATAATAGGGTGACCAGAACTGTACAAAGTACTCCAAGTGTGGCCTTACCAATGTCTTGTACAACTTCAACAAGACATTCCAACTCCTGTATTCAATGTTCTGACCGATGAAACCAAGCATGCTGAACGCCTTCTTCACCACTCTGTCCGCCTTTTTCAAGGAGCTATCAACATGTATCTGGAGATCTTTTTGTTTTATAGCTCTCGCCAACACCCTACCATTTACTGAGTAAGTCCTTTGTACGAGCTTTGTGGAGCTTGTTTCTGTAATTATCTCAACTCCACCGCCAGCCTTCTGCCTAAAACAAAAACCTTTTATTCATCAACAGCCTTGGACAATGCCAATTCACTTCCTTCCGACATGAAATCCCGCTTTATCGCACTTCAATCGTGTCTACGGAGCCCAAACCATCATTTCCCCCAATTGTTTAAAGTTTATTAGTGTCACAAGTAGGCTTACATTAACACTGCAATGAAATTACTGTGAAAATCCCCTAGTTGCCACGCTGAGGTGTCTTTTTGGGGTACACTGAGGGAGAATTTAGCACGGCCAATGCACCCTAATCAGCACATCTTTCGAACTGTGGGGGGGAAACTGGAGCACCCTGAGGAAACCCATGCAGACACAGGGAGAACATGCAGACTCCACACAGACAGTGACCCAAGCCAGGAATCGAGTGGGCGGCACGGCTGCCTTACAGCGCCAGGGACCCAGGTTTGATTCCTGTCTTGGGTCACTATCTGTGCAGAGTCTGCACATTCTCCCCATGTCTGTGCGGGTTTTCTCCGAGTGCTCCAGTTTCCTCTCACAGTCCAAAGATGTGTGGGTTAAGTGAATTGGCTTTGTTAAATTGCCCTTTAGTGTCAGGGGGACTGACCAGGGTCAATGCAGGGGATTATGGGGATAGGGTCTGGGTGCGATTGTGGACAGTGCAGACTGAATGGCCTCCTTCTGCCCTGTAGGATTCTATGAACTCAGATCCCTGGCACTGTGAGGCAGCAATGCTAACCACCGTGCCACCCACTTGATTCCCAGCCTTGGATCACTGTCTATGTTGAATCTGCATGTTCCCCCCGTGTCTGCTCGGGTTTCCTCCCACAGTATGAAAGATGTGCTGGTTAGGGTGCATTGGCCGTGCTAAATTCTCTCTCAGTGTACCCGAACAGCGCCGGAGTGCAGCGACTAGGGGACTTTCACAGTAACTTCATTGCAGTGTTAATGTAAGCCTACTTGAGCAACAGGCCTTCCCACACCACTCGCGCCGCGTCCCGACTCATGGTGAGCAATGCCACAGGAGGAGCTATCGGGAATGGGACAACGCCCAAATCCACCTCTCCGGCCCATCATCTCCAGCACACGCAATTGAATTAAACCCAATGACTTGGCCTTCACCCTCAGTCTAATACAACAAACCAGACTAACTGCTCACTGACCTCATTGCTGCTTATAGGACTTGGCTGTGTGTGAAACAGTCATTGCTGACATGACTGACTATAAATGTCAAATTCCTTGGGCGTAACGTGGTTTGGACCTGGGATTGCGAGATGTGCCGTACATTTTTTTGTTCTTTCACAGGCTGTTCTGTGGGGGAAACCAAATCTATCGACTAAACGTCAGAAGGATAACTTTAAAGCCTCATAAGCTCCTGAGAAATCTGCACCATTCCAATGCTTAAGAAAGCCCACGAAAGCCTCTACTTTCTTAGAAGATCATAGAAAGTTGGCATGTCCACTACAACTCTCACCAATTTTTACAGGCGCACCATAGAAAGCATTCTTTCTGGTTGTATCGCAGCTTGGTATGGGCTCCTGCTCTGCCCAAGACTGCAAGGAGCTACAAAAAGGTCGTGAACGTAACCCAATCCATCACGCAAACCAGCCTCCCATCCATTAGCTCTGTCTATACTTCCCGCTGCCTTGGAAAAGCAGCCAGCTAAATTAAGGACACCATGCACCCCGGACATTCTCTCTACTGTCGGGAAAAAAGATACAAAAGCCTGAGGTCACGTACCAGCTGACTCAAGAACAACTGGCGCTATGAGGCAGCAGGGTTAACCACTGTGCCACCATGACCGTCCAGTGTGGAGTTTGCATGTTCTCCCTGTGTCTGCGTGGGTTTCCTCCGGCTGCTCCGGTTTCCTCCCAGTCTGAAAAATGTGCTGGTTCGGGTGCATTGGCCGTGCTAAATCCTCCCTCAGTGTACCCGAACAGGCGCCGGGCTGTGGCAACTAGGGGATTTTCACAGTAATTTCATTGCAGTGTTAATGTAAGCCAACTTTTGACACTAATAAAAAAAACTTTAACTGTGATTCTATTCTAAGTGCCTGGCGAAGTTTTCTACACTAAAGGCGCTACATAAATACAAGCTGTTGTTGTGGTGACCTCTATCAACAAGGGGCTAAAAGTGTACCTGAATCTCCTGGCACAGGCTGCCTCCCGGATGTAGTCACATTCCCATTCCAGCTCGCGTTTCAATACCACGATCCCACTCTCGGCAAACAGACCTGGAGGGAGGGATGGAGAGAGAAGCAGTGAGCCCCGGAGCAGTTCCTGAGCGTGGGAGAGAGCTCGCTCACGGTGGGAAGGGTGTCGCTGGCACTGGTTTACCTTCAGGCAGCGGGATGCTCAGCTTCAACACAGACAGCAGGTTCTCCACATCACTCTTGATGCTCTGAGCGATTCCCGGATACTGGAAGAATGAAGCAGATTAAATAAGCGACAAGCAGTCAAACGTAGGCAGCAAACCCCAAAACCACTGCACCTGAAACACAAACCTTTCTAACCACGAGACACAGAGAACCTATAGGTCACACGATTTTTTTTTGCACTGGCTGTGTCACTGGCCTAGTATCCCGGGGACGGCGACGGAATTCCCACCCAGCAGCAGCTTGGCAGTGGGGTTGCGGAGTAAACAGTCCTACCTGGATCTTGATGGCCACTTCCCTCCCGTCTTTGAGCTCTCCGTGATGGACCTGCCCAATCGAAGCAGCAGCAAACGGTCTCTCCTCGAACGCAGCCAGCTTATCGCGCCAGTCAGGGCCCAGCTCCTCATCCAGAACTTTCTGAGGAAAGAGGGTTTAAACAGTGTAATCCCGTCCACCGTGGGCCTCAGGGCCCAATCCCGCTTCCTGCGGGCCCCCTCCTCTCCATCCAGGCCATTCCCATCTGTGGAGGGTCCACTGGCAACGCCACATACCTGACGAAGGACAGCACTCTGAAAGCTAGTGGATTTTGCTACCAAATAAACCTGTTGGATTTTAACCCGGTGTTGTGAGACTTCTTACCGTGAACACCACATCAGACAGGTTCAGCCACTTACAGACTTACAGCAAACAGTCGAGTTACTCGGCAGAGCCTGGACTAAAAAACGTCCAACACCAAACAGTCTACAGAATCTATTTAAATAGACCGCAGCAGGATATTTACACTGTCTGTGCGGAGTCTGCACGCTCTCCCCGTCTCTGAGTGGGTTTCCTCTCCCTGACGCTAAGCGACAATTCAGCATAGCCAATCCCACCTAACCAGCACATCTTTGGAGCGTGGGAGGAAATCGAAACAGCCGGAGGAAACCCATGCAGACACGGGGAGAACGTGCAAACTCCACACTGACAGCGACCCCCAAACCGGGATTCGAGCTGGGGTGCCCGGCGCTGAGAGGTAGCAGTGCTAACCACTGTGCCACCCTCTGTGTCACCAGGAGTTATTTCTCTGCAATGGGCACGAAACAAAAACACAGAGCTGCTGTTGGTACACTCACCACCGTCTGCCAAGCGGGCATGAAGTCTGCACTCTGTCGCACACGTTCGAATATCTTCTGGAGCTGAGGGTTTATGAAACTGCTGTCTGCGTGGAGGGAAAATTGATTGTGTGAAAGCTGCATCTCAGAGACCCATCGGCCAGTAGGCCATTCAGCCCCTCGTGCCTGCTCCACCACTCATACATTCATAAGATACAGGAGCAGAATTAGGCCATTCGGCCCATCGAGTCCATTCCGCCATTCGATCGTAGCTGATATGTTCCTCATCCCCATTTTCCTGCCTTCTCCCCATAACTCTTCAACCCCATTCCCAATTAAAAATCTAACTCTTCCTTAAATTTACTCACTGTCCCAGCCCCCACTTCTGGGGTAGTGAATTCCACAGATTCACAACCTTTTGGGAGAAGTAGATTCTCCTCAGCTCTGTTTTAAATTTGCTGCCCCTTATCCTCAGACTGTGACCTCTCGTCCTAGAATGTCCCACAAGAGGAAGCATCCGCCCCATGTCTACTTTATCCAAACCTTTTATCATCTTGTAAACCTCAGTTTGCTCTCCCCTCATTCTTCTAAATTCCTAAACTGTTCAATCTCTCTTCATACGACAAACCCCTCATCTCTGATTTGATTTATTATTGTCACATATGTTAACATAGTGAAGAGTATTGCCTCTTGCGCACTATACAGACAGAGCATACTGTTCATAGAGAAGGAAAGGAGAGGGTGCAGAATGTAGTGTTACAGTCATAGCTAGGGAATAGAGAAAGATCAGCTTAATGCGAGGTGGGTCCATTCAAAAGTCTGACGGCAGCAGGGAAGAAGCTGTTCTTGAGTCGGTTGGTACGTGACCTCAGACTTTTGTATCTTTTTCCCGACAGAAGAAGGTGGAAGAGAGAATGTTCGAGGTGCATGAGGTCCTTAATTATACTGGCTGCTTTTCCGAGGCAGCGGGAAATGTAGACAGAGTCAACAGATGGGAGGCTGATTTGTGTGATGGATTGGGCTACATTCATGACTCTTTACAGTTTCTTGCAGCCTTGGGCAGAGCAGGAGCCCAGACCAAGCTGTGATACAACCAGAAAGAATGGAGAAAGTCATGGCGGACATGCCAAATTTCCTGAGTCTGCAGAGGAAGTAGAGGCGATTTGATTCTCTGGAATCAATCTAGTGAACATCCTCTGAACTGCCTCTAATGCCACTACATCGTTCCTCAAATAAGGGGACCAAAACTGTGCACAAGACTCCAGGTGCGATCTCAATACTATCATTCCCATTCCGTATTTTAACTCCATTCACCTGCCTTGGCGCCATATCCCTTGATGAGCAACCAAGAACATCGCTGCAAAGAGAGACCTGCTGTCAAAGTTTTTCATCTTGCACTCATCAGATCAAACTCATCGAAACACAGAGGGGAACAGGCAGAGAGAGAGGAGACACACACACACGGTGTCTTGAGAGAGAGAGAGAGAGAGAGAGCGCGAGCGGGTGTGATGGCGGGGGATGAGGAACCAGTGCAAGTAGAAAACTCACCTTGAATGCTCAGCATCTGCCCGATCTTCAGAGCTGCCCCTCGTACCTTGCACAGCGTGTCGACGATGCGTTCCGCATTAGCCTCTGACAGGAAGGGGCTGGAGTCCAGAAGACCGCCATTTTCTGTGTTTAAAGCAAGCACCTCAGAGGATTACTATAGTGCAGACATGGGGAGAACTGAAATAGCAGCCAAATAAATCAATCACCCGGCTAACGGCCTGAATGAAGTAATCAACATGCTGAAATATTAAAGATCATAGAATCCCTACAGTACAGAAAGAGGCCATTCAGCCCATTGAGCCTGCACTGACTACAATCCCTATCCCCGTAATCCCACATATTTACCCTGCTAATCCCCCTGATAAGGGGCAATTTACAATGGCCAAACCACCTCACCTACAAACCTTTGGACACTAAGGGGCAATTTCGCATGGCCAATTCACCTAACCTACACATTTTTGGATACTAAGGGGCAATTTAGCATGGCCATATAAAGGTTAGACCCAGATCTTTGAATAGTACATTGCAGGAGGCCAGCCATTTGGCCCATCACGTCTGTGCTAGTCCTTTGGAGAAGCCAGCTGAATAGCCCCATATTTTGTCCCTCCTGTACATTGAGCCAACAGGGCAGGCAAAGACTTCACTGCCATACTGGCCCACCTTGAAAGTTGTAAGCTCTGGATAAACGCTACCGTGGGCTTGTAGTGTAAATGGTGAGTGTTATCTCATAACAGGAGGAGAATGAAGGGTGGGGGGGACGTCAGGAGTGAACAGCAGCAGCGGCTCAGTAAAGACACCCTCCACAGTTTTACCAGATAACACTCACCATTTACACACCCATCGCCAACAATGGCCATTTGCTGAGGTACAGGACGGAGATGGACACCCAACCTACCACAGGGAGGGAGGGGAGGAAAATGCTTAACTGGCATCGCCTGCCTTACTTTTTAAAATTTATTCATGGGACATGGGCGTCGCTGACTGGCCAGCCATTTATTGCTCATCCCTAGTTGCCCCTTGAGAAGGTGGTGGTGAGCTGCCTTCTTGAATCGCTGCAGTCCATGTGCTGTGGGTTGATCCACAATGCCGTTAGGGAGGGAATTCCAGGATTTTGACCCAACCACTGCGAAGGAATGGTGATATGTTTCCAAGTCAGGATGGTGAGTGGCTTGGAGGGGAACTTGCAGGTGGTGGTGTTTCCATTTATCCGCTGCCCTTGTCCTTCTAGATGTGTTTGGAAGGTGCTGCCTAAGGGTCTTTGGTGAATTGCTGCAGTGCATCTTGTATATGGTACACACTGCTGCTACTGAGAAGCCAACTGAATAGTCATTTATTTTGTCCCTCCCTTTTCTTCAAGCGAGTCTATGTTGAGCCAACAGGGCAGATAATGACTTCACTGCTACACTGACCCACCTCAGAAGTTGTAAGCTTTGGATCAACTCTACCACAGGCTTGTGGGGGTGGTCAGGAGAAGAACTAAGGGGGGGGTTCAGGAGTGAACAGGAGCAGCGACTCAGTAAAGACACCCTCCACAGTTTTATCAGATAACACTCACCACTTACACACCCACTGCCAACAATGGCCGTTTGCTGAGGTACAGGAGGGAGATGGACACCCAACGAACCCGAGGGAGGAAGAGAGGAAAACGCTTAACCGGCATTGCCTGTCTCACTCAACAACCACATGAGTTCAAACACCGAGATCTCACCTTTCGACGTCTGGTTTCCACTCACGGACTTTTTAGCAACTTCTGCCAAGGCGCCGAATCCCAAGCTCACCGCCAAACCTACCAATGGAAGCACAATGGAGGCAACTCAGTGTTCCATACTCAGCCACAGACGGACTGCTCCCAAACTATCTCACCGCCCTGGGGCTGAAACCCAAAGGCAAGGGGCCGAGTGTGAAGGGTCTCACCTACCTCCAAAGTTTGCCAAGCGGCTGAGCCGCGAAGAGGGGACTTTTCTTTCACGAGCTTGTTCACTTAACTATATAAAAAAAGGAGAAAATAGGTCAGAAATCTATCGTAGAATATCTACAGCCATATGGCCCATCGAGTCTGCACTGAGTCTCTGATAGAGCATCTTAGCCAGACCTCAACCCCAACTTATCCCCATGATCCCACAAATTTACCACGGCCAATCCACATCATGGGACAGTAAGGGGCAAATTTACCATGGCCAATCCCCCTAACCTACATATCTTGGGACACTAAGGGGCAAATTTAGCATGGCCAATCCACCTAAACAGCGCACGTTTCGGACTGTGGGAGGAAACTGGGAGCACTTGGAGGAAACCCATGAGGACATGGAGAGAACATGTAAACTCCACACAGTATCCCAGGGCTGGAATCGAACCCAGGTCCCTGGCGCTGTGAGGCAGCAGTGCTAACTACTGTGCCACCGTGCTCTGAACATTGATCTTTTATCAGTCTTTTTAACCTCCCCTCAGCCTCTCCCGAAAGGTCCTGGCCTCAATCAATGGTTTTAATTTCTTGGGATGTGCCATCGTATCAGAATATGGAGCCACCCTGGTTTATAATGACAGTGAAACAGCCTCCAGGGGCCTCCTCCTGCTGCTCTGAGAGTAACGATGCTGAATGTTTCCTCACCATTTGTCTCGGAGCCTTGGACTGACTCCATTTCTCTCGGTTCTGCTTCATGTTTCTGGCCTTGGCAATGTCCTCGGGGGTCAGACCCCTCACCGAAGCCTCATCATGGAGGCACCTCGACCGTCCCATTCTGCGACCCGCGAGCGAGCAAAACTTCCTGCCGCTGACCTCGAACCTCCCCCCTGCTGCCTGGTCCAAGCCACGGCGACCGTCCCTCTCGCCACCCAGCGGTGACCTCTCACCCCTGCGGGTATCAGGCGCCCCCTGGCTCCCGGCGGCCGCAGCTCCGCCAGAACGTTCTGGAGCCATTTCCGAGGCGAGGTTCCATCGCGCTGCCTCATCTCTCCCCTCAAACGGAAGGTGATCCTCTTTGAATTCTCGCACCCCGAGCTGAAAAGCAAGAACGAAAGAACCAAATCACACAAAGATCATTCCTCATTTTTATAGAATCCCAAAAGTGCAGAAGGAGGCCATTCAGCCCATCAAATCTGCACCGGCAACAATCCCACCCAGATCCTATCCCCATAACCCAACATATTTACTCTCCTAGTCCCCCTGATACTAAGGGGCAATTTAGACGGCCAATCCTTCTAACGCTTGACCAAGGGTTCATCTTTGGATTGTTCTGATTTGATTTATTATTGTCACATGCGTTAACATACAGTGAAAAGTATTGTTTCTTGCGCACTATAGAGACAAAACATACCATTCATAGAGAAGGATAGAGTGCAAAATGTGGTGTTACATTTACAGTAGGGTGTTGAGTAAGATCAACTTAATGTTGATTAAACCCACCTGTTGGTGGGGCTTTCTTAACTATAGTGTCGGCACGGGGGCACCAGAACAGGTTGTTGGTGATCTAGACACCTAAAAGCTTGAAGCTCTCGACCCTTTCTACCTCATCCCCATTGTTGTAGGCAGGGACATGCTCTCCACTAAGCTTAAAAAACTTAACTACATTTTAAAACTAACTTGACCACACTTTAAAAGTCAGAAAGCATGCTGGGTTAGTCAAAATTGATTGCAACGTCAACAAAACAAAGGAAATTGTCATTGATTCCAGGAAGCGTAAAGGAGAATATACCCCTGCCTACGTCAATCGGGACAAAGTGGACAGGATCGAGAGCGTCAAGGTTTTAGGTGTCCAGATCACCAACAACCTGCCCTGGTCCCTCCATGCCAACACCATAGTTAAGAAAGCCCACCAATGCCTCTACTTTCTCAGACTAAGGAAATTTGGCATGCCTGCTACAACTCTCACCAGCTTTTACAGATGCACCATAGGAAGCATTCTTTCTGGTTGTATCACAGTTTGGTATGGGCTCCTGCTCTGCCCAAGACCACAAGGAACTACAAAAGGTTGTGAATGTAGCCCAATCCATCACACAAACCAGCCTCCCATCCACTTACTCTGTCTACACTTCCCGCTGCCTCAGAAAAGCAGCCAACATAATTAAGGACCCCACACACCCCAGACATTTTCTCTTCCACCTTCTTCCTTTGGGAAAAAGATACAAAAGTCTGAGGTCATGTACCAACCGACTCAAGAACCGCTTCTTCCCTGCTGCCGTCAGACTTTTGAATGGACCCACCTCACATTTAGTTGATCTCTCTCTACACCCTAGCTGTGACTGTAACACTACATTCTGCACCCTCTCCTTTCCTTCTCTGTGAACGATATGCTTTGTCTGTTTAGCGCGCAAGAAACAATACTTTTCACTGTATGTTAATACATGCGACAATAATAAATCAAACCAAATTAGTGCTGTAAACAGCAGCTTTTCATGACCACATTATGAGGATTGTTTTGGCAATCAGAGACAGCATGTGCCAAACAATCTCAGTAACACAGATAATGAATCACACATATTGTAGTTTCAGCCCCTTGTTTGCAGTTCGGGTCAAGTCTGTTTTGAGTTCCGCTTTGAGCAGTACAGGACTGGGTGAAAGAGAGATACTGGCATTTTCTCTCCAGCCTTTTCTCTTTCCATAATGATTTAATTTTAAGTTCTGTTCGATAAAAGAAATTCAACTCCGTACCAGTGCCGTCTGTGTCTATTCAAAGGAATGAACAGATGGTGCAGCAGTTAAGAATTGACATTGGGTCTGGAGTCACATGGAGTGACTCCATGTCAAATAGAGTCATCTTCTTCCCTAACGGACATTTTTGAACCAGGTAAGCTTTTTTTCTAAACAATACAGTAGCTTAGCTTATGATAATAAGAAGTTTTAATTTCAATTTTCATTATTTAATATACTGAATTTACATTTCCCAGTGCCACAGTGGGGTTTCAACTCACGTTTCTGGATTACTTGTCCATAACTCGTAACATAAGCACTGAGCTATTGGAACCTGTAAACTGGATAATCTGTTTTTGTGATGTTGATTGAGGGGTAAATTTTGGCCAAGAGGCCAGGGGAGCACTCCTCTGATCCCTTGGGATCTTTTATTCATTCATGGGACATGGGCTTTGCTGGCTGGCCAGCATTTATTGTCCATCCCCAACTGTCCTTGGATGGCAGTTGACAGTCAACCCACACCTTACTGTGGCTCTGGAGTTATATGTAGGTAAGGACAGCAGATTTGGGAGGCACAGTGGTTAGCACTGCTGCCCCACAGCACCAGGGACCTAGGTTCAATTCTGGCCTCGGGTCACTGTGTGGAGTCAGTCCGTGTCCGCATGGGTTTCCTCCGGGTGCTCCAGTTTCCTCCCACAGTCCAAGGTGTGTCAGTTAGGTGTATTGGCTGTGCTAAATTGTCCTTTAGTGTCCAAGGATGTGCTGGTTAGGTAGATTGGCCATGCTAAATTGGCCCTGGTGTCAGGGGGATAAGCAGGGTAAATGAGGATTGCAGGAGTAGGACCTGGCTGGAATTGTGGTCAATACAGGCCCGATGGGCCAAATGGGATTCTACAGACTTCCTTCCCTAAAGGACATTAGTGAACGAGATGGATTTTTTCAATAATTGACAGTGGTTTCATGATCATCAGTAGATTCTTAATTCTAGATATTTTTTATTGAATTCAAATAATACCATCTGTCATGGCAGGATTCGAACCCAGGTCCCCATTAGCTAAACTTAGCTAAACATTAGTCTAGTGATAATACCGCTAGGCCATCACCTCCCCATGGGAGGGAAGTTAGGCCCTGAGTTTAATGTGTCCTCTGAAAGCTGGCACCTCTAACAGTGCAGCACTCCCTCATTACCTCATTGGACTGCCAGTCTAGACTCTGTGTTGGGAGTGGGATTCGAACCCACCATTTGGCAGGCTGTTCCGAGGGACAGTCAGATTGCATATTGGAGAGATTCCTTTCCACATTTGGCTTGTCCAAGTAATAAGACTGCCACAATCGAGCTCTTTACCTGTTGCCTGACGAGGAGAGAACTGACACATTGCTCTGCAGACACCTGGGCCCTCCGCAGGCCGGGGCCCAGCACAGATCCGCAGACAGCGAGCCTCAGCTCTTCCCCCTGTTTCTCTGTGAAGGCCTTCCCCACCCGCTGTGCACCCCTCAGCACCTTGGCCACCTCTGTCCACATCTGTAATAAAATGAGCGTCACCCGTTAAAGCAGGCAGAGAGAAACATTTATTGTCCAACCCTCCCAGAGATAAGGTACAAATTTCGTTCTGGGAACAAGACACAACATTCAGCTCCTCGGTTCTGCCACCGTTCAACTAGACCATGGCTGTTTGTCACCTTAACTCGATTCACCCGCCACAGATTCCCGACCCTTAAAAAGGTATCAGTCTTAAAATTTTCAACACAACCTCACATCCCTCAGCACCCAATCCCACCGCTGTCCCCCCAAAACCCTCTCCCTGACACTCAACTTCATGCCCCCAACTCTCCTCACCACCTATAAATGATCACTGGCACCAGGAATAACCAACCCTTTCTGCATCCAGCAGCATCTAAAACCCACATTCCCACCTCACCGCCCCCATCCCTCCCTCTCTCTCTCTCTCCTCCCCCTTCACCAGTCACCCGAGATCTGAGACAGGCCAGTGCTGGGAGGCAGGCTTAGTCCATCCCTGGTGCTGGGTGGAAAAGAATCTGGGAAGAGAGAGAAAGAGTTGGGTGGTGGGCAGACGTGGTGGTATGAGGTTGAGCTCTGTGGGGGGGATCGGGTGCTGAGGGATGTGAGGCTGGGTGCTGGATAGGGTGGAGAGTGGGGCATTAGGGTGGTGTGGAGAGGGAATTGGGTGGATGCCAGGGGAGGAGAAAGTTGGGTGCTCGGGGAGGATTGGGTGCTAGGGGAGGGTTAGACTTGAGTGATGGGGTAGCGGGGAATTGGGTGCTGGAATGGGTGAGGCTGTGGGTGCTGAAGGGGTTTGGGTGCTGGAGAGGGCAGTGAGTGCTGGGGAGGGGGTGGCAGTGGGTGCTGGGAAGGGCAGTGGGTGCTGGGGGAGGGGGGAGGGCAGTGGGTGCTGGGGGGGGCCAGTGGGTGCTGGGGGAGGGGGGCAGTGGGTGCTGGGGGAGGGGGGAGGGCAGTGGGTGCTGGGGGAGGAGGGGGCAGTGGGTGCTGGGGGAGGGGGGAGGGCAGTGGGTGCTGGGGGAGGGGGGGGCAGTGGGTGCTGGGGGAGGGGGGGGCAGTGGGTGGTGGGGGAGGAGGGGGCAGTGGGTGCTGGGGGAGGGGGGAGGGCAGTGGGTGCTGGGGGAGGGGGGGGCAGTGGGTGCTGGGGGAGGGGGAACTAACTTAGGAGTTGAAAATAAAGGGGCAGCCTGAACAGGTAGGGCCGAAGGGCCTGTTTCCCGGCCTCTCGGTGACTCGGAATTTCTCCCTCCCCCTTGTCCCTCCGCAGCCCAATCCCACCATCGCCCGCCGCTCTCCCTCCGGCCGTCCACCAGTACCTCAGCACCCGGCACCGGGACTCCGGACGCCGCTCCGCCCCAAACTGGGCCAAACCCCGCCCCGAATCTGGCTGACAGACAGCTTCCCCAACCAATCAGCATCCAGCGAAAAAGTCCCGCCCACAGTGGGCAGTCAGGCAGCTCCCTCAGCCAATCACCATTCAGGACATAAATTCCCGCCCTTCTTTCAGGTTGACAGGCAGCTCTGTCAGCCAATAAGAATGCAATAAATAATGTCCCGCCCCGCTATCAGGCTGACAGGCAGCTGCTCCAGCCAATCCGAATGCAGTAAATAATGTCCCGCCCCTTCATGGGGCTGGCAGGCCGCTCTTGCAACCAATCACCATTCAGTAAATAAAGTCCCGATCCCGGCATGGTTGAGAGGCAGATCCCTTCACCAATCATAATTCAGAGAATAAAGTCCCGCCCCCGCATCTGTCTGACAGGCAGCTCCTGCAACCAATCATCATTCAGGGGATCCGCCCCGTTTTCCCCCTCCGTGGGGAGATGGCAGTCAGTTCTTGCAACCAATCGCCATTCAGTAAATAAGGTCCCGCCCCCAGCCTGGCTGACAGGCAGCTCTCTTCACCAATCACCATCAAGTACATTCGCCCATTCCTTTACGATAGACAGCTTTCTCTGCCAATCATCAGTCACTATTTGCAGTCCCGCCCCCAACGTGGCTGACAGGCAGTTCATCTAACCAATCACCATTCAATGAATAGCGCCACCCCACCAACCATGGCTGATGGGCAGCTGCTCCAGCCAATCAATAGAGAACGTCCCGCCCTTTCGGGATTGACAGGCAGCTCCTCCAGCCAGTCAGCTTTCAATATGTGTATTGTCCCGCCCCCAATCTGGCTGATGGACAACTCTATCCATCAATCCATTTGGAAAGATGCAGCTGAACCTGGGATAGTCAGTATGGATTCATGAGGGGTGAGTCCTGCCTCACAAATCTGATTGAATTCTTTGAGGAGGTAACTAAGTGTGTAGACAAAGGTAGAGCAGTTGATGTCGTTTACCTAGAGGTGTTCAATAAGGTTCCCCATGGTAGGCTTGTGAAGAAGATAAGGAGGTGGTGGGATTGAGGGAAATTTGGCCGATTGGGTAAGTAACTGGCTGTCTCACGGTAAGAAGTCTCACAACACCAGGTTAAGGTCCGACAGGTTTTATTTGGAGTCACGAGCTTTTGGAGCGCTGCTCCTTCCTCAGGTGAGTGGAGAGGTAGGGTCACTAACACGGCATATACAGACAGAGACACAATTGCAAGATAATTACAGATTATGATGTGGAAATGCCGGCATTGGACTGGGGTGGGCACAGTAAGAACTCTCACAACCCCAGGTTAAAGCCCAACAGGTTTAATTTGGTAGCACGAGCTTTCGGAGCGCTGCTCCTTCATCAGGTGAGTGGGAGTTCTGTTCACAAACAGGTCATATAAGAACATAAGAACATAAGAAATAGGAGCAGGAGTAGGCTATCCAGCTCTTCGAGCCTGCCCCGCCATTCAATAAGATCATGGCTGATCTGTCGTGGCTCAGTTCCACATTCCCGCCCTCTCCCCATAACCCTTAATCCCCTCGCTTATCAAAAACCCATCAACCCGCGACTTAAAAATATTTAGCGAGGCAGCCTCCACCACTTCAACAGGCAGAGAATTCCAGAGATTCACCACCCTTTGAGTGAAGAAGTTCCTCCTCAACTCCGTTCTAAACTGCCCCCCCTTTATCTTGAGGCTGTGCCCCCTAGTCCTACTGTCTTTTCTGAGCAGGAAGAGTCTCTCCACCTCTATCCTATCCATCCCATTCATCATCTTATACGTCTAAAGACACAAACTCAATTTACAAGATAATGTTTGGAATCGCAGCCAGCATAATTAACGACCCCACGCACCCCGGACATTCTCTCTTCCACCTTCTTCCATGGGGAAAAAGACACAAAAGTCTGAGGTCACGTACCCACCGACTCAAGAACAGCTTCTTCCTTGCTGCTGTCAGACTTTTGAATGGACCCACCTCGCATTAAGTTGATCTTTCTCTACACCCTAGCTATGTCTGTAACACCACATTCTGTACTCTCTCTCCTTTCCTTCTCTATGAATGGTATGTTTTGTATAGCACACAAGAAACAATGCTTTTCACTGTATGCTAATACATGTGACAATAATAAATCAACTCAAATCAAAATCAATTCATCAGATGAGTGACTCTCCCTAGTGATAATACCATTAGCACGGAAAAATATGTGGGGGTATGGGAAAAGGGCCTGGGTGGGATTGTGGTCGGTGCAAACTCAATGGGCCGAATGGCCTCCTTCTGCACTGTAGAGAGTCTATGAATCATTTACTGCGGCAAAGAAAGTGGACAATTCTGCCCTCAGGTGGACACTGGGTGGTAGGGCAGCAAGAACAACAACTTTATTTCCCTGTTGCATACCTGAACAGGTTTTAATTTTTAGGGAGGGAGTGGAGATGAGATATTTCTTTGCCATTGTGACATTCACAGTTTTTGAAAAGCATCGAGTGGCAAAGAATCAGGTGAAGGAAACTGAAACTGCTGGAAAACCTCAGCAGGTCTGAGACAGCATCTGTGGGGAGAGAATAGAGCCAACGTTTCGAGTCTGAATGACCCTTAGAATGATTGAGGGGTGTAAGATTAAGGGGGGGGTAGGGACAGGGTGAGTAGGGAGCAGCTGTTCCCCTTGGTCGAGGGGTCAGTCACAAGGGGGCACAGTCTTAGGATGAGGGGCAGGAGATTGAGAGGGGAATTTGAGAAAAAGAATTGTCACTCAGAGGCTGGTGAGAATCTGGAATGCGCTGCCTGGGAATCTTAGAACCTTATGGTGGCTCAGTGATTAGCACTGCTGCCTCACAGCGCCATGGACCAGGATTTGATTCCTGGCTTGGGTCACTGTCTGTGTGGAGTCTGCACATGGGTTTCCTCCGGGTGCTCCGGTTTCCTCCCACAGTCTGAGAGTTGTCCTGGTTAGGCTGCATTGACCATGCTAAATTCTCCCTCAGTGTACCCGAACAGGCGCCAGAGTGTGGCGACTAGGGGATTTTCACAGTCTACAACACTCACCAACTTCTACAGATGCACCATAGAAAGCATTCTTCCTGGTTGTATCACAGCTTGGTCTGGGCTCCTGCTCTGCCCAAGACCGCAAGGAACTACAAAAGGTCATGAATGTAGCCCAATCCATCACGCAAACCAGCCTCCCATCCATTGACTCTGACTACGCTTCCCGCTGCCTCGGCAAAGCAGCCAGCATAATCAAGGATCCCCACGCACCCCGGAAATTCTCTCTTCCAGCTTCTTCCGTCGGGAAAAAGATACAAAAGTCTGAGCTCACGTACCAACCAACTCAAGAACAGCTTCTTCCCTGCTGCCGTCAGGCTTTTGAATGGACCTACCTCGCATTAAGCTGACCTTTCTCTGCACCCTAGCTAGGACTGTGACACTACATTCTGCACCCTCTCCTTTCCTTCTCTATGAACGGTATGCTTCGTCTGTATCCTAAAGAAAAAATCTCAGCAGGCCTGGCAGCATCTGTAAGGAGAGAAAAGAGCTGACGTTTCGAGTCCAGACGACCCTTTGTCGGAGCTCTGACAAAGAGTTGTCTCTACTCGGAGCTCTGACAAAGGGCTGTCTGGACTTGAAACCTCTGCTCTTTTCTCTCCTGCCAGACTGGCTGAGATTTTCCAGCATTTTCTCTTTCGGTTTCAGAGCCGCAGCAATTTGCTTTTATCCACTGCTTTGTCTGCGGAGCGCGCAAGAAACGATACTTTTCGTCGTATACTAATACACGCGTGGCGACAGTAAATCCAATCAGATCAGTGCTGACGTGAACCTACTTTTTGACACTGGTAAATAAACTTTGGATGAGCACTCGAAACATTGTAGGGTATGGGACAAGGGCAGGAAAATGGGATTGGTGTGGATTTAGTGATAGTTAGTGTCAGTGCAGACTGGATGGGCCAAAGAGCCTTTTCTGTGCTGTGTGACTCTATGTGTTAACCTTCACCTGGATCCGCGCCAGGCTGTCAGTGCCAGGGAAGACTGAAGGGAGGATTTGTGAGCAATCTTTGCCTGCAGCTTGGGAGGGCACCACACCTTGTCTCATGCCTCAGGTTTTGGTGACTGTTGCCCTTCAGGCGTCTCTGTCTCAATCGTTCCGATTTCAGAAGCTGTGGAACGAGGCAGGCCTGTGTGAAACTTATCATTAACAATGGCGGCTTCCCCCATTCCTGATCAGAGAGACAAAAAGGCCGTCAGACCCTCCTTTGACAAGGGGTCGCCTGGACTCGAGACGTCAGCTCTTTTCTCTCCTTACAGACTGCCGCCAGACCTGCTGAGATTTTCCAGCACTTTCTCTCTTGGCATCAGCTCCTGACTCCTTTCTGAGGTACAAATTCTGCCGAGGTTAACAGAAAATTGCGATGGAAAAGTTCTCTTTAGCCACTGGGGAGGGAGACTTGAAGCGGGAGGAATCATAGCATCCTACGGTGCAGAAGGAGGCCATTCGGCCCATTGAGTCTGCACCAATTGGGGCGGCGTGGTGGCACGGTGGGTTAGCACTGCTGCCTCACAGCTCCAGGGACCTGGGTTCGATTCCTGGCTTGGGTCAGTGTCTGTGCGGAGTCTGCACGTTCTCCCCGTGTCTGCGTGGGTTTCCTCCAAGTGCTCTGGTTTCCTTCCACAGTCCAAAGATGTGCAGGTTAGGTGGATTGGCCATGCTAAAAATTGCCCCTTAGTGTCTTGAGAGGTGTAGGTTAGAGGGATTAGTGGGTAAAATATGTAGGGATATGAGGGTAGGGCCTGAGTGGGATTGTGGTCGGTGCAGACTCAATGGGCCAAATGGCCTCTTTCTGTGCTGTAGGTTTTCTATGATTCTACCACAATCCCACCCAGTCCCGTAATCCCACATATTTATCCTGCTAATCCCCCTGACACTAAGGGTCAATTTAGCACGGCCAGTCAACCCAACCTACACATCTTTGGACTGTGGGAGGAAACCAGAACACCCAGAGGAAACTCACACAGACACGGGAAGAACATGCAAACTTCACACAGTGAGTGACCCAAGGGGGAATTGAACCCGGGTCCGTGGCGCTGTGAGGCAGCTGCACTACCCACTATGCTACCATGCCGCCCAAGATGTTTTGTCCACTTCAGTTTCTGGTCAATGGTAATTGCCAGTATGCTAATTACAGAGGGTTCAGTGCTCTGTGGTAATCCCATTGAATGCCCAAAGATGTGGGGGTTAGGTGGATAGGCAGTGGCCCAGTGGTATTATCACTCGACTATTAATCCAGAAACTCAGCTAACGTTCCGGAGACCGGGGTTCGAATCCCACCACGGCAGATGGTGGAATTTGAATTCAATAAAATATATCTGGAATTAAAAATCTACTGATGACCATGAAACCATTGTCGGAAAAGCCATCTAAAGTATAATTTATTTATTGGTATCACAAATAGGCTCTCCTTAACACTGCAATGAAGTTACTGTGAAAATCCCTTAGTCACCACACTCTGGTGCCTGCTCGGGTACACTGAGGGAGGATTTAGCACGGCCAATCCATCTAATCAGCATGTCTTTCACACTGTGGGAGGAAACCAGAGCACCCGGAGGAAACCCACACAGACACGGGGAGAATGTGCAAACTCTACACATGCGGTGACCCAAACCAGGGTGTGAAAGACTCCCCGCTACTGGATAAAGAACGGGGGAGGGAGGGGGCAACCTGCCTGGTGTCCTGGAACAAAACTTGGCCCTCAATTCAACACCAAAACTCCTCCCACCCCGCCCGACTAATCTGGTCATTGTTGTTTCTGGGATCCTGCTGTGCATAAATTTGCTGCCCCATTTCCCACATGATCCTGCGACCACGCTTTGGAAGTATTTCTCCGGAAGGAAAGCACTCTGGGATGTCCTGGGGTTGGGAAAGGCGCCAGCGAAATGCAAACCTTTTTTCCTGATGACCGATTTAGTCGGCAGCTAGCAAATGGACAGGGTTTCCGGGTGTGCGGGCCAGGATAGATTCCAGAATTGTCTCCTCACTGAGTTAACCCAAGCGCTGACAGTGCTGGGGACATCTCTGTTAATCTAAGTGAGGGGGCGGGGAAAGGTACAGGCTCAGACAGACCCTTTGAAGTGCAGACAAAGCATACAGTTCATAGAGAAGGAAAGGAGAGGGTTCAGAATGTAATGTTACAGTCATAGCTAGGGTGTAGGGAAAGATCAACTTAATGCGAGGTAGGTCCCTTCAAAAGTCTGAGGACAGCAGGGAAGAAGCTGTTCTTGAGTCGGTTGGTACGGGACCTCAGACTTTTGTATCTTTTTCCTAAAGGAAGAAGGTGGAAGAGAGAATGTCCGGGATGCGTGGGATCCTTAATTATGCTGGCTGCTTTGCCAAAGCAGCAGGAAGTGCAGACGGAGTCAAGGGATGGGAGGCTGGTTTGTGAGATGGATTGGGCTATGTTCACAATCTTTGTAGCTCCTTGTGGTCTTGGGCAGAGCAGGAGCCCATACCAAGCTGTGATACAACCAGAAAGAATGCTTTCTATGGTGCATCTGTAAAAGTTGGGTGAGACCCGTAGCCAAATTTCCTTAGTTTTCTGAGAAAGTAGAGGCGTTGGTGGGGCTTTCTTAACTATAGTGTCGGCATCAGGGGGAACCAGGACAAGTTGTTGGTGATCTGGACACCTAAAAACTTGAAACTCTTGACCCTTTCTACTTGGTCCCTGTTGAGGTAGACAGGGGCATGTTCTCCTTTACGCTTCCTGAAGTCGATGACAATCTCCTTCGTTTAGTTGACGTTGAGGGAGAGATTATTGTTGCCGCACCAGTTCACCAGATTCTCTATCTCATTCCTGTACTCAGTCTCATCATTGCTTGAGATCCGACCCATTACGGTGGTGTCGTCAGCAAACTTGAAAGTCATGTTGAAGGGGAATTTGACCGCACAGTTGTAGGTGTGTAAGGAGTATAATGAGGCGGCTGAGAACACAGCCTTGTGGGGCACCGGTGCTGAGGATGATTGTGGTGTTGTTGCCTGTCCTTTACTGGGGGAACAAGGGTTCAAATCCCACCACGGCAATTGGTAAAATTTAAATTCAATGAATAAAACCTGGAACTGAAGGCTGGTCTCACTTGCATCAGAGAAAAAACAACCACCTGGTTCACCAGTGCCTGAAATCTGCCGTCCTTACCCCATCTGGGCTGGCCTCAGACCCACAGCGATGTGACTGAGCCATTCGGGAGCAACTGGGGATGAGAAACTAACACTGGCCACATCCCATGAAGGAATTTTTTAATAACTTGGCATGGGGTTTTGATGATTGGAACTCACCACCGTCTGAGTCAGAGACGTTGTACACCGTGACCTTCCTTTGTAAAGACACACCTGACTGTAAACGTGTCAATGCAATCACCTCACAGAACGGAGGCCTTGTCTACCTGATGAACAGGCACCACGGTGGATTAGCACTGCTGCCTCACAGCGCCAGAGACCCAGGCCACTGTCTGTGTGGAGTTTGCACATTCTCCCCGTGTCTGCTCCTGAGTGCCCCGGTTTCCTCCCGCCGTCCGTCCGAAAGACGTGCTGGTTTGGGTGCATTGGCCGTGCTAAATTCTCCCTCAGTGTACCCGAACGGGCGCCGGAGTGCGGCAACCGGGGGATTTTCACAGTAACTTCATTGCAACGTTAATGTGCAATTGTGACAATAATAAATAAACTTTAAAACTTTAAATAAACTAAGTTAAGCAAACTCGGGGACTAAGCAAGGAGGGAGGCCCTCAGAAAGATGGGAACCAACTAAAACAGAAGATAAAGAGGGAAAGAAATTTAAAAGATTACGGGTTAGGTGGATTGGCCATGGTAAATTGCACCTTAGTGTCAGGGGAGTAACAGGGGAAATGGAATCATAGTGACCTTATAGAGGTCTATAAAATAATGAGGGGCACAGATCAGCTAGTTAGTCAACATCTTTTCCCAAAGGTAGGGGAGTCTAAAACTAGAGGGCACAGGTTTAAGGTGAGAGGGGAGAGATACAAAAGGGTCCAGAGGGGCAATGTTTTCACACAGAGGGTGGTTTGTGTCTGCAACGAGCTGCCAGAGGTAGTAGTAGAGGCGGGTACAATTTTGTCTTTTAAAAAGCATTTAGACAGTTACATGGGTATAGAGGGATATGGGCCAAACACGGGCAAATGGGACTAGCTTAGAGGCATAAAAGAAAGGATAGTATGGACAAGTTGGGCCGAAGGGTCTGTTTCCATGCTGTAAAACTCTATGATTCCAATCCCTACAGTGCAGAAAGAGGCCATTCGGTCCATTGAGTCTGCACAGCAACAATCCCACCCCAGGCCCTATACCCCTAACCCCGCCTGTTTAACAACATGATTGACTCTCAGTTGCCCCCTGAAATGGCCTAGAGAGTCACCCAGTTCAAGGGTGATTAGGGATAGGCAACAACTGCTGGTCCAGCCAGAGACGCCCATGTCCCAGGAGTGAATAAAAAGTGGTTGGCTTGGTTCCTCAGCATTCGGGAGAGAGGGAAAGTTTGACGGGATGGGGTTCGGGGAGGGCGGTGCTCTGGGAGGGTGGGAATGGGGAGAAGTGCGATGGGAGAGTGGGGGAATCTCGGGGAGTGGTGGGGAGCTCGGGGGCTGTTGGATTGGAAGGGGACGGGGGAGGAGGGCTCAGGGGAGTAGGATGGGGTTTTCGGGGGGTGGGGTGGGGTGAGGGGTTTCAGGGAGGACTGGGGTGGGAAGGGGCTCTCTGGAGAGGTTGTGGGGCCTCTGGGGAGGTGTGGGGCAGGAGGGGTGAGTTTGGGGGGTGTGGGGTGGGAGGGAGGGCTTTGGGAGAGGGGGGGTCTCGGTGGTGGGTGGGGGCGGTGGGGTGAGAGAGGGGTCTCTTGGTGGGGATGGGGTGAGAGAGGGGTCTCTGGGGAGGTTGGCGGGGTCTCTGGAGGGGAGTTGGATACGAGGGAGGGCTCTGGGAGGGTGGGAGAGGGGTGGTCTCTGGGTGGTGGGAGAGGGTCTGGGGGGGGTCTCTGGGGTGTGGGATGGGAGAGGGGGGTTCAGTGGGATGGGGGGGGGTGGTGGAACTTCCGCCTTTTCACCTCTCTGTACTGAAAAACAGCCAGAAGTTTTCATTCCGGGGTTGGGGGGGGAGGTGTAGGGGATTAGCGTGACCCAGATAGGGAAAATCTCGCTCACTTTGGACCAATCTGTCCTCCCTGTATCTCTCAGCCCGAGAATGACTCAGAAAGAAGAGGGGAGGGGGTGGTGGGTAGTTGGTGGGGGGGAGCAAATTAATTAATCTTCAAGGCTGGTCAGCAATTCCTGTTTGATAAGAGGCAGTAAACTAGACGCACAGATTGGAATCTAATCCCTTTTATCTGTTGCACAGATGGGGAGAGGATATTAGAGGCCCTGTAAAGGTGAATTAGACCTCAATACATGGAGCGGGGGGAGGCAGAGACAGAGAGAGATAGAGAGAGAGAGACAGGTAGAGAAACAAGCAGAGAGAGAGAGACAGAGAGAAAGAGAGACAAACAGAGAGCCAAGAGTCAGAAACAGAGAGAGAGAAAGACACACACACACACACACACACACACAGAAGAGTGAGAGAGAGAGACAGAGAGAGATACAGAGATCGAGAGACACAGAGAGGGAGACAAAGAGGCGAAGACATAGAGAGAAAGGCAGAGAATGACAGAGACAGAGAGAGAGAGACAGAGAACGAGAGAGACACAGAGAGATGGACAAAGAAAGAGAGAGACAGAGAAAGAAAGACAGAGAGAAGGACACAGAGAGACAGAGAGAGAGAGAGCAGGAGGGACAGACAGAGAAAAAGAGAGAGAGAGGCAGACTGAGACGTAGAGAGACAGAGGGAGAGAGAGAGAGAGAGAGACACAGAGTGAGAGACAGGGAGAGAGAGAGAGAGACAGAGATACAAAGACAGAGATAGAGAGAGAAAGAGAGAGACATAGAGAGATACAGAGACAGAGGGAAAGAGAGATAAAGAAGGAGAGAGGCAGAGAGAGACAGAGAGAATGTGTGGACAATATAGTACAGAAGAGAAGACTACAATTTTCAACAGATGAAACATCTGAATGATTAGCAGCTGCCCCGAGCCACAAGCAATTGGAATTCTAATCAGTGTGACTCGGAAAAGGGCTGGTTACTTTGCACACAGGAGTTTGTGCCCTAACCTGCCGGGGGCGGGGTGAACTGCCCCTCCGATTTCCCCTGCTTCAGATCCACAGGAGCTGAGTATCTCGGATCCCTCATGGGTGCGTGACCCTGCCCCCAAGCCACATCACTCTGTGTACCCATCCTGATAGGGAGCCTGAGTCAGCTATTCAACTAAGGCAGGCTGTCACGGCCCAGCTCCCCTGTGGCTCTTGTCCCTGGCAAAGGGGAAAATCCAGGAACAATTTTGTATTCGCATTTCTCAGTCTCTGGGGTATGAGGCACAGTGGTTAGCACTGCTGCCTCACAGCAGCCAGGGACCCGGGTTCGATTCCTGGCCTTGGGTCACTGTCTGTGTGGAGTCTGTACATTCTCCCCGTGTCTGCATGGGTTCCTCAGGGTGCTCCAGTTTCGTCCCACAGTCCAAAGATGAGCAGATTAGGTGGATTGACCATGCTAAATTGCCTCTTAGTGTCTAAAGATGTGCAGGTTAGGGGGATTGGATGCGCTCAATGTGTGGGGTAAGGGCCTGGATAAGATGCTCAGTCAGAGTCTGTAGAGTCGATGGGCCAAATGGCCTCTTTGGCACTGTAGGGATTCTATGGGGTGTTGTTTGAAGTGTAGCATTGCCAATTTGAACACAGTAAGCTCCCACACTCAGCAGTGTGACCAGGCAACCCCACCTTAGTGATGTCGACCGAGGGGTAAAAGCTCTCGAAAATTCCGGGACGCGGAATCTTATACATCCGCCTGAGGGAGAGGACCATTGACGTTGAAAAGGCAGCACCTCTGACAGGGCAGCACTCCCTCAGCGTGCCGTCCGAGCATCCAAAGCCTGGAATCGGACTGGTACGCCCAACCGACTGGTGCCAAGAGCGAGGCACTGACTCTCAGTGCTGCAGCGGGGATAGGGTTCGAGATGTTTTCACGAGAGGTTATTGGTATAAAGTAGTCACTGATAAATCAGGGAATTCAGGAGAAATCCGCTATGTCCTGCGAGTGGGGAGAATGTGGAACTCACTCCCACCAGCACTCACTGGGGGGAATTGTACGGATACGTGTCAGGGTGAGATTGAAAAGTGAGCACAAAATCCAGGCTGACACTCCTGCATAGTACTGAGGGTTTGTGTTACCAGCGAGCCGTTGTACAGAGCTCCTTGAGCCTGCTTTAGTGGCAGAAACATAGGGAAGTTTGTTTATTATTGTCACAAGCATTAACAGGACGGCATGTCGGGGGTCCCTACGCCGGTATAAGTTTCCATGTTTGTCCCCCTTGCCTTGCCCGGAGATGTGGGAGCGGAGGTGGGAGCGGCCCAGCTGCAGTTCCCGACCTGTACTCATTGTCCGTGTGGAGGTAGGAGGCTGAGAATGCAAGCCTGGTGCACACTAAGCTTTGTGAAGGACGTGCAGACTCCGCATGGCACGGTGGCACAGTGGGTTAGCACTGCTGCCTCACAGCGCCAAGGACCCTGGGTTCGATTCCCGGCTCGGGTCACTGTCTGTGTGGAGCCTGCACATTCTCCCCATGTCTGCGTGGGTTTCCTCCAGGTGCTCCGGTTTCCTCCCACAGTCTGAAAGACGTGCTGATTAGGTGCACTGGCCGTGCTAAATTCTCCCTCAGTGTACCCGAACAGGCGCTGGAGTGTGGCGACTAGGGGATTTTCACAGTGACTTCATTGCAGTGTTAATGTAAGCCGACTTGTGACACTAACAAATAAACTATAGCCTGACGGAGAACTTAGCACAGCCAATACACCCTAACCAGCACAGTCTTTCGGACTGTGGGAGGAAACCGGAGCACCCGGAGGAAACCCACGCAGACACGGGGAGAATGTGCAAACTCCACACAGACAGTGACCCAAGCAGGGAAGCGAACCCGGGTCCCTGGCGCTGTGAGGCAGCAGTGCTAACCCACTGTGCCATCATGTCGCGGCTGGCTGTGTGGAGTTTGCACATTCTCCCCATGTCTGCATGGGTTTCCTCCCAGAGCTCCGGTTTCCTGTCTCAGTGGCACCGTGAGGCAGCTAACAGCTGTGGCAAACTTGTGTTCAAACTATCTGTGCTGAGATGATTTTTGGGGTAACGCTGCCTCTTTAATAACCAAGGGGTTTGCGATATTTTTAGCATTAAGTGCTCTGTCGGATTACAGAGTGTCCCACATTGGTTGAGTGCACCAGCTGGTCACATGGCTTTACATCACGGGATTACTGCGCTAATGTGTTTTGAATGTCAACGGGGTCAGATTAAAGAGGAGAGAGGAAATAGCTTTTGAAAAAACACAGCCTTCCATAATCGTTGAGAGCCAACCATAGCCTCAGCAACCTCTGCCCCCCCAACCCCTCGCCTCTCCATAGCTTTCCCCACGGAGCGCGCCAACCCACCATTACTAACTCCTGCCGCTCTTCCTAAAGACGTCAACCAGCCTTCCCCAGTGAGGGTCGAACGGTCATCACAAAAACTTCTGCCCACTCAACAACATCCAACTCGCATTTATATAGCGCCCGTGAACATTCCCCAGTGCTCTTCACCGGAGGGTTACCTGGCAATGTGTGCCAGCCCAAATCAGCCGAAGACCCGGGTGGTCGGATCAGCTCAAATCCAAAGACTTAGCCATAGAATCCTTGCAGTGCAGAAGGAGGCCATTCAGCCCATCAAATCTGCACTGACAACAATCCCACCCTATCCCGTAACTACACTTACTTACCCCACTGATCCCTCTAACCTACGCATCCAGGACGCTAAGGGGCAATTTAGCACAACCAATGAACCTAACCCACGCATCTTTTGGACTGTGGGAGGAAACCAGAGCACCCGGAGGAAACCCACTCAGACACGGGGAGAATGTGCAGACTCCACACAGACAGTGACCCGAGCCGGCAATTGAACCCGGGTCCCTGATGCTGTGAGGCAGCAGTGTTAACCACTGTGCCACCATGCTGCCGGAGGTTAGCTGAGTGTCTCGTCGTTTTGACATATTTTTTGAAAATTTATTTATTAGCATCACAAGTAAGGCTTACATTAACACTGCAATGAAGTTACTGTGAAATTCCTCCAGTCGCCACACCCTGGTGCCTGTTCAGGTACACCGAGTGAAAATTTAGCATGGAAAATACATGTAACCAGCACGTCTTTCGGACTTTGGGAGGAAGCCGGAGCACGCAGAGGAAACCCACACAGACATGGGGAGAATGTGCAGACTCCGCACAGACTGTGACCCGAGCTGGGAATTGAACCCAGGTCCCTGGCGCTGTGAGGCAGCAGTGCTAACCACTGTGCCACCATGCCATGACTGTCCCGTGTGGTGTTTGCAAGTTCTCCCCGTGCCTGTATGGGTTTCCTCCCATGGTCCAAATGATGTGCTGGTCAGGTGCTGAATTTTCCCTCAGTGTTCCAGAACCGGCGCCAGAATTTGAGATCTGTTTTTGTGATTGGGTTGAGGGGCCAATGTCAGCTTCAGCACCCCTGGGGAGAGAGACCCTCTGCCCCCCTTGAAAAGGATGACCTGAGATGTTTTGTGTCCTCACTGAGGGGCAGAGTCTCGGTTCGAGATCAGATCCTCTGACAACAGCTTGTGTCTATAAGGCAACCTGAACGGAATAAAAAAAAATCCTAAGTTAAGTGTGTTAGCACTGATTCCAGAGATGAGATTCCAGAGATGAGGGGTTTGTCATATGAAGAGAGATTGAACAGTTTAAGCTGACACTCTCTGGACTTTCAGAGAATGAGGGAATCGAGATCTACAAGATGATAAAAGGTCTGGATAAAGTAGACGTGGAGCGGATGCTTCCTCTTGTGGGACATTCTGGGACGAGAGCTCATAGTCCTAAGATAAGGGGTAATGAATTTAAAACAGAGGAAGAACTACTTCTTCCAAAGGGTTGTGAATCTGTGGAATTCACTACCCCAGAAGTGGGGGCTGGGGCAGTGAGTAAATTTAAGGAGGAGTTAGATAGATTTTTAATTGGGAATGGGTTGAAGGGTTATGGGGAGAAGGCAGGAAAATGGGGATGAGGAGCATATCAACCATGATGGAATGGCGGAGCGGACTCAATGGGCCAAATGGCCTAATTCTGCTCCTACATCTTACAAACTTATGAACTAAGAGCTTTCAGGGCAGGTCATCAAAAGCTCGGAAAGAGATAGGTTTTAACATTCTTCCGGGAGAGAGCGAGAGGCGGGGAGGGAATTCCGGAATCCAGGGGCCTTGGCCGCTGAAAGCACGGCTGCCAATGGTAGATGGATTAAAATCGGGGTGGGGCATTCAAGATGCCAGAATTGGAGGGGCGCAGAGATCTGGGAGGGTTGTGGAGGCTGAGGTGAGTTACAGAGATAGGGAGGGAGCAAGGCCATGGAGGAATTTGAACTGGGTAGGGAATTTTCAAATTGAAACATTCTTAACCAGGGAGACGATGTTTGGTGGAGAGCACAGGGTGGAGGGGAAAGGGTTCTGCGGTGCTTTCAGAGGTCAGAAGTAGACATTAGATGATGTCCCAGGATGAAATTCAGGGGAGGTGATGGCTCGGTGGTATTATCATTAGACTATTAATCCAGAAACTCAGCTAATGTTCTGGGGAGCCAGGTTCAAATCCCACCCCAGCAGATGGAATATCTGGAATTAAGCATCTACTGATGACCATGAAACCATTGTCAATTGCTGGAAAAGCCCACCTGGTTCACTAATGTCCCTTTAGTTGCCAATCTTAGAATCCCTACAGTGCAGAAGGAGGTCATTCGGCCCATCAAGTCTGCACTGACAACAATCCCTTCCAGGCCTAATTCCTCTAACCCCATGTGACACACTAAGGGGCAATTCAGCCTGGCCCATCCACCTAACCCTGCACGTCTTTGGAGTGTGGGAGGAAACCGGAGCACCCAGAGGAAACCCACGCAGACATGGGAAGAATGTGCAAACTCCACGCAGACAGTGACCCGAGGCCAGAATTGAACCTGGGTCCCTGGAGCTGTAGGCAGCAGTGCTTTAGGGAAGGAAATCTGTCATCCTTATCTGGTCTGGCCTACCTGTGAGTCCAGAGCCCCAGCAATGTGGTTGACTCTGAAATGCCAATTTAGCATGGCGACTAGGGATGGGTAATAAATGCTGTCCAGCCCACGACGCCCATGTCCCAGAGATGAATTTTTAGAAAGTCCATCTGCCAAGCGGAAGCTGACGAGGCCAAACCTGGAGGTAAAAAAGGATGAGGGTTTCAGCAGCTGATTATCCTATTGAACGGCGCAGCAGGCTTGAGGGGCCAAATGGCCTACACTTCTTCCTATTTTCTTATGAGCTGGAGCCAGGGCAGGGTCACTGAGGCAGTCTTTGTGATGGTGCAGGCATTAGTGACAATGTGGCTCTCCCTCAGCACTGCACCCCATTTTTGGAGTGGGACTTGAATATTAAAATAGAGAAGTGTTGTTGCAATTGTACAGGGTGTTGGTGAGGCCTCACTGCAGACAGATTTCCTCCCCTTACCTTCATAAGGACACAGTAACACTGGGAGGCGGTCCTAAGGAGGTTCACCAGGCTCATTCCTGGGATGAGAGTGTTGTCCTACAGGAAGGACTGGATAACCTGGCTCTGTATTCCTGGGAGTTTAGAAGAGTGAGGGATGATCTTATTCCAATATATAAGATCCTGAGGGGGTTTGACAGGGTAAATGGTGAAATGTTTACACAAGTGGGAGACACAAACAAGGGGACATCGCTACAAGATCAAGGGTCAGCCATTTAAAACTGAGGTGCGTCGAAATTTCTTCTCACAGAGGGTGGTGAATCTCTGGAATTCTCTGTCCCAAAGGATGCTGGAGGCTGGATCATTGGAAGTATTTAAAGAGATGGACAAATATTTGATAGAGCGAGGAATAGAAGGGGTAGGGGGAAATGGCACAGAGAGGGAACTGAGGTCAGCATAGATCTGCCATGATGGTACTTGAATGGTGGAGCAGGCTTGAAGGGCCGAATGGCCTAATCCTGCTCCTATTCCTTGTGCAGTCACTGATATCTGTGCTGGTCATTTTGGACACAGCAAGATCCCATGGCCAATTTGTGCACAGCAAGATCTCATGGACAATTTGCACATGGCAAGATCCCACAGCCATTTTATGTATAGCACGATCCCACAACCAATTTGTACACAGCAAGATCCCTCAGTCAATTTCTGTGCAGCAAGATCCCACAGCCAGTGTGTACATAGCAAGATCCCACAGCCATTTGGCACAGCAAGATCCCACAGCCAATTTGGCACAGCAAGATCCCTTAGCCAATCTGCACGGAGTCAGATCCCACTGCCAATTTTGCACAGCAAGATCCCACTGCCAATTTGTGCACAGCAAGATCCCACGGCCATTTGGCACACAGCAAGATCACATAGCCAATTTGCCCACAGCCAATTGGTGCACAGCAAGATCCCATGGCCTATTTGGACGGAGCAAGATCCCACAGCCTATTTGTGCACAGCAACATGCCACAGCCAATTTGTGCACAGCAAGAACCCACAGCCAAATTTTGCACAGCAACATGCCACAGCCAATTTGTGCACAGGAAGAACCCACAGCCAAATTTTGCACAGAAAGATCCCACATCTAATCTGCATTCAGGAAGACCCCACAGCCAATTTGCCCACAACCAATTTATGCACAGCAAGATCCCACAGCCAGTTTACACACAGGCAGGCCCCAGCTGCACCTGACAGTACAATGCCTATGGGCGATTGTCTGGACAGCATGGCATGAGTTCCTCAAGGAAAAGAGTCAATGCATTGTGGGTCAAGTAGACTTGAAGCACCTGGGATAGAGTGGGGAGCACCTGCATATTAAACAGAAGGTCCAGTGTTCAAATCCCAGCAGCCTTAATACCTTTCAAATGATCTATACAATTATACAAGTGAAATATTACTTTCTTGGTTGGCACGGTGGCACAGTGGGTTAGCACTGCTGCCTCACAGCGCCAGGGACCTGGGTTCAGTTCTCGGCTTGAGATCACTGTCTGTGTGGAGTTTGCACATTCCCCCCGTGTCTGTGTGGGTTTCCTCCCACACTCCAAAGATGAGCAGGTTAGGTGGATTGGCCATGCTAAATTGACCCTTAGTGTCAGGGGGATTAGCTAGCGTAAATAAGTGGGGTTACAGGGATAAGGTGTGGGTGGGATTGTGGACTGTACAGACTCAATGGGCCGAATGGCCTCCTCCTGCACTGGAGGGATTCTGTGATTCAATGCCCTCGAGCAGCTAGGGACAGGCAATAAATGCTGGCCCAGCCAGCGATGCCCACAGATGAAGATAAAAATACTCCCAACCTCAACAAAAGAAACTCAATGTGTCTCACTCAGCAATTTTGTTTTATTTTCCAGGAACATTTCTCCAATCTTAACTTTATCATAATTAATTAAGAATGAAGGAAATCATTACATAGATTCCGAATACTGTACAGGAGCGTGTTATCAAGACTAAACAAATAAATACATATCGAAAAATATTTATGCAATCCTCCTTGTTACCACGTATCACTAAGTCAATATATCTAAAAAATGGATTTTTTTGCCTTAAAATAAAACTAAATACGAATCATTGAACCAACAAAGATGATTTATGTTAATCCCCAGAGTACAAGTATCTTTTTCTTTAAACAGGACGAAATTTTCTATTAATTTATTTTAAATTATTGCTGTTCTATTTACTAATATCGTACATTTTGCCTTTTGTACAAATTGTATAGTTTGCCTCTCCGGGTGACGGTGAGATGGCGAGGTGGTTTGTAGAGGGCGGTGGGGGCAGAGAGGGTGGGGAGGGGGTGGGTTTACACACGAAAAGCAGCACCCAGGGCGAGTGGCGCGACGTCACATGGTTCGCCAAACACCCCCGTAATTCCATTGGCTAGCTTTTGCAGGAAATCTCTTCCCAGAGGCCAACCGTAGATGTTGAGAGATAATTCTGTCTTCCGGGACCCAAGCCCAAATGTGGGATGGAAGGGGTCAAATGTGTGGGGTTGGCGGGGGGTGGGGGCGGCAGCATGGTGGTTAGCACTGCTGCCTCACAGCGCCAGGGACCTGCGTCCGATTCCCACCTTGGGTCACTGCCTGTGCAGACTTGATGGGCCAAATGGCCTCCTTAAGGATTCTATGATTGAGTTGATCTATCTCTACACCCTTGCTGAGTGGAGTCTGCACCTTCTCCCCTCCGTATCTGTGTGGGTTTCCTCCGAGTGCTCCGGTTTCCTCCCACAGACCAAAGATGGTGCGGGTTAGGTTGATTGGCCATGCTAAATTACCCATACTGTCCTGGAATGTGTAGGCTCTGAAATGCCTAGAATGGCTAGCAGTAGGGTGGCACAGTGGGTTAGCACTGCTGCCCCACAACGTCAAGGAACTGGGTTCGATTCCCGGCCTTGGGTCACTGTCGGTGTTGAGTTTGCACGCTCTCTCCGTGTCTGCCTGGGCTTCCTCCAGATGCTCCAGTTTCCTCCCACAGTCTGAAAGACGTGCTGGTTAGATGCATCGGCCGTGTTAAATTCTCCCTCAGTGTACCCAAACAGGCGCCAGAGTGTGGCCCTGTGATAACCCCCTACATGGGGAAATCACTGATTCACCTCCCTGTAGGACTTGTGGGGTGGTATGGTGGCACAGTGATTAGCACTGCTGTCTCACTGTTCCAGGGATCTGGGATCCATTCCTGGCTTGGGGCACTGTCTGTGTGGAGCCTGCACATTCTCCCCGTGTCTATGTGGGTTTCCTCCCACAGTCTGAAAGACGTGCTGGTTAGGGTGCATTGGCCGTGCTAAATTCTCCCTCAGTGTAACCCGAACAGGAGTGTGGCAACTAGAGGATTCTCACAGTAACTTCACTGCAGTGCTAATGTAAGCCTACTTGTCAGACTAATAAATAAACTATTAAATTTAAGATCGCATTCCCAGTTTACAAGGAGTGATCAAAAGTCTTTTGCCGATTATGTTGCGGTGAGGTCAGGGCTGTGTCAGATTCTCTGCCTCCTCCACCACCCACTTCCCAAACCAAATTTTGGAAAATGCTCATGATAGAAAGGGAATGAAAGCCAGGTCAACAGAATTGAGAAGAACAAGAATTGCATTCGCAGAACTTACCGCAGTTCCTTTGAGCTAAGAGTTTTGTAAGGATGGTCGTTTTTGAATAGGGGGAAAGTTTGTAAAAGGAACAAATCAGATCTTGTTTCCAAAGTGGCTTATTAACCTTTATATCTTTGCATTTGGAATACCACGTCCAGTTCTGGTCGCCACACTACCAGAAGGACGTGGAGGCTTTGGAGAGAGTACAGAAAAGGTTTACCAGGATGTTGCTTGGTATGGAGGGTCTTGGCTATGAGGAGAGATTGAGTAAACTGGGGTTGTTCTCCCTGGAAAGACGGAGGATGAGGGGCGACCTAATAGAGGTGTATAAAATTATGAAGGGCATCGATAGGGTGAACAGTGGGAAACTTTTCCCCAGGTCAGAGGTGACGATCATGAGGGGTCACAGGTTCAAGGTTTAACACAGATATCAGAGGGATGTATTTTACACAGAGGGTGGTGGGGGCCTGGAATGCACTGCCGAGCAGGGTGGTAGAGGTGGATATGCTGGGATCGGTTAAGACTTATCTGGATAGCCACATGAACAGGCTGGGAATGGAGGGATACAAACGAATAGTCTAGCTGGAAGCAGGAGCGGCACAGGCTTGGAGGGCCGAATGGCCTGTTTCCTGTGCTGTATTGTTCTTTGAAACTATCCTGTCCTTCCCCCGACCCGCTGTACAAAATTCTTCTGCCTAAAATTTATTTAAAGCACCTAACCGTGTAGCAAGGAATCAACGGGGAACAAGCAACCACGTTGCTCTTGATACAACTCTGTGTAAAAATCCCATTATTGACAGCGTCAATGTGTGTGGTTACGGGGCCTGGAAGGGATTGCGGTTGGCGCACACTCGATGGGCCAAATGGCCTCCTTCTGCACGGTAGGGATTCTACGACCCCAGTTCCCACCAACCTCAGCACCCAGTCCGGGAAAGCCTTGACTTTTGAGTCCCTCGCGCTTTCATTTTCAAATTACTTATCGCAGAGGGTGGGCAATTTGAATTTGTGGAACTCGCTGCCCCATACCGTGTTGGAGCCTGAATAGCTAAATGGTTTCAAGAAGGAGATAGATGCGTTTCTAATTTTAAAAAAAAGGGGTAAGGAGAGATGGGGAACTGGCGGGGAGGTGGATTTGAGACCAGGGAGGGATCAGCCAATCTGATCGAATGGTGCAGCAGACTCGATGGGCCGAATGGCCTAATTCTACTCCTATACTTTACACAGGAGAATTGCTCACTTCTGTTCCCAATTCCTCTGTTCCTAATCCCTCCTTGGTCTCGTTTCCCCCACCCCCACCCACCTTTTATCCCTGTCACCCCCTCCAGTCCCACTCCCTTCCAAAATCTCTGCACCCCTCTGACCTCCGCTCACCCCCCAATTCCCCGTCGCCCCACCACCAGCGGCCCTGCCTTCAGAAATCAAGGCCCCCCAGCCCAAAATTCCTCGCCTCCCTTTCCAGGTGATTGGGTAACCTGACTCGGAACGAAGTGGGTTCGTGGTGGGGTGAGTCCCACACGAGAAGACGCGTTGCACAGGTCTATTACGCATCAAGGGTGCAGGGAAACCTTTGGGAGGAAGGGGTCGTGGGGGGAGGAAGGGACTGCCTTGGGGCGGCACGGCGGCACAGTGGTTAGCACTGCTGCCTCACGGCGCCAGGGACCCGGGTTCGATCCCGGGTCACTGCCCGCGGGGAGTCTGCACATTCTCCCCGTGTCTGCCACCCCACGTGTCCCGATTCCTTTAGAAGCTGAATCGAGTTCCGCTCATACAGCAAGTGAAGCTGCACCTCCGCTGTCAGCGGGACTGGGGTAAACCGTGCAATACGCTGCAAACTGCAACCCACCAGAGTGAGGAACCAGCAGGTGGTGTCTCTTTGGTGATATCACAGCATCCTGCGCCAGAGTAGATGGCACCACCTCACAAACCAGATCCCTCCCACCTAGAAGGACGGAGGGGGGGGGGGCAGCAGAGCCGTGGGAACGCCACTGCCGGTACATTTCCCCCTCCAATCCCGACTTGGAACTGTATCGGCATTCCTTCGCTACGCCTGGGTCGAAATCTCAGAACTCCCCTCGCACCTCACGGTACCGAGGTAGGTTTGGGATCACCCTCAGCGGTTCAAGAAGACAGCTCCCTTCCGTCTTGTCAACGGCGCGGCACAGCGGGTTAGCGCCGCTGCCTCACAGCGCCAAGGGACCCGGGTTCGATTCCCGGCTTGGGTCCCTGTCTGAGTGGAGTCTGCGTGTTCTCCCCGTGTCTGCGTGGGTTTCCTCCGGGTGCTCCGGTTTCCTCCCACACTCCAAAGATTTGCAGGTTAGGCGGATTGGCCGTGCTAAATTGCCCCTTAGGGATGTGTAGGTTAGAGGGATTAGCGGGGTAAATGTGTGGATTGTGTGGGGTTGTCGGTGCAGACTCGACGGGCCGAATGGCCTCCTTCTGCACTGTAGGGATTCTATGAAATGTTGGACACGACCCCCGTGCCTCCAGGGTGAATGTAGAACTCTGCCAAAAAGGTGCGCCACACAGAGGTCTCCTGATTTCAGAGACCCCATTACAAGACACTACCCAACCAGACCCTCATCCTACACTGGGTCTAGTCCCCATCATCATTCTGTTATCTGTTCTGTGGACAGGGAGGCCACATTGAGCCCTGACTCTGCAGCGCCCTACAACTGGACAGGCCATGTGCAGCCAAGCTTCCATTGCACCCTGGCCACGAAGGCTAGTTTGCCCCGAATGATCCCGTCCACTCCATGGACCTGGAGTCTCACATTCACCCAACTAAAGGACAATTAGGCTGATGATGTAAAGCCCTGCTCTCGAAACAGCTCCCAAATCTTTGTACCCAATCCTCCTCCCCAGATATATATGTAAAGGTCCCCTGAGTGTTTTGATTGCTCTATCAACTAAAAAACCTTTCTTCATGACGAGAATCACTTAAATCCACCCCCCCCCCCCCCCCCAAAGAAAACAAACGGAAGCTAAGGGAGCTAGAGAGGGATGCATCAGATCCTATGAAACTGGATCACTTCATTCCTGGAACCCTAACAGAGATGTCCATAAAAAAATGCTACTCTCCTCCTAACAGCTGGAAGCGTCCCTGAAGTTGGGGCATGGGGTGGGGGGCACGGGGGGGTGTTAAAGAGATCTTCTAAACCGGCCTTGTTTCCCAGTTGAATGTGGTACATTTTCTCAAGAGTTAATAAAGGAAGGCCCAGTCAAGCCACGCTGGCCCCTTGCTCCCAAATCCCCCCCTTGTCCACCAAAAGGTTCACCCCACAAGAGTCCGTTGAAAGCGAGGAAAGGTCACGCGAAGAAAACGCTTCTCTGGTGGTGGAAGTCGTCGCAAAGTTCTTGCCAAGTGGGCTGTCTTTCTGGCAATTCGCATCCTCCCGCACCCCCCTCCCATTCCGGTGAGTTCTATATTGGAATCCATGTCATCTTGCCCACTTCTGTCTCAAGTCCAAGGGTCAACTGGGGGTAACAAGTCATGGAATTCCTTGTCCAACCTGTCAACGTTTGGGTTGTTTTCTCCCCGTCTACTCACTCTGTTCATCGGGTTAGGTGTAAACTCTATTAGTTACAGCCGTAACCTGTTTACCGATCAGTGGCTTACAGGACTTGAAACTTCCAGGAGGTTTGGTCCTTGTAGTCCAAGCAGTCGCTGGCGCTGAAGTTCAGCTTCCACGAGGAGCTCTGGTCCTTGTAGTCCAGGCAGTCGACGGTGTTGAAACCGAGGCCCGCGGTGCCGTAGCCCTGAGCCGACAGGGAGGCCGGCGACTGGCTCAGGTGCCCCCCCATGGTCGGAGTCCCCAGGGGGCTGAGCGTGGCCCCGGGGGCGGAGAGCTGAGGGTGCATGGGGGACAGGTAGGAGCCGCAGTCGAGGCCGCTGAAGTAGGAGGAGGAGCCCGTGTAGCTCTGGTTGTAGCCCTGGGCTTGGCTGTAGGTCATGGGGTAGGCCGTGGACCTCTGCATGCAGGAAGCCGAGGAGGACAGAGGGTCCGGGATGGGGGAGATGGAGGCCGGGCTCCAGATGGACACGGTGGCGTTGGAGATGGAGCTGGGAGTTACGGCCGCCCCCGGGGGAGTTGGGCTGTAATGGCCATTGCCGTTGGTTTCGGAGCTGGTGTCCCGAGTTGGAGATGTCTTCTTCTTGGTGGGCCGTGTCTTGGCCTGGCCACTGCTCTGCTGTTGCTGTTGGCGACACTTGGCCCGACGATTCTTAAACCAAACCTTTCAACAACAGGAGAACAATAAAAATTAATATCGTAAAGGAGGAGGCCATTCTGGCCATCGTGCCTATCCCACAATTCAGTTAAATCACGGATGATCCGTACCTTAATTCCACTTATGCACTATGGTTCCATGGAATGATAGAATTGCTACAGTGCACCATTCAGCCCATCAAACCTGCTCTGACTCTCCGACAGACCATCTAACCTATCCCTGTAACCCCACATATTTACCCCACTAATTCCAATAGATCTTTGGACACTAAGGGGTAATTTAGCGTGGCCAATCCATCTAACCTACACATCTTTGGACACCCAGGGGCAATTTAGCACGGCCAATCCATTCAACCTGCACAACTTTGAAATGCAGGAAGAAACCGGAGCATCCGGAGGAAACCCCCGCAGACACGGGGAGAACGTGCAGATTCCGCACAGACAGTGACCCGAGGCCAGAATTGAACCCTGTCCCTGAAGCTGTGAGGCAGCAGTGCCTGGAATCATTCTGCCTGGAATCAATCTGGCGATTGGTCACGCTAAATTGTCCCTTAGTGTCCAAAGATACGCAGGTTAGATGGATTGGCCATGCTAAATTGCCCCTTGGTGTTCTCACTGGAGCGATGAAGATTAAGGGGAGACCTGATAGAAGTCTACAATATTATGAGAGGCATGGACATAGTGGATAGTCAGAAGCTTTTTCTAGGTGGAAGAGTCAATTACTAGGGGACACAGAATTAAGGTGCAAGAGGCAAGGTAACAAGGAGATGGACGAGACAGATTTTTTACACAGAGAGCAGTGGGTGCCTGGAACCCATTGACGGGGGAGGTAGTGGAAGCGGATACGATAGTGAGGGGCGTCTTGACAAGTACATTAATAGGATGGGGATAGTGGGATATGGTCCACGGAAGGGTAGGGGGTTTTAGTTAAATCGGGCGGCATGGTTGGTGCAGGCTTGGAGGGCCGAAGGGCCTGTTCCTGTGCTATAATTTTCTTTGTTCTTTGTTCCAAGATGTGTATGTTCGGTGAATTGGCAATGCGAAATTGCCCCTTAGTGTCCGTTAATCATGTGTGGAGCTACGGAGATAGGAGGGCAGGGTGGAGGGGTGGACTTGGGTAAAATACTCTGTCAGAGAGTCTGTGCAGACACGATGGGCTGAATGGCCTCTTCTGCACTGTAGGGACTCTCTGATTATCACCTCAGCTTGTGAAACAATGTCACCCCCACACATCATTCATGTTTTACCGATTAAAACATCTCCCCTGTCCATTGACAAATTGCAAACTGCAGTTACACAGGCTTCATTCCCTTCACATTAATCATTTAAACGTGCTGAGTGAACGGGGCCTGTCAGGGCAAGATGTCACATGAGAATTCGTCACAATCTGGAGGGCAATTTACCATTTTATTTAATCTCGCAACAGAATGAAACATGACAGGGTTAATGGACTCAGTTAGGGTTACATTAACACAGTGCAATGTGTGTCAGATTGGTGCAGGAGATATCCTGGAGGGTTAGTGAGCTTGTTGAGGCAATGGCCAAGTGGTATTATCGTTAGGTTATTAATCCAGTTAACGTTCTGGGGACCCGGGTTCGAATCCCGCCACGGCAGATGGTGGAATTTGAATTGAATAAAAAATATCTGGAATTAAGAATCTACTGATGACCATGAAACCATTGTCAGAAAAACCAATCTGGGTTTGTCCTTTAAGGAAGGGAGTCACATGTAGGCCGTCCTTACCCAGTCTGGCCTACATGTGACTCCAGAGCCACAGCAATGTGGTTGACTCTCAACTGCCCTCTAAGGGTAACTAGGGATGGGCAATAAATGCTGGCCCAGCCAGTGACACCCATGTCCCACGGATGAATAAAAATAAAGTGCTGGGAAAGGGTACTTGAATAGATTGGTGCTTGACAGGTGGGCAGAGTTGATGGGCCGAAGGACCTCTTTCTATGCTGGAAAACCCTTTGACCTGGATGCTGGGATGCAGGTAGTAATTGCCAACTCTGTCCAGGCATATTGCTGGAGGTTTAATCTCCTGAACTGCGCTGCCCCACCCTGATGTCTTTCTAACAAATAATCAGAAGTGTTCCAAAGCCCAATTGTGATTTGCTTTCAACGTTAAAGTTGAAGTTTACTTATTAGTATCACAAGTTGGCTGACGTTAACACTGCAATGAAGTTACTGTGAAAATCCCCCTAGTTGCCGCACTCCTGTTCGGGTTACACTGAGGGAGAATTTAGCACAGCCAATGCCCCCAAACCAGCACGTCTTTTGGACTGGGAGGAAACCGCAGCACTCGGAGGAAACCCACGCAGACACGGGGAGAATGTGCAGACTCCACACAGGCAGTGACCCAAGCGGGAATTGAACCCAGGTCCCTCGTGCTATGAGGCAGCAGCACTAACCATTGTGCCACCGTGGCATGGGATCCTTGATTATGCTGGCTGGTTTTCCGAGGCACATTTCTGGATGCGTTAGCTCTGAGCACAATGTCTCTCTCTTCTTGGCAAACCATTGATTCCTGTACTGTGGGGGGGTGTTACCTGTTCTTGGATACCCGAGAATGTTCCAGAACTCTCCCACCACCCCAGTACTCCACACAAATTTAGCATAGCCAATCCACCTAAACCCTCACATCTTTCAGACTGTGGGAGGAAACTGGAGTGCCTGGAAGAAACCCACACAGACACGGGGAGAACATGCGGATTCCTCACAGACAGTGACCCAAGCCAGGAATCGAACCCAGGTCCCTGGCTCTGTGAGGCAGCAGTGCCAACCACTGTGCCACTGTGCTGCCACAAACATAGAAAACTTGCAGTGCAGAAGGAGGCCATTTGGCCCATCGAGTCTGTACTGACAATAATCCCACCCAGCTCCTATTCTCACAGTCCCATATATTTACCTGCTAATCCCCCTAATCTATGTATCCCAGGACACTAAGGGGCAATTTAGCATGGCCAATCCACCTAACCTGTGCATCTTTGGACACTAAGGGGCAATTTAGCATGGCCAATCCATCTAACCTGCACATCTTTGAACCGTGGAAGGAAACTGGACCACCCGGAGGAAACCCATGCAGACACGGGGAGAACATACAAACTCTACACGGGCGGTGACCCATACTAGGAATCAAACCTGGGTCCCTGGCGCTGTGAGGCAGCAGTGCTAACCACTGTGCCGCTGTGCTGTTGAGGTGCTGGGTGTTACTCGCGTCCTGGAGATTAGCCCTCGTTCCCGGATTCCAGATGGAGTAGGCAACCCTGGCTAATTCTCCACGGCTCGTACCTGAACTCTGGATTCGGGCAGGTTAATTTTCAGTGCCACCTCCTCCCTCATGAAGATATCGGGGTAGCGGGTCTTGGCAAAGAGAGCTTCCAGGATGTCGAGCTGTGCCCGGGTGAAGGTGGTTCTCTCTCTGCGCTGTTTCCGTGGAGTTGCTGGGATTTAAGTCAGTGAGGCACAATTAATCTTTTGATACAAGTTTCCAAAAGACACAACCCAATATAACACAGAATCCCTACAGAGGCCATTCGGCCCATCGAACCTGCACTAACAACAATCCCACCCAGGCTCTATCCTTGTAATCCCCTCTATTTAGAATCATAGAGATATATCTCAGAATTTTACCCCCTTGCCCATTTGAGGCTTATAAGACCACTCTGCGAGCCTCGCCTGCCCCGATTCTGGGGCGAGCGTGCTGGTAAAATTCCAGCAATACAGCAGGGAAACAGGCCCTTCGGCCCGACTCGTCCATGCCAACCCAGTTCCCTAAACTGAATTGGTCCCATTTGCCTGCATTTGGCCCATATCCCTCTAAACCTTTCCCATCCATGTTCCTGTCCAAATGTCTTTTAAGTGTTGTATTTGTGCCCACCCCTACCACCCCCTCTGGCAGTTCATTCCATACACGCACCACCCTCTGTGTGAAAAGGTTGCCCCTCGGGTCCCCTTTCCCCACTCACCTTTAACCTACACCCTCTAGTTTTGGATTTCCCTCCCCCGGGGGGTAAAGACCGTGGCTATTCACCTTATTGATGCCCCTCATGATTTTGTAAACCTCTATAATATCACCCCTCATCCTCCTACGTTCCAGGGGAAAAAGTCCCAGCCTCTCCTTATAACTCAAACCTTCCAGTCCCGGTAACATCCTTGTCAATCTTTTTTTGTCCCCTTTTCCAGTTTACCCTGCTCATCCCCAAACAACCCATCCAGCCGACTCTTCAGAAACACCCCCTGTCCCAGGCGACAGAGTCTGCAGGCCACGCACTGGACTGAGCAACCATCTTACAGCCCTGGAGTGGAGCCTTGGACTGGAGTGGGAGTGACTCCCCCTCGGTCCTGAGGGCCTGGCTAACAGGACAGTCACTCCGTGAGGGAGGCCACTGCTTGCTGGGCAATTGTAAATTGCTCTGTCGCCTCCCTCAAGCCCTGCCCCACCACCCCCCCACCCCACCCCACCTCCTGCTCAGAACCTGAATTCAACCCGATTAATGATGTGAAGTGCATCTCACTGTAATGTACCGACCAAACTGTCTCTGAATTCAGTTTACAACATTACAGGCTCTGAATGTTAGGATTCCATTAATGTGGAATGAATCATAATGTGTGTGTGTGTGTGTGTGTGTGTCTATGTGCATGTATGTGTGAGAGTGTGTGTGTGTGCCTATGTGCATGTATGTGTGAGAGTGTGTGTGTGTGTGCATGTGTGTTTGTGCACATGTGTGTGGATGTATGTGCATGTGTGTGAGAGAGTGTGTGTGCGCGCGCATGTGTTGCGTGTGCATGTGTGTGTGTGTGCGTGTTTTTGTGCATGTGTGTTTATGCACGTGTGCATATGTGTGTGTTTGCGTTTGTGTGCATGTGTGTTTGTGCACGTGTCTGTGTGTGTGTGTGTGTGTGTGTGTGTGTGTGCGCGTGTGAATGCCCCCGCATAGAATTTTACAGCACAGAAAGTAGCCCTTCAGCCCATTGTGTCTGTGCCAGCCATCAAGCAAGTACCAATCCTAATCCCATTTCCCAGCACTTGGTCTGTAGCTTTGTGTGTGCGAGGGCATTTCAACTGCTCATCTAAATGCTTCGTAAGTGTTGTGAGGGTTTCTGCTCCTACCACCCTTTGTATGTGTTTGTGTGTGTGTGTGTGTGTGCGCACATGTGCACGTATGCATTTGTGTGTGCGTGTGTATGCACACGTGCGAATGCGTGTGCCTGAACACCTCACAAAGCAGGTTATCTGGTCAGTATTACACGGTTTAGGAACAGGAGGAGGCCATTCAGCCCCTCCAGACCAACCAGCCATTCTCATGGCTGATCTGTCATCTAAGTCCACAATCCAACATTTGCCCCACATCCTTCATACCTCCAGAGAACAAAAATATATTGATCACAGTTTTAAAATTAACAATTGTTGGAGCATCAACCGCTAAAGAGAATTCCAAACTTGTCCAGCCCTTTGTGTGCAAAATCGTTTCCTAATTTCACCCCAGAAAGGTCTGGTTTGGGTTTTTAAATTCTTTCCCTTAGTCCCAGACTCCATGAATTGATGGGAAAGGTTCTTTCTCTCCACCCGACCAGTTCCCCTTAATAATCGAAAGCTTCAATCAAATCATTCCTTAACTTCCTAAATTCCGGGGAATTCAAGACTAGATTGTGTGAGTCTCCTTGTAATCTAACCCTTTGATTTAAGATCACGTTTTGGTAAGTAGACAGTGTCATTCCTAGGCTTTCTAAAGGTGAGGTAAGGTCAGCACAATGGAGACCAGGCCCTGCCTAGATCAACGGGGACAAAATGGAAATCATAGAATCCCTGCAGTACGGAAGGAGGCCATTCAGCCCATTGAGTCTGCACCGACCACAATCCCACCCAGGCCCTATCCCCATAACCCCATGCATTTACCCTAGCTAGTCAGCCTGACACTAAGATACAATTTAGCATGGTCAATCCACCCAACCCGCACATCTTTGCACTGTGGGGAGAAACCGGAGCATCCGGAGCAAACCCACGCAGACACAGGGAGAACGTGCAGACTCTGCACAGACAGTGACCCAAGCAAAGATAGATAACTTTTTCAACAGTAAAGGAATTAAAGGTTATGGTGAGTGGGCGGGTAAGTGGAGTTGAGTCCATGAAAAGATCAGCCATGATCTTATTGAATGGCGGAGCAGGCTCAAGGGGCCAAATGGCCTACTCCTGCTCCTAGTTCTTATGTTCTTATCTTAAGCTTGGAATCGAACCCAGATCCCTGGCACTGTGAGGCAGCAGTGCTAACCACTGTGCCACCGTGCCGATAGCTTCAAGTTCTTAGGTGTCCAGATCACCAACAACCTGTCCTGGTCCACCCCCATTCCAACACTTCAACTTTCTCGGGAGGCTAAGGAAATTTGGCATGTCCATTACGATGCTCACCAATCTTTACAGATACACCATAGAAGCATTCTTTCTGGTTGTATCACAGCTTGGTATAGGCTCCTGCTCTGCCCAAGACCACAAGGAACTACAAAATGTTGTGAACATAGCCCAATCCATCACGTAAACCAGCCTCCCATCCATTGACTCTGTCTACACTTCCCACTGCCTTGGCAAAGCAGAAGGCATAATTAAGGACCCCAAGCACCCTGGACATTCTCTCTTCCACCTTCTTCCATCGAGAAAAAGAGACAAAAGTTTGAGGTCATGTACCAACCAACTCAAGAACAGCTTCCTCCCTGCTGCCGCCAGACTTTTGAATGGACCGACCTCACATTAAGTTGATCTTTCCATGCACCCTAGCTATGACTGTAACAATACATTCTATGCTCTTCTTCCTTCCTTCTCTATGAATGGTATATTCTGTATAATGTGCAAGAAACAATACTTTTCACTGTAAGTACATATGACAATAATATATCAAACTAAAAGGCCCAGAATACCTCCCGATAATAAAGGACAAAGAACACTACAGCGCAGGAACAGGCCCTTCAGCCCACCATGCCTGTGCCAACACATGACGCCTTTCTAAATTTAGGACTTTTTGCCTCTACGCAGTCGGTATCCCTCCATTCCCTATCCGTCCATGCCTCTTAAACATTGCCATTGTATCTGCTTCTACCACCTCCTCAGGCAGCGCATTCCAGGTTCTTACCATCCTCTGTGCAAAAAACTTGCCTCTCACATCTCCTTTAAACTTTCCTCCATTTATCTTGAAACTATGTCCCCCAGAAATTGACATTTATACCCTGGGAAAAAGACTCCGATTATCCATTCGATCCATGCCTCTCATAATCTTGTAAACGTCTATCAGGGTCACCCCCTCAGTCTCTGATGTTCAAGTGGAAGCGAACCAAAGTTGTCCAAGGGGCGGCATGGTGGCACAGTGGTTAGCACTGCTGCCTCACAGCGCCAGGGACCCCGGTTCAATTCCCGGCTTGGGTCACTGTCTGTGTGGAGTTTGCACGTTCTCCCTGTGTCTGCGTGGGTTTCCTCCCATGGTCCGAAAGACGTGCTGCTTAGGGTGCATTGACCCGAACAGGCACCGGAGTGTGGTGACTGGGGGATTTTCACAGTAACTTCACTGCAGTGTTAATGTAAGCCTACTTGTGACACTGATAAATAAACTTAAATACAACTATGTGTATTATCCACGTTGTATCAAGTAGCACTTTCTTTTGGATTGATGGTAGTAGCCAAACTGTGTCTGCAACCACCCCTGTCGAGAAATAGGAGAAGGCCATTCGGCCCATCAAGCCTGCTCCACCAATCAATAGGATTATTGTGATGAGACCATGGTCCAACTCCCATTCTCATGTCTGCTCCCCCACCTAACCCTTGACCCCTGTGTCAATCCAAAATCTGCCTACCTCAGTCTAGAATTACATTCAGTTTCTTTTCCACACAGATTTATTCATTTTAATGACACCTCTACTTTGGTAAGAGAGGGGATTAAGGGTTATGGGGAGAGGGCGGGAATGTGGAACTGAGCCACGACAGATCAGCCATGATCTTATTGAATGGCGGGGCAGGCTCGAAGGGCTAGATGGCCTATTCCTGCTCCTACTTCTTATGTTCTTATGTTCTTATGATAGGAAGGATGTGATTGCACTGGCGGGGGTGCAGAGGAGATTCACCAGGATACTGCCTGGGATGGAACATTTAAGTTATGAAGAGAGATTGGGTAGGCTTGGGTTGTTTTCCTTGGAGCAGAGAAGACTGAGGGGCGACCCGATTGAGGTGTGTGAGGGACACGGACAGAGTGGACAGGGAGCAGCTATTCCCCTTAGTTGAAGGGTCAGTCACGAGGAGACGCGGGCTCAAGGTGAGGGGGCAGGAGGCTTGGGGGGGTGGGGGGCGGGGGGCATGTGAGGAAGAGCTTTTTTACCCAGAGGCTGGTGACGGTCTGGAATGCGCTGCCTGGAAGGGTGGTGGAGGTGGGGTGCCTCACATCCTTTAAAAAGTACCTGGATGAGCACTTGGCACGTCATAACATTCAGGGCTACGGGCCAAGTGCTGGTAAATGGGATTAGGTGGGAGTTAGAGTCATAGAGGTTTACAGCATTGGAACAGGCCCTTTGGCCCTATTTGTCCATGCCGCCCTTTTTTAAAAACCGCTAAGCTAATCCCAATTTGGCCCATATCCCACTAAACCCATATAACTATAGATAGTTACATGGGTACGATGGGTATAGAGGGATTTGGGCCAAATGTGGGCAATTGGGATTAGCTTAGGGGTTTTAAAAAAAAAGGGCAGCATGGACAAGTTGGGCCGAACGGCCTGTTTCGATGCTGTAAACCTCTATTACTCTAAATGTCTAAATGCTTTTCAAAAGACAAAATTGTACCCGCCTCTACTACTACCTCTAGCAGCTCGTTCACCACCCTCAGTGTGAAAAAATTACCCCTCTGGACCCTCTTGTATCTCTCCCCTCTCATCTTAAACCTATGTCTCCTAGTTTTAGTCACCCCTGTGTTCGGAGTTTCTAATGGATCAGTGCAGACTCGATGGGCCAAAGGGCCTCTGAATGATTCTATGACTGAAACATATAAGATCCTGAGGATGTGGAGGGGATGTCTCTCCTTGTGGGAGAATCTAGAATTAGGGGGGGAAGGGGGTCACGGTTTAAAAATAAGGTGTCGCGCATTCCTCTCAGAGGGTGGTGAGTGTCTGGAACTTTCTTCCTTCACAAGGCAGTGGGAGCAGAGTCTTTGAATATTTTTAAGACAGAGATGGAAAGATCCTTGACTAACGAGGGGGTGAAAGGTTATCGGGGAGGAAGGTGGGAATGTGGGGTTGGGTTCCAATCAGATTGACCATGATCTTATCAAATGGGATAGCAGACCCGAGGGGGCTGAGTGGCCCACTCCTGTTCCGAATTCACGGACATATTCATAACTCCTTTATGTTCTGATGTTATAATCTGATTTAATCGAGCTTGCCGAGGAAGCATTTGAAAGTTCCTGCCCAGCAGACAAGGGCATGTCCACATCATCACTGTCTACAAGAATCTCCCCACTTCAAGCCAGGGTTTGGACCCAGAGTCCGAGCGGTAATGGGGAAAAATTGTTCCCAGACCATGAGCTCGATAGATTGTCAGAACCAGGTTTAAAGAGTTCCGGAGGTGGGGGGCCTTGCGCAGGTTTTAAACCACACTTGGGGAGTTCATCTACAAGAATCAACAAAACCGACCGTGAGTTCCTCAAACACTCCAAGTCGCTTGGTGGGAGCAGGAGCGCATCCGGAAGGAGACCTTTTGAAAGAACTATCTAATTAATCCTCCTGTTTCTCCTTGGCCCAGCAAAATCTTTCCTTCTCAACTGTTTGCACAGTGATTAGCGTGGCTACCTCACAGCTCCATGGACCCTGATTCGATTCCCAGCTTGGGTCACTGTATGGAGTTTGCAGGTTCTCCCTGTGTCTGCGTGGGTTTCCTCTGGGTGCTCTGGTTTCCTCCCACAATCCAAAGATGTGCAGGTTAGGTGGATCGGCTGTGCAAAATTGCCCCTTAGTGTCCCAGGATGCATAGGTTTGGGGGATTAATGAGGTAAATATGTGGGATTATGGGGATAGGTCTTGGGTGGGATTATAGTCAATGCAGACTCGTTGGACTGAATGCCTCCTTCTGTACTGTAGGAATTCTATGATTTCTATGTTTGTGGGGGGCATGGTGGCCCAGTGGTTAGCACTGCTGCCTCACAGTGCCAGGGACCCGGGTTCAATTCCTGGCTCGGTCACTGTCTGTGTGGAGTTTGCACATTCTCCCTGTGTCTGCCTGGGTTTCCTCCGGGTGCTCCAGTTTCCTCCCATTGTCCAAAGACATGCAGGTTAGGTGGATTGGCCGTGCTAAATTCTCCTTTAGTGTACCCGAACAGGCACTGGAGTGTGGCGACTAGGGGATTATCACAGTAACTTGTTTGCAGTGTTAATGTAAGCCGACATGTGACAGTAACTTGCACATCTTTAGTCACTAAGAGGCAATTTAGCATGGCCAATCCACCTAACCTACACATCTTTGGACACCAAGGGACAATTTAGCATGGCCAGTCCACCTAACCTACACATCTTTGGACACTAAGGGGCAATTTAGCATGGCCAATCCACCTGACCTATACAGCTTTGGACACTAAGGGGCAATTTAGCGTGGCTAATCTACCTAACGTGCACATCTTTGGACACTAAGGGGCAATCTAGCATGGCCAATCCACCTAACCTACACATCTTTGGACACTAAGGGGCAATTTAGCATGGCCAATCCACCTAAACTACACATTTTTGGACACTAAGGGGCAATTTAGCATGGCCAATCCACTTGACCTATACAGCTTTGGACACTAAGGGGCAATTTAGCATGGCCAATCCACCTGACCTATACAGCTTTGGACACTAAGGGGCAATTTAGATTGGCCAATCCACCTAATCCAAATAAACTTTCTTTAACTTGACATAGTTACATCTGCAGCTGCACAGTTCCACCACCAGAGGGAGTGTCCTCAGCCCCATCACCTGGACCAACATGGCGACCGGAGGAGGCCATTCAGCTCCTCTAACCTGTTCCTCCACTCAGTTGGAACAGGCCAATCTGTATCTTGACTTCATTTTGCTGCCTGTAACCTTCAACAACCATCCCCTGGTGTCGAAACATTTCCAATTGACCGTTCTTGGGGGCGGGAGTTACAGATTCCGTGTGAAGTAGCGCTTTCAGAAACCATTTCAAAGCCCTGGGCTGTATAGTATAAGGTCATTTCTCCCACCATTTCATTCTAGAGGAAATAGTTTCTCTCGATACACCCTGCCAAATCCTTTAATCATCTTAACCACCCTTAATTGTCTGTACAAGTCTAGTCTGCGAAACCTGTCCTTCTAATTTAACCTCTTCGAATCCACACGCATGCTCTCAAATATTAACATGTCGTTCCTGAGGCGCCGTGAACAAAAGGAACAAAGAAGATTAGACTCTAGGAGCAGGCCCTTCGGCTCTCCAAGCCCGTACCGACCAATGGCTCCTGCTCTGCCCAAGGCTGCAAAGAACTACAAAAGGGGCCAGTGACCTACTCCTGCTCCTACTTCTTATGTTCTTATCTTCTTAAGCCAGGAATCGAACCCAGATCCCTGGCAGTGTGAGGCAGCAGCACTAACCAGTGTGCCACCGTGCCGGTGGCTTCAGATTTTTAGGTGTCCAGATCACTAACAACCTGTCCAGGTCCTCCCATTTCCAAACACTATAGTTAAGAAAGCCCACCAACACCTCAACTTTCTCAGAAGACTAAGGAAATTTGGCATGTCCGCTACAACTCTCATCAATCTTTACAGATGCACAATAGAAAGCATTCTTTCTGGTTGTATCATCGTTTGGTATGGGTTCCTGCTCTGCCTGAGACCACAAGGAACTACAAAAGGTCAAGAATATAGTCCAATCCATCACACAAACCAGCCTCCCATCCATTGACTCTGTCTACACTTCCTGCTGCCACGGCAAAGCAGCCAGCATAATTAAGGACCCCGGACATTCTCTCTTCCACCTTCTTCCATTGGAAAAAAGATACTAAAATTTGAAGTCACGTACCAACCAACTCAAGAACAGCTCCTTCCCTGCTGCTGTCAGATTTTTGAATGGACCTACCTCACATTAAGTTGATCTTTCTCTACACCCTTGCTGTGACTGTAACACTACATTCTGCACACTCTCTCCTTTCCTTCTCTATGAATGGTATGCTTTGTCTGTATAGCGCATAAGAAACAATATTTTTCACTGTATGTTAATACATGGGACAATAATAAATCAAATCAAGTCATATCAGTGCCCTGAGGTGAAACTGTAGTTGGGGTCTAAGCAGCACACAGCTGTATCTCAGCATCTTTTAAACTCATTTTTTGTATCCCTCCACTCAATTCACTCGTAAACCCTGGGAATTTCCTCTAAGCCACATGTCCACAAGCCAATGAGATTGAGCTCAGAAGAGTCCTGGGCAACTTGGTGGCACAGTGGTTAGTACTGCTGCCTCACAGTGCCAGGGACCTGGGTTCAATTCCCAGCTTGGGTCACTGTCTGTGTGGAGTCTGCACATTCTCTCAGTGTCTGCATGAGTTTCCTCCGGGTGCTCCGGTTTCTTCCCAAAGTCCAAAGACATGTTGTTTAGGGTGCATTGACCACGCTAAATTCTCCCCCAGGCACCGGAGTGTGGCGACTACAGGATTTTCACATTAACTTCATTGCAGTGTTAATGTCAGCTTACTTGTGACACTAATAAATGAAAATAAAAGTTTAAGATGTTGGCAATCTTAAATTAGAAGCTCCTTTACGATTGCCTCTACCCCACCAGCAACAGAGTCCTGCCCTATGGCACAGTGGTTATCACTGCTGCCTCACAGCACCACGGACACGGGTTCAATTCCCCAGCGTGGGTCACTGTCTGTGTGGAGTTTGCACGTTCTCTCCATGTCTGTGTGGGATTCCTTCGAGTGCTCTGGTTTCCTCCCGCAGTCCAAAGATGTGTGGGTTAGGTGGATTGGCCATGCTAAATTGCCCCTTAGTGTCTAAAGATGTGCAGGTTAGATGGATTGGTCATGCTAAATTGACCCTAGTTTTGGGGTGATTAGCAGTGTAAATATGTCAGGTTGTATGGATAGGGTCTGGGTGTGAAAGTGGTCAGTGCAGGCTCGATGGGCCAAATGGTCTCCTACTGTACTGTAGGGATTCTACGATTATATAATTCTAACTGAGGCCAATTGGATATCTCTTTCAAAGAGCTGGCATGAGTACAAATGGGCCGAATGGCCTCCTACTGTGTTATTTCATGAAGTGGCCCCAATGGAGAGACACCCAGTAAGGGGCAACTTGCTACTTAAGCCACAAATGTTGGTCAGGGGTAACAGGGTGATAGAACTGAAAGAGTCCATTCACCCATCATGCCTAGGCTAGCTCTTTGCGAAGCACCATACAACTAGACCTGCCTTCCTGCCCTTTCCTCACCCTGAAAATGTATCACAATATACACATTTGCCCAAATATGCTCTTGAATCCAGTGGGGCCCCTTTAATTCCCCCTTTCCTTTACTGTTTCCCTACTTTTTTATTCATTTGTGGGATGTGAGCATTGCTGGCTGGCCAGCATTTATTGCCAATCCCTAGTAGTCAGAGAGCTGTTGAGAGTCAGCCACATTGCTGTGGCTCTGGAGTCACATGTAGGCCAGACCGGATAAGGGCAGCAGATTTCCTTCCCTAAAAGAACCAGATGGGTTTTTCCAACAATGGTCATAGGTAGATTTTTAATTCCAAATTTTTTATTGAATTCAAATTCCACCATCTGCCGTGGCGACATTCGAACCCGGGGTCCCCAGAACATTGGCTGAGTTTCTGGATTAATAGTCTAGCAATAATACAGGCGTCACGGTAACACAGTGGTTAGCACCGCTGCTTCACAGCTCCAGGGACCTGGGTTCGATTCCCGGCTCAGGTCCCTGTCTGTGTGGAGTTTGCACATTCTCCTCGTGTCTGCATGGGTTTCCTCCGGGTGCTCCAGTTTCCTCCCACAGTCCAAAGATGTGCAGATTAGGTTGATTGGCTGTGCTAAAATTGCCCCTTAGTGTCCTGGGATGCATAGGTTAGAGGGATTAGCAGGTAAATGTGTAGGGATATGGGGGTAGAGCCTGGGTGGGATTGTGTTCGGTGCAGACTCAATGGGCCGAAGGGCCTCTTTCTGCACTGTAGAGTTCTATGATCTATACCACTAGGCCATCACCTTCCCCTTTGTAAAATGTCACAAACTTGATCTTAAGAGTTCTTTAAAAATACCTGGAGCAGTGAAGCGACTTACTTTGGTATCCAACAGCAGAGTGTAGGAGATCCATACCTGGGCCGGACAGGGTTAGCCCATTGACTGCATAATGCGGTTGTTTGATATAGGACATCATGCTCAGAAATTCACCTGGGACAATTTCCCTCTGGGTCCCTTGCCTTCCTCGGAGAGCTGGTTTGCCTCACTGCAGTCAGGCAGTCGCTGCGAATAAAAAGCAGGAGAGACAGGTTAATTGACTTTTTGGTCTATTTCATGAAGTCATTAACTTCAGGAAGTGTAGAAGAGAACACACCCCTATCTACATCAATGGAGACAAAGTAGAAATGGTCGAGAGCTTCAGGTGTCCAGATCACCAGCAACCTGTGCTGGTCCCCCACCATGCTGACACTATAGTTAAGAAAGCCCACCGACGCCTCTACTTTCTCAGGAGGCTAAGGAAATTTGGCATGTCAGCTACAACTCTCACTAACTTTTACAGATGCCCCATAGAAAGCATTCTTTCTGGTTGTATCACAGCTTGGTATGGGCTCCTGCTCTGCCCAAGACCGCAAGGAACTACAAAGGGTCGTGAATGTAGCCCACTCCATCACACAAACCAGCCTCCCATCCATTGACTCTGTCTACACTTCCCACTGCCTCGGCAAAGCAGCCAGCATAATTGAGGATCCCACAAAGCCCGGACATTCTCTCTTCCACCTTCTTCCATTGGGAAAAAGATACAAAAGTCTGAGGTCACGTACTAACCAACTCAAGAACAGCTTCTTCCCTGCTGCTGTCAGACTTTTGAATGGACCTACCTTGCACTAAGTTGATCTTTCTCTGCACCCTAGCTATGACCGTATCGCTACATTCTGTACTGCCTCCTTTCCTTCTCTATGAACAGTATGCTTTGTCTGTAAAGCGCACAAGAAACAATACTTTTCACCATACACTAATACATGTGACAATAATAAATCAAATCAATTCCCCTTTGTACTCTATGAGTGGTATGCTTTGTCTATATAGCGTGCAAGATTCAATACTTTTCACTGCTTACTAATGCCTGTGACAATAATAAATCAAATCAAATCAAAAATCAACTTGAACAATAAAATCCTAAAAAAATTAACTGTCCCAAAACCAATCCCCAGAATATACTTCCTTCAGGGAAAGACCTCTGGCTTGTTTGCACTGGATAATTAAATCAAAGTGTTCCAGGACACAGTTATCCCCTCACCCGGCTCAGTCTATCCTTCTATTGTCCTGGGAGATAGGAGCTGGAATCAGCAACACCCAATTTAAAACGTGTTTCCCTTATCATATCCCTCCTCCCCCCTTCTCTTTGAAAAATTGTCAATTCATCCCACCACAGCCCCCCTTACCACCCTGTCCCACCCCCGCCACAACTTGTGTCACATCCCCACAGCCAGATCTACAATACACACTTTCAGTCGAATCAACGTTGTAAACAGGGTAAAGGCAAAAGACTGCTGTAATCTGAAACAGAAAATTGCTGGAAAATCTCAGCAGGCCTGGCAGCTGGTATCCAAGATGTGGAGATAGAACATAGAACATTACAGCGCAGTACAGGCCCTTCGGCCCTCGATGTTGCGCCGACCAGTGGAACCAATCTAATGACCCTCTAACCTAAACTATTCCAATGTTATCCATATGCCTATCCACAGACCATTTGAATGCCCTTAAAGTTGGCGAGTCCACAACTGCTGCAGGCAGAGCATTCCACGAACTTACTACCCTCTGAATAAAGAACCTACCTCTGACATCTGTCCTATAATTATGCCAGCATTGGACTGGGGTAAATGCAGTAAGAAGACTCACAAAAACCACGGTAGCTGGTATCCAACAACAGAGTGTAGGAGATCCATACTCCAGCCAGGGTTCTGACAAAGGGTCATACAATCCCGACAGTGCAGAAGGAGGCCGTTCAGCCCATCGATTCTTCACCTATCACAATCTCACCAAAGCTCTACCCCCATGCATTTACCCTAGCTAGTTCCCCCTGACACTAAAGGGCAATTTAGCATGGCTAATGCACCTAACCTGCACATCTTTGAACTGTGGGAGGAAACCGGAGCACCTGGAGGAAATCCACGCAGACACGGGGGAGGACTCCACACAGACTGTGACCCAAGCCGGGAATCGAACCTGGGTCCCTGGCACTTTGAGTGCTAACCACTGTGCCACTCATCATCTAGACTGGAAACATTGACTCTATTCTCTCTCCACAGATACTGTCAGACCTGCTGAGATTTTCCAGCATTTTTCTTGTGTTTGTTTCCTACACATGTCATGTTCTTTCCAGCTAATAAACTAAGGTTCAAATGTTGACCAGGACACCTGGGAAAACACTTCCAGCTCTGTCCATGGGACCTTTGGTGTCTATCTGAGTGGGGCAGATCTTTTCGGGAAAGTGGCAACTCCAACAGTGCAGCACTCCCTCGATGCAGCACTCCCTCGGTGCAGCACTGGGTTTGTGGAGCCTAGATTTTGTGCTCGGGTGTCTGAAGCAGGACTTGTACCCACAGCCTTCAACCTGCCCAGGTTCAAAGCTAAAGTTAGCCACCTTGTGTGTCTACTTAGAAAAGAGCCCCACCCCCCTCCATTCTCACCCTATTCCAAATTAGTCATACAGATTGTTCTAGAACTTGTTTCAAAACACAGGAAAATCTCAGCAGGTCAGGCGGCATCTGAGGAGAGAGAATCATAGAATCCCTACAGTGCAGAAAAAGGCCATTCGGCCCATCAAGTCTGCACCAACCACAATCCCACCCAGGCCCTATCCCCATAACCCCATGCATTTACGCTAGCTAGGTGCCCGATACTAAAGAGCAATTTAGCATGGCCAATCCATCTAACCTGCACATCTTTGGACACTAAGGGGCAACTTAGCATGGCCAATCCACCTAACCCACATATGTTTGGACACTAAGGGGCAATTTAACGTGGCCAATCTACCTAACCTACACATCTTTGAACACTAAGGAGCAATTTAATATGGCCAATTCATTTAACCAACACATCTTTGGACACTAAGGGGCAATTTAGCACGGCCAATCCACCTAACCTACTCATCTTTGGACACTAAGGAGCAATTTAGCATGGTCACTCCACTTAACCTGCCCATCTTTGGACACCAAGGGCAATTTAACACGGCCAATCCACCTAACCTACACATCTTTGGACTATGAGAGGAAACAGGAGCACCCGGAGGAAACCCACGCAGACATGGGGAGAATACACAGACTCCACACAGACAGTGACCCGAACCGGGAATTGAACCCCCATCCCTAGTGCCATGAGGCAGCAGTCCTAACCACTGCTGTGTCGCCCTTAATCAGAGCTAAGGTTTGCTCGGACTCCTTCTGTCACAGACCTGCTGCGATTTTCCAACATTTCCTGTCTCATTTTCAGATCCCCAGTATCTGTGGGACTTTGATTTTTTAAGTTCATTTTTGTTATATTTACAGTTACTTATCGTTCCAAAGGCTAAGGGTACAGAAAACACTGATGCTGTCTTTAGAAATGAAAAAAAGATATATCCAATTAATATATCATGTCGAAGACTGCAAGAAACTACGAAGTGTTGTGAATGTAGCCCAATCCATCACGCAAACCAGCCTCCCATCCATTGACTCTGTCTACACTTCCCGCTGCCTCGGAAAAGCAGCCAGCATAATTAAGGACCCCCACGCACCCCGGACATTCTCTCTTCCAACTTCTTCCATCGGGAAAAAGATACAAAAGTCTGAGGTCATGTACCAACCGACTCAAGAACAGCTTCTTCCCTGCTGTTGTCAGACTTTTGAATGGACCTACCTCGCATTAAGTTGATCTTTCTCTACACCCTAGCTGTGACTGTAACACTACATTCTGCAACTCTCTCCTTTCCTTCTCTATGAACGGTATGCTTTGTCCGTTTAGCGCGCAAGAAACAATACCTTTCACTGTATACTAATATATGCGGCAATATAAAAATCAAATCAAAATTTTTAAAAAAGTTAGCCCAAATTCTGGAATCTCAGCTACTCACCAAGGTACTTAATATACAATTTCGACCCGGGATAATGAGGTGCTCCTTAGAATGAGGCGGGGCGGGGGGGGAGAGTCTGGGCAGTTTCAGCACACTTGGGTAAGCCTTCTGAAGCAGGACGGTGTGTCAAAGCTCAGTTGCAATACCGAAGGTGTCTGCTTGTGGTTAAAAAGCCTCACAGTCCGCCCCTGCATGTGCCAGACTGCAACAATTGGAAACACAGTTTGCACGCACCCTACACACGCTAATAACTTTGAAAGTGATAGACTGGTTCATCCTGTGTGATGTACAATTTCCTGTCCGTCTTTGCAAGGGCAGTTGCGAGATTGGGGTGGAAGGGGGAGAAATTAGAACCCGAATCGCCCCCAGATTAAGGTATAAAATTTATTAGACCCGAATCGCCCCCAGATTAATGTATAAAATATATTTATTAGACCCAAATTGCCCCCAGATTAATGTATAAAATTTATTTATTAGACCCGAATCGCCCCCAGATTAATGTATAAAATTTATTTATTAGACCCGAATTGCAACCAGATTAACATATAAAATGTATTTATTAGACCCGAATTGCCCCCAGATTAATGTATAAAATTTATTTATCAGACTCGAATTGCACCCAGATTAATGTATAAAATTTATTTATTAGACCCGAATTGCCCCCAGATTAATGTATAAAATTTATTTATCAGACTCGAATTGCACCCAGATTAATGTATAAAATTTATTTATTAGACCCGAATTGCACCCAGATTAATGTATAAAATTTATTTGTTAGACCCGAATTGCACCCAGATTAATGTATAAAATTTATTTGTTAGACCCGAATTGCACCCAGATTAATGTATAAAATTTATTTATTAGACCCAAATTGCATCCAGATTAATCTATAAAATTTATTAATTAGACCCGAATTGCACCCAGATTAATGTATAAAATTTATTTATTAGACCCGAATTGCATCCAGATTAATATATAAAATTTATTAATTAGACCCGAATTGCATCCAGATTAATGTATAAAATTTATTAGACCCGAATTGCACCCAGATTAATGTATAAAATTTATTTATTAGACCCGAATTGCACCCAGATTAATGTATAAAATTTATTTATTAGACCCGAATTGCACCCAGATTAATGTATAAAATTTATTTATTAGACTCACAAATAGGCTTACCTTAACTCGGCAATACAGTTACTGTGAAAATCCCCCCCAGGGAATAATGGAACGGAGAATTCACAGTAACTTCATTGCAGTAAGCCTGCTTGTGACAATAATCAATAAACTAATACTTAATTTTTAAAAAAACCTTCAACGCAAACTTTTCCCCACAATTGTAGGGTGCAAAAGATGGTTCGCTTGAGTGGGGAGTTATACGCGATTGAAATGTGATCGAATACATACAGATTACAGAAAAGCAGCAATGGTAAGGATTCATAATTCGGGGTTTAAAAAAAATGAATTTGCGACAAAACTTATTTATCTTTAAGCAATTAAAAATATATTAATTCCTCTGCACGCTTTGTCAATCCCGAACCTCATCCGTTTTAACCCGGCGTCGGTTAGGGTTATGTGAGTGTCCCCAATATCTAAAAGCAGGAACAATCGGAAATGGAATCTGTTTGTTGCCGTTCGCTTGACAGAGGAGAGGGACAGGGGGGCTGGTGGTAGGATGTGTGTGTGTGGGGGGGTGTGTAATTAAGGGGGGAGAAAGACTAATTAATAAGCAGACAAAAAAGGAAACAAATAATTTCACACTTAGGGGGAGTTTTTATCTCTTGGATGTTCGCTAATGTTTGTCAACACTTCGAGATCCAATTGTATAGCTATTGCTCTGTTTATTGACTCACGGGTTGGGTGAAGATGAGATATAAGATGCATTTGCAACCCTCCCCAGTGCAAATAACACTTAAACCAGGCTGCCTATTTATTTAGACAGAGAGAAAAAAAATTGCCCACAGTCGCTTTTATTTTAAGTGTGAGCCCATCGGTGGGAGAATTGCAAGGAGCAAATAATACTATGAAACTGGTATATTATTTATTGGTTTGACTCCATTCTTACAAGTTCTTACATTATGAGCCAATGCTCAGTATAGACTAGGCAAATACAAGTCCAATTGTATAGCGCACAAGAAACAATACTATTCACTCTGCATAATACATGTGACAATAATAAATCAAATCAAATCAAAGTCCATTCCTGGCTTGCTCCAGAAATCAAATTCAAAATCAAATTTATGGTCCGCAGACAAACAAGCTCGAAGCTGACAAGATACAGCATTAATTCTCAGAATTATCCAGTCAAAATTCAGTGCCTTCCAACAAGGGGATTCTCACAGTAACTTCATTGCAGCGTTAATGTAAGCCTATTTGTGATGAATAAATATTATTAAAATGCACCCCATTTTGGGCTCGATCGGACACTTGTGGCAGGATTTTACGACCTCGCTCAGGGTGACATAGTAAAATCCCGCCTGGGGTCGATGAAGATTTCTGTTCTGCGAGCCTCACCCACCCCGATTTCGCTGTAAAAATCTAGCGTTGATCTCAGCTTAATTACTAAACCTGCATTCTTAAACGGGGCGGCACGGTGGCACAGTGGTTAGCACTGCTGCCTCACAGCGCCGGCGACCCGGGTTCAATTCCTGGCTTAGGTCACTGTCCGTGTGGAGACTGCACATTCTCCCTGTGTCAGCATGGGTTTCCTCTGGTTTCCTCCCACAGTCCGAAAGATGTGCTGGTTGGGTGCATTGGCCGTGCTAAATTCTCCCTCAGTGTACCCGAACAGGCGCCAGAGTGTGGCGACTAGGGGATTTTCACAGTAACTTCATTGCAACGTTAATGTAAGCCTACTTGTGACACTAATGCAAATTAAGAAGTGGACAAGAGGACTTTTCTCAGAATTATCCAGTCAAAATTCGGTGCCTTCCAACAAGGGGAATTTCATTGCAGTGTTAATGTAAGCCTTACTTTGATTAATAATATAACTTTAACCCAATTTTGGGGGATCTCGGCAAGGTAACGCTGGTTTATTGCCAAAGTTTAGACAAGATTATATAACGTTGAAACTTTACAAGGTTTACCTGAGTGTCTCAGTCCCGGGTATTACTGAATAGTATTGAAATGGTAGAATTAGTATTAATATAGGGAGTAAGGTGTAGAGATAAGGGAGAAAATGACCACACAAGTGAAATATAATTTCCCTGTTAGGTTAAATCAGCTGATCGTGAATTTCAATTGCTTTTTCTAAAAAAAATATTTTTTTCAACGAATATTTTGCATTAACCCAAATATATTTTAAGAAATATTTATACGTCTGTGATTTGTGGTTAATTACATTTGATCTCTGTGCTGTTCTCGGAACCTTACAAAGAACTAAAAGTGCCAGTAAAACAGACACGAGAATGTTTCGAGATTTTAATTATATGTCATTCAAGTGTTTGGCATTAATGTATTTGATCTGAGAGAAAGTATTTGCCGAACGAATTCCAGTTATAAATCATCAAAAAAAATCCATTAAAATTATCCCCCAGAGTTATAATTTCCACATAAGCGAACTATTTGCGAACGCTGCTTCCTTTTTACTCTGACAACCTAAACTAACACTCGGTCACAAATCTCCTTTATTTTAGTTTTTTTAAGAAAAGAGCAAACTCGCTTTGTACAAAACCATCCTTGTGTTAGTGAGATTCTTGTACAGTCTGTAGGCCCGCACCTATCCAAAAATTAGATCCCATTCACGTACCTACTCGCCCAGGCGAAGTCTTTCGCAAATTCGAAGCGAAAAAAGGGGGGGATTTAATAGTGTTTTTTAAAAAAAATCTGTAGCAGATAACATTCTAGGTTTACAACGTTAGAATAGGGAATTTATTTTAAAAAGTAAGAATGGTATTCGCAACAACTTTTGAGTTATATATACTAATTACAATAATAATTAAGTATATATATATTAAATCCCACAGATAGCGCTTTAAGGAAAGGTTGGGATAATTTGAGTTGGATCAGAGTTTGGGTGACGGCGGATTGTCAAATGCTGTGGCCGGCCCTTTGAAATAGCCACTCAGAGAGAGAGAGAGACAATTTTACTCCGTGCAACACGATTGCCCCAGCAAATCTCTCCCAAAGCTGCCCCAAAGACACCGAGTTTTAACACAGTTACCTTCTAGGGAATGTGTCAAACTATCATCTTGCGTGAAACTCTTTTAACAAATCCCTCAGCCGGCTCCTAAGGGGGATTTTCACGGCAACTTTGTTGCAGTGCGAATGTGAGCCTACCTGTGACAATAATAAATAATAATAAGCTGGTGTTTGCTCTGTGTGTGTGTGTGTGTGTGTGTCCCTCAACTCCGCGTTCCTTCGCCATCTCCACCTCACCTGTGCCATGAGCTCTTGTGTTTTATGTTACATACACCCACACATACTCACAGTGTGGCTGCAATGCTAGTTAGTATCCAAACACGTTAATAAAACAAGTGTGTGCGGTGGGGGGCGGGCGGAATTAGAACGCTTTCCAAACACAAATTTCGATTCCCTGACTGTAAATATTTAATCATTTTAACTGTTTTCACACCAAATCTTGTTTGATCCAGCTTAGAATGTCCCTTACACACACAATTTGTACGCTACACAAATTCTTGCCGACGAAGGTCTATAGAAATTGCCATAAGTTGACACTTACCTGGGTAAGAAAGAAAATTCGTTCGTTCCGGACACTTAAAATACCCCTCAAGTCCCTCTCAGGCGTGTCTGTGAGGAGAGCAGAACACAGGGAAAGTTTTAGAAATCTGCAGATTTTTTTTCCCCCTCCCATCCCGACAGGAATTGTTATTTTCCAATTGCTTCTCCCCCCCACCCAATTACAGAAAGGAGGGGGTACGGGAGATAAGAAACAGAAGAAAAATTAAATAAAATATGTGAAGGGGATAAGCCCACCCCCCCCCAATCCCCAAAGCTGAAACCTGGCTTAACCTTGTTAGAGACGAGCTTTAGCAGAGTGAGTGACAAATGTGTGGGATTTGGGTTGTGTCTGACTCAGCCGGCTGTGTGTTCTGACGCAAAACGGAATCGCACCCAATCGCTGAGACTTGCTTAACCACGGCCTTCAAACCACCCCCCCCTCCCCACTCCACTCCACTCCAGCCCCCCAGGCAACCTGCCCCAGTCCAGAAGGGAAAGCCCTTTTGCACCCAACACTGCTCACCTTCAAGGAAACTGTCATCATTTTACGGGGCACTGGTTAGAAAATTCCTCCACCGATCCCTAATTATGATTTAGTGCTTACTCTGTGTGTGTGTGTGTGTCTCAACTCTGAGTTCCCTCCCATCTGCAGCTCACAGCTACAAGTATATCTCATGAAAGCAAACTGCTCCCTTTCTTTGGAAGCAGTTTTAAAACTTCTGTCTGAATGAGTGGTCCCAGAAAAACACTGGGGGAAAAACGACTCAGCAAGTGTGAGAAATAGACTGGACTCTAAGAATCATAGAATCCTACAGCTCAGAAGGAGGCCATTCAGCCCATTGAGACTGCACCCACCACAATCGCAGTGAGGCCCAATCCCCATAACCCCATGCATTTATCCTAGCTCGTCCCCCGATACTAAGGGGCAATTTAGCATGGCCAATCCACCTAACCCGCACATCTTGGGACACCAAGGGGCAATTTAGCATGGCCAATCCACCTAACCCGCACATCTTTGGACACTAAGGGGCAATTTAGCATGGCAAATCCACCTAACCTGCACATCTTTGGACACTAAGGGGCAATTTAGCATGGCAAATCCACCTAACCTGCACATCTTTGGGCACTAAGGGGCAATTTAGCACAGACAATCCACCTAAACAGCGCATCTTGGGATACTAAGGGGCAATTTAGCATGGCCAATCCACCTAAATAGCACATCTTGGGACACCAGGAGGCAATGTAGCGTGGTCCATCCACCTAACCTACACATCTTTGGACTGTGGGAGGAAACCGGAGCATCCAGAGGAAACCCCCGCAGACACGGGGAGAATGTGCAAACTCCACACAGACAGTGACCCAAGCCGGGTATAGAACCCAGGTTCCTGGTGCTGTGAGGCAGCAGTGCTAAGACACACACACACACGCACAGTGGGGCATCCCATTAGCGAACCAGATGCTTAACAATAATTTTAATTTCAGATTTTTTTAAAAAAAATCAAATTTCACCACCTGCATTAATGGGATTTGAACCCAGGTCCCTGGAGCATTAGCCTGGATCTCTACATTACTACCCCATGACAATACCACTGGGCTACTGCCTTCCCCTTTCTGTTGCTATTTTAGATTTCTTCACTGTTTTCCTATTTATTCCAGGGGCGAGGAATGTGGGGAGCTTGGAGAAGTTGGGACTGTTCTTCTTGGAGAGAAGACTGAGTGAGTATTTGATATTGGATAGAGGTAAACGAGGAATCTTTGGATGGAGTATGGAGGGAGAAACTGGGGATTGAGACACTCCCACTGGCTGGAGAAACAGAGATTTAAAGCTATAAACAAAATAAGCAATGGCCACAAGATGGGACTAGCCTGCTCGCCCTTGCTGTTCTTGAGTCAGTTGATATGTGACCTCAGACTTTTATACCTATTTCCCGACGGAAGAAGGTGGAAGAGAGAATATCCGGGGTGCATGGGGTCCTTAATTATGCTGGCTGCTTTGCTGAGGCAGCAGGAAGTGTAGACAGAGTCAATGGATGGGAGGCTGGTTTGCGTGATAGACTGGGCTTCGTTCATGACCCTTTGTAGTTTCTTGTGGACTTGGGGCAGAGCAGGAGCCCATACCAAGCTGTGATACAACCAGAAAGAATGCTTTCTATGGGGCATCTGTAAAAGTCGGTGAGAATTGTAGCGGACATGCCAAATTTCCTTAGTCTTTTGAGAAAGTAGAGGCGTTGGTAGGGCTTTCTTAACTATAGTGTCAGCTTCTCAGATGGGCTCCCGCTGTGCTGAAAGGATGCTGAACTGAGATTGACACCTACATCCTCCCTGGTGCTTCTTCTCGGGCTCAATCTTTTCTTTCTCCCTCTCTCTCTCTCTCCCCCTCTCGACGAACTCATCACCCAGTAATTTCCATGAGGACTGGGGTAATATTCACAATGTGGGGAACAGGTTTGATGGAGGTGGCGATGCAGGGAGGGGGCAGGGTGGGTGGGTAGCCAAAGAGTGAGTCTCTGAGCCCCATTTCAGGAGCTCTGGAGATACATTTACACAGAGAGTCTGAAGTGAGGAGCAGTCTGTGTGGGGGGAAGAGGGGGCAGTTCTGGAACATCCTCAGGTATCCAAGAAGGGTTAAATCCCCCCAGTGCAAGAATGAATGGTTTGTCGAGAGACGGAGAGAAGAGAGACATTGGGCTCAGAGTGAACACATCCAGAGATGTGCCGCGAAAATGCAGTCAGCATAATCATAATAGGTGTACAGGCCGCTCCCCCCACTGCCCCATGCTGACACTATAGTTAAGAAAGCCCCACCAACGCCTCTACTTTCTCAAAAGACTAAGGAAATTTGGCATGTCCACTACGACTCTCACCGACTTTTACAGATGCACCATAGAAAGCATTCTTTCTGGTTGTATCACAGCTTGGTATGGGCTCCTGCTCTGCCCCAAGTCCGCAAGAAACTACAAAGGGTCATGAACGAAGCCCAGCCTATCACGCAAACCAGCCTCCCATCCATTGACTCTGTCTACACTTCCCGCTGCCTCAGCAAAGCAGCCAGCATAATTAAGGACCCCATGCACCCCGGGTATTCTCTCTTCCACCTTCTTCCGTCGGAAAATAGGTATAAAAGTCTGAGATCATGTATCAACCAACTGAAGGACAGCTTCTTCCCTGCTGCTGTCAGACTTTTGAATGGACCTACCTCATATTAAGTTGACCTTTCTCTATACTCTAGCTATGACTGTAACACTACATTCTGCACCTTTTCCTTTCCTTCTCTATAAATAGTATGCTTCGTACAGCACGCAAGAGACAATACTTTTCACTGTATACTAATACATGTAACAATAATAAATCAAATCAAATCAAGAACATGTATAATATAGGGACAATCATACTGGGGAGGAAAATGAGATAAGTCCCCAAACTTTCCAACAGGTTGGTATCCCTATTCCAATAAATGACACTGCTGAAATTAACTTTTAAGATGACCACATCATTCCAGACCATATCAGTCACTAAATGTGTTCAAACTGGAGGCACAGCACATTGCACATTTTCTTCATTTGTCAATCGCTTGACTTGAAGTAAGTGGGGTGGCACAGTGGGTTAGTGTTACGGCCTCACAGAACAGGGACCCAGGTTCAATTCCTGGCTTGGGTCACTGTCTGTGTGGAGTCTACGTGGGTTTCTCTGGGTTTCTCTGTGTGGGTTTCCTCCGGGTGCTCCAGTTTTTCCCACAGTCCAAAAGATGTGCTGGTTAGGGTGCATTGGCTGTGCTAATTTCTCACTGAGTGTACCTGAATAGGTGCCAGAGTGTGGCAACTAGGGGGTTTTCATTGCAGTGTTAATGTAAGCCCAGTTGTGACCAATAAATTTAAACATAACTTAAAATTCTAATTTTCTAAATTGGAGTAAATATTTTACCTTTTTTCTCTTTAGGAGAGAGAGAGAGACTGAAATCACATCTCTAACACCTGGGGGGGAGGGGGGTAGGGTGTCGGATATGTGATAACCCTGTTAAAACCATCAACTGGAGGTTAACATATTTCCCCCTTTTTCAAGCTAATTTGGTTCTCAAATGACTTTCTTTAAACCCCATTGCCAATAGGTTTGTATTCAGCTTGATGGGAAGTGTATGAAAAGGATTCTATCTTCTACCTATTTGCAAAACAATGCATTAACACAAACACTGACGTAATTACCTTCAAGGAGACATACTTAGGGCGGCACGGTGGTTAGCACTGCTACCTCACAGCTCCAGGGACCTGGGTTTGATTCCCGACCTGGGTCACTGTCAGTGTGGAGTTTGCACATTCTCCTCGTGTCTGCATGGGTTTCCTCCAGGTGCTCCAGTTCCCTCCCACATTCCGAGTGGGTTAGGTGGATTGGACATGCTAAATTAACCCTTAGTGCTCTGGGTTTTGATAGGTTAGAGGAATTTGAAGGGTAACTAAGCAGGGAGAGGGCCTGAGTGGGATTGTTGTCAATGCAGACTCGATGGGCCAAATGGCCTCCTTCTGCACTGTAGGGATCCTATGATACTAAATTTTGGGACCAATATATTCAAATCAAATGTGAGGCAAACATTTGCCTCGATTAAACAAATTCTCAACACATCTTTTATTACTTCTACCGGCCATTATATTAAAAATTTTTGTTTTAATTAAGTCTATTAAAGGGTCGTAGAATTTTACAGAACAGAAAGTGGCCCTTCAGCCCATTGTGCCTGCCATCCCCATTTTCCAGCACTTGGTCCGTGGCCTTGTACGCGATGGCATTTCTAAATGCTGTGAGGGTTCCCGCCTCTCCCACCCTTTCAGGCAGTGAGTTCCAGATTCCTACCTGGGTGAAAAAGCTTCTCCTCGAATCCCCTGCCCCTTATCTTAAATTTATTTTATTTATCCCTGTCTCAGGTAGGAGATTTGGCAATCATGTTGCTTTGCCCTCTGTCTGGCAGTGTTGGCCAGGGTTTTTGGTTCCTGCTCCATTAGTAGCAACACCAGGATAAACCCACCAGACACTCCAGACTTGGTGGGACAGAAAAATCCCAGTCAAAAAATAATCCATTAATGGATTAGCTTTTGCTGCCTAAGACCATGGGCTCTAGAGAGAGCAGGTATCCAAAAAATGAAAGGCTGATTCAAACTGAAAATATTGTAAATTCTCACCACACGGTGACTGGGGAGGAATCGGAGTGAGTTTACATTCAGAGTCATGACACATTGTCAAAATCCATCAAGTCCGTCCACCATCTACAAGGCACAAGTCAGGAGTGTGATGGAAGACTCCCCACTTGCCTGGATGGGTGCAGCTCCCACAACACTCAAGAAGCTCGACACCATCCAGGACAAAGCAGCCCATTTGATTGGCATCACATCTACAAACATCCACTCCCTCCACCACCGATGCTCAGTAGCAGCAGTGTGTACCATCTACAAGATGCACTGCAGCAACTCACCAAAGATCCTTAGACAGCACCTTCCAAACCCATGACCACTTCCATCTAGAAGGACGAGGGCAGCAGATACATGGGAACACCACCACCTGCAAGTTCCCCTCCGAGCCACTCACCATCCTGACTTGAAAATATATCGGCCGTTCCTTCGCAGTTGCTGGGACAAAACCCTGGAATTCCCTCCTTAACAGCATTGTGGGTCAACCCACAGCACATGGACTGCAGCGATTCAAAAAGGGAATCCAATTCAATGTGAAGTCCTGCGGGTTAGGTGAATTGGCCGTGCTAAATTGCCCCTTAGTGTCTGGGGGTCTGGCTCGGGTAAATGCATGAGGTTATGGGGATAGGGCCTGCATGGTTGGTGCAGACTCGATAGGCCAAATGGCCTCTTTCTGCATTGTAGGATTCTATGATTCTAAGGTGGCTCACTACCACCTTCTCAAGGGCAACTAGGGATGGGCAATAAATGCTGGCCCAGCCAGCGATGGCCACGTCCCACGAATGAATGAAGAAAGAAACTTGTTACACCAATATTTCTTCAATTGGAAAATGAACTGACACAAATTCTCTGATGTAACAATAATTCAATTTATTACTTCTATTGAGGTGAAACCAGAGAAACTGGCGCCCTTCCCTGCATCTGAAATAAATCCGGTTCAGAAGGAAACCAAAGGACATTGCTGGATAAGTTTCTGTCTCAGTCATGAAGAGAGGTTGATTCGGCTGGGCTGGTCCTCCTTGGAGCAGAGAAGGCTGAGGGAAGGACCTGATCGAGATGTACAAAATTATGAGGGACAGGATAGATAGGAAGGAATGTTTTCCATTAGTAAAGGAGTCAATAACCAAGGGGACAGGGCAGGGGGGGTGGGGGTGGCACAGTGGTTAGCACTGCTGCCTCAACGTGCCAGGGACCCAGGTTCAATTTCTAGCTTGGGTCACTGTCTGTGCAGACTCGTTGGGCCAAATGGCCTCCTTCTGCACTATAGGGATTCCATGATGAAGTTAATAAGAACATAAGAACATAAGAAATAGGAGCAGGAGTAGGCCATCTAGCCCTTCGAGCCTGCCCCGCCATTCAATAAGATCATGGCTGATCTGTTGTGGCTCAGTTCCACTTTCCCGCCCTCTCCCCATAACCCTTAATCCCCTCTCTTATCAAGAACCCATCAACCCGCTTCTTAAAAATATTTAGCGAGGCAGCCTCCACCACTTCAACGGGCAGAGAATTCCAGAGATTCACCACCCTTTGAGTGAAGAAGTTCCTCCTCAACTCCGTTCTAAACCGCCTCCCCCTTATCTTGAGGCTGTGCCCCCTAGTCCTACTGTCTTTTTTGAGCGGGAAGAGTCTCTCCACCTCTATCCTATCCATCCCATTCATCATCTTATACGTCTCAATGAGATCTCCCCTCATTCTTCTAAACTCTAACGAGTACAAGCCTAGTTTATTCAGCCTCTCCTCATAGCTCAATCCCCTCAACTCCGGTATCAGCCTAGTAAACCTCCTCTGCACTCCCTCCAGGGCCAAAATATCAGTTGATCTTTACACCCTAGCTGTGACTGTAACACTACATTCTGCACTCTCTCCTTTCCCTCTTTATGAACAGTATGCTTTGTCTGTATAGCGTGCAAGAAACAATACTTTTCACTGCAGCCCAATACATGTCATGATGTAGAGATGCTGGTGTTGGACTGGGGTAAACACAGTAAGAAAACTCTAACCTGGTATTGTGAGACTTCTTACTCCCAATACATGTGACAGATGTGTGTTAACAGTGGCACAGTGGTTAGCACCGCTGCCTCACAGCCCCAGGGGCACGGATTCAATTCCCAGCTTGGGTGACTGTCTGTGTGGAGTCTGCACGTTCTCCCCATGTCTGCATGGGTTTCCTCCGGGTGCTCCGGTTCCCTCCCACAGTCCGAAAGACGTGCTGGTTAGGTATATTGGCCGTGCTAAATTCTCCCTCAGTGTACCCGAACAGGCGCCAGAGTGTGGCAACTGGGGGATTTTCACAGTAACTTCATTGCAGTGTTAATGCAATTGTGACACTAATAAAATAAACTTTAAACTTAAATTTTAAATCAATCTGAAACAAAAACAGAAAATGCTGGAAAATCTCAGCTGGTCTGACAGCATCTGTGGAGCGAGATTATAGCCCATGTTTCAAAGAACAGAGAAAATTACAGCACAGGAACAGGCCCTTCGGCCCTTCCAAGTCTGCACTGACCATGCTGCCTATCTGAAGTAAACCACCCTGCCCTTCTGGGGACCATATCCCTCTATTCCCATCCTATTCATGTATTTGTCCAGACGCCCCTTAAAACTCACTATCGTATCCGCTCCCACTACCTTCCCAGGCAGTGAGTTCCAGGCACCCACCACTCTCTGTGTAAAAAAAACTTGCCTCGTACATCTCCTTTAAACCTTGCCCCTCGCACCTTAAACCTGTGCCCCCTAGTAATTGACTCTGGGGGAAAAAGCTTCTGACTATCCACTCGGTCCATGCTTCTCATAACCTTGTAGACTTCTATCAGGTCGCTCCTCAACCTCCGTCGCTCCAGTGAGAACAAACCAAGTTTCTCCAACCTCTCCTCGTAGCTAACGCTCTCCATACCAGGCAACATCCTGGTAAATCTTTTCTGCGCCCTCTCCAAAGCCTCCACGGTTTCGAGTCTGGGTCACCCTTTGTCAAAGCTTGGGATAGCTAAGTCAGTGAGCTGCATTAAATTATAAGAACTTTAGGCCGTTAGAAATCATTTTATCAAGGATGTTAAACCCCTTAAATCGGGATCACTACTAAATAACCGCAGCTCGGTTTTTAAAAGTCAATTATGGGTTGGTAATGTGCTTTGTCTGAAGGCTAATGCATCTTACCTGAGGTATAAAACGGGAGAGATTGGATCTCCTTTCCTTCGGAGCTGGAGGGAGAGCAGGACGGGCAGTTGAGATGGAACGAGGGAATGGAAAGGTGCCACTCGTTGGCAGATTGGACCGCAGTGGCTGGGGGGGTGGTGGTGACGGGGTGGGGAATCAGGTGGGGTGTAGACAAGTCTACATTTCAGCGTCCTCCGAATCTGCCTGGGGGTTTGAGAGAAGAGAGCTCCCGGGTTCCAGAGAGGGTCAGACTTGCGCGCGTGTGTTATTTTTTTTTTTGAAAAGCAGAACAGATGTCTCCAGGATTTATCCCCCCTTCCCCGGTGAGAGCCAACCAGGTCGGGAACCTGGGATTAGAGACACAAGGCATGTTGCAGAGCGAGTGGCGAAGGGGGCTCAGGGACAATGAACAATTAAGCGGAATTAAAGCCTGAAGAAGTCACCAGCACGACAGCAGCATGTAAATACAGTCACTCAGGTAGACCTGTGAGTGGGCTCACTTTGCCACCAACACCCCACCCCACCTCAATCCAGCTCGATGGAGGGAGGCTTAACCATCACCCATCTCTGGAATGTCCAGAATATCCAGCCACTCGAGTGGCTTTTGCTACCAAATAAACCTGTTGGACTTTAACCTGGTGTTGTGAGACTTCTTACTGTGTTTACCCCAGTCCAACGCCGGCATCTCCACATCATGTCCGCAATGGCCAGCAGCGGGAAAGCACGGTGGTTATCACTGCTGCCTCACAGTGCCAGGGGACCCAGGTTCAATTCCCAGCTTTGGATCACTGTCTGTGCAGAGTCTGCACGTTCTCCCAGTGTCTGCATGGGTTTCCTCCAGGTGCTTCGGTTTCCTCCCACAGTCCAAAAGACATGCCAGTTAGGTGCATTGGCCGTGCTAAATTCTCCCTCAGTGTACCCGGACAGAGTGTGGCGACCAGGGGATACTTTTCACTATTTATTTATTTATTTATTAGTGTCACAAGTAGGCTTACGTTAACTCTGCAATGAAGTTACTGTGAAAGTCCCCTAGCTGCCACACTCCGGCGCCTGTTCGGGTACACTGAGGGAGACCAATGCACCTAACCTGCACATCTTTTGGACTGTGGGAGGAAACCGGAGCACCCGGAGGAAACCCAAGCAGACACGGGGAGAACATGCAAACTCCACACAGACAGTCACCTAAGCCGGGAATCAAACCCGTGTCCCTGGCGCTGTGAGGTAGCAGTGCTAACCACTGTGCCACCCTGTATAACAGTGACTATACATCAAAAAGTACTTCATCAGCTGTAATGTGCTTTGGGATGGTGGTGGTGTAGTAGTATTTTCACTGGACTAGTAATCCATAGACCCAAGGTGGTGCTCTGCTGTCCCAGGTTCGAATCCCACCACAACAGATGGTGAAGTTTGAATTCAATAAACAAAAAGAAAATCTGGGGTTAGAATTCTACTGATGACCATGAAACCATTGCTGATTGTTCGGAAAAAAAACCATCTGGTTCACTAATGTCATTTAGGGAAGGAAATCTGCTGTCCTTACCCAGTCTGGCCTACATGTGACTCCTGTCCCACAGCAATGGTTGAAATGGCCAAAAAAGCCACTCAGTTCAAGGGTAGTTAGATGCTGGCCAAACAATGACGCCCACAATCCCTACAGGAAGGGAGCTATTCAGCCCATCAAATTTGCACTGACCCCCGTTTTTCTTAATCTTACCTAGGACCTATCCCCGTAACCCCACATATTTACCCTGCTAATCCACCTAACCTGTGCATCTTTGGACACAAAGGGGCAATTTAGTATGGCCAATCCACTTCAATCTGCACATCTTTGGAGTGTGGGAGGAAACCGGAGCACCCGGAGGAAACCCACACAGACATGGGGAGAATGTGCAAACTCCTCACAGACAGTAACCCAAGGCCGGAATCGAACCCGGGTGCCTGGTGCTGTGAGGCAGCAGTGCTAACCCACTGTGCCACACTGATGCCCATGCATCAATATAAAATAGGACTTTGATAGTATCTTTAACAGGACAGCAATCCCTCTGTATTTCACAGGGACTATAGTGGCCTGGCTAATGTGCTCAAGCCCAGAGTAATAGGAGAGGGAAGTTACAGATGGCTGACATGGAGATTGGAGATTGAAAAGTCGAAACCTGAGGAATTAATATTGTCTAAAACAATTTAATTAAAGAATATAACTGCATTGCGAGCAGTTCAAAGAAAGTTCACTTGACTGGGATGAAGAGGTCACCTTTATCGTAGAATCCCTACAGTGCAGAAAGAGGCCATTCGGCCCATCAAGCCTGTACCGACAATGATCCCACCCAGACCCTATCTCTATAACCCCCATGTATTTACCTAGCTAGTCTCCCTGACACTAAGGGCAAATTTAGCATTGCCAATCCACCTAACCTACACATCTTTGGACACTTAGGGGCAATTTAGCATGGCCAATCCACTTAACATGTACATTTCTCCTCCTCTCCGTTTTAAATGGGAAACTTTTTATTTTTAAACTGTGTACCCCTAGTTTTAGTCTCTCCCACAAGAGGAAACATCCTTTTTGAATTGACCCTGTCAAGACCCCTCAGGATCCTGTATGGTTCAATAAGATCACCTCTCAGCCCTCCAAGCTCCAGTGGATACAGGACTAGTGTGCCCAATCTTTCCCCATAGGGGTGGCACAGTGGCACAGTGATTAGCCTCACAGCATCAGGGGCCCGGGTTGACTCCCGGCTTCGGTCACTGTCTGTGTGGAGTTTGCACGTTCTCCCTGTGTCTGCGTGGGTTTCCTCCAGGTGCTGTGGTTTCCTCCTGCAGTCCGAAAGACGTGCGGGTTAGAGTGCATTGGCTGTACTAAATTCTCCCTCCGTGTACCCGAACAGGCGCCGAAGTGTGGTGACTAGGGGATTTTCACAGTAGCTTCATTGCAGTGTTAATGTAACAAATTAACTTCTTATTAAAATTAATTTTATTAACGAGAGAGAATTTAGCACCGTCAATGCACCTAATCAGCACATCTTTCGGACTGTGGGAGGAAACAGGAGGAAACCCACGCAGATACGGGGAGAACATGCAGACTCCGCACAGATAATGACCCAAGCCGGGAATCGAACCCGGGTCCCTGGCGCCATGAGGCAGCAGCGCTAACCACCGTGCCACCACAAGTAGCTGTGAAGGAAAATGTTTACTGGGCTACGGAGAATGTGCAGACTCCGCACAGTCACCCAAGCCGGGAATCGATCGCAGGTCCCTGGCGCTGTGAGGCAGCGGAGCTCACCACCATGCTGCCCCATTGCAGGGGAGAAAATAACCCCGGATTATTGCCGTGTTGTGGGATCTTGCTGTGCGCCAGTTTGGCTGCCGCGTTTTCCGCCGCGACGGCGCGCTCACCGCATGCCGTCTCTGCCTCAAAGGGGGCAGCGGTCCCCTCTAACGTCACGAGTTTGGGTTCAATCTGTCCCGGTAAACAGCTCGAGATGAGCAGGAGCGAGAGGCCAGCTTGGTGGTTCTCGCGTGTTGCTTAATTACATTGCCTTAAGACTGAAAATAACAACCTTTTTCTTAATTATAATACGGCGAGGCGGTTGAGGGGGGGGGGGGGCGCAGGGAGGGGGGATTAAAGCGAATTTGTCATTACAATTAATTTACCTTTTGGTCATCTTCATTTGGGAAAATGGACTGCAGCGCTGCCCCAAATACTCTCTAATTAAAATCCCCCACTATTGGACTACAGGGGGATTACATTCCTGATCTGTGCACACAATCACTGTGACGGGTACCAAATGGGAACTGGCAGGCAGGGTCCACTGGTCTTGAGGTATTAAGCACTGATGAAAATTGAATTTTTTTTTAGCTCTAATCCTCGCTGGCAGTCTTCGCAGCGTTGGAAGGGCCCACATGCAGGCAGAGGACGAGACATATTAACCCCGCGGTTTATTACTGGGCTCAGATGTGGAGTCGGCAAGGATAGTGTGTGTGGGGGGCAGGATGTTGGGGGGGGCGGCGGGGTGTGGGGAGCAGAATTAAATAACGAAAGACAAAGTTCAGATGCCAAACAAAGCAATGACCACCATTGCCGAGAATTAGCAGCACTGATTCGAGCTACGACTCTCACCGACTTTTACAGATGCACCTTAGAAAGCATTCTTTCTGGTTGTATCACAGCTTGGTCTGGGCCCCAAGACCGCAAGGAACTACAAAAGGTCGTGAATGTAGCCCAGTCCATCACACAAACCAGCCTCCCATCCATTGACTCTGTCTACGCTTTCCGCTGCCTCGGAAAAGCAGCCAGCAGAATTAAGGGCCCCCACGCACCCCGGACACTCTGTCTTCCGCCTTCTTCCTTTGGGAAAAAGATACAAAAGTCTATCCCTCACATCTTTGGACACTAAGGGGCAATTTAGCCTGGTCAATCCACCTAACCCCCACATCTTTGGACACCAAGGGGCAATTTAGTAAGGCCAATCCATCTAACCCCCACACCTTTGGACACTAAGGGGCAATTTAGCATGGCCAATCCACCTAATCCCCACTTCTTTGGACATTAAGGGGCAATTTAGCATGGCCAATCCACCTAACCTGCACATCTTTGGACACTAAGGGGCAATTTAGCATGGCCAATCCATCTAACCCCCACATCTTTGGACACTAAGGGGCAATTTAGCATGGCTAATCCACTTAATCCCCACTTCTTTGGACATTAAGGGGCAATTTAGCATGGCCAATCCACCTAACCCCAACATCTTTGGACACTAAGGGGCAATTTAGCATGGCCAATCCACTTAACCTGCACATCTGTGGACACTAAATGGGCAATTTAGCATGGCCAATCCACCTAACCCCCACTTCTTTGGACACTAAGGGGCAATTTAGCATGGCCAATCCACCTAACCCCGACATCTTTGGACACTAAGGGGCAATTTAGCATGGCCAATCCACCTAACCCCAACATCTTTGGACACTAAGGGGCAATTTAGCATGGCCAATCCACTTAACCTGCACATCTGTGGACACTAAATGGGCAATTTAGCATGGCCAATCCACCTAACCCCCACTTCTTTGGACACTAAGGGGCAATTTAGCATGGCCAATCCACCTAACCCCGACATCTTTGGACACTAAGGGGCAATTTAGCATGGCCAATCCACCTAATCCCCACTTCTTTGGACATTAAGGGGCAATTTAGCATGGCCAATCCACCTAACCTGCACATCTTTGGACACTAAGGGGCAATTTAGCATGGCCAATCCATCTAACCCCCACATCTTTGGACACTAAGGGGCAATTTAGCATGGCTAATCCACTTAATCCCCACTTCTTTGGACATTAAGGGGCAATTTAGCATGGCCAATCCACCTAACCCCAACATCTTTGGACACTAAGGGGCAATTTAGCATGGCCAATCCACTTAACCTGCACATCTGTGGACACTAAATGGGCAATTTAGCATGGCCAATCCACCTAACCCCCACTTCTTTGGACACTAAGGGGCAATTTAGCATGGCCAATCCACCTAACCCCGACATCTTTGGACACTAAGGGGCAATTTAGCATGGCCAATCCACTTAACCTGCACATCTGTGGACACTAAATGGGCAATTTAGCATGGCCAATCCACCTAACCCCCACTTCTTTGGACACTAAGGGGCAATTTAGCATGGCCAATCCACCTAACCCCGACATCTTTGGACACTAAGGGGCAACTTAGCATGGCCAATCCACTTAACCTGCACATCTGTGGACACTAAGGGGCAATTTAGCATGGCCAATCCACTTAACCTGCACATCTGTGGACACTAAGGGGCAATTTAGCATGGCCAATCCACCTAACCCCCACTTCTTTGGACACTAAGGGGCAATTTAGCATGGCCAATCCACCTAACCCCGACATCTTTGGACACTAAGGGGCAATTTAGCATGGCCAATCCACCTAACCTGCACATCTATGGACACTAAAGGAGCAATTTACATGGCCAGTCCCTCTAACCTGCACATCTTCAGAGTGTGGGAGGAAACCAGAGCACCCGGAGGAAACCCACGCAGACATAGGGAGAACATGCAAACCTAAGGGCGGAATCGAACCCGGGTCCCTGGCGCTGTGAGGTAGCAGTTCCAATGTGCCGAGACAGATTTAAGAAGGTTCTTCCTCACGTGAGGGGTGACCAAACCTTGGAATGATCCAATATGTGGGTGAGGATGTTTGATTAGGGAGGGATGGGGAATATACCTTCTTTTTTTTCCCCAGATAAATAGGTTGCACAGAAGCATTTCCTTCACCGGCATTCACTCTGTGATCTTACAGAGTCCTTTCGCAATCGCAGGGGGGAACTTTCTGGTTGGTAACTGAGGTGTGTCTGTCGACAATGGCCCCGGTCCCAGAATTAGGCCCGGTAAGGTTACCTGAACTGGCAAACCATTGTGGCGACAGCCCCTCCCACACCAATTATCCGAGAGCAACACAAGGGCGAGAGGCTGGCCTTGAGATTGACATCAAATAGAGTTCAGGTTTGAATGCTCTACCCTCCAATTAGTGCCCCTCCCCCTCCCCCCTCCCGCCCACTCCCCCAACTCACCTTACCCGCTCCTCCACTTCTCCCCTCCTCTTCCAATCTGGCAGGGACCTTTGAAAATCTTCAGAGCGGCAAAACAAAGGAGAAAGTCAATGGATGAAAGAATCCCAACCTCTCTGATGAGATTAACATGAGACGGCATCAGGCGCACATCTGGAGTATTGTGAGCAATCCTAGGCCCCGTATCTGAGGAAGGATGTGCTGAGCCTTGGAAAGGCTCCAGGGGAGGTTCACAAGAACGATCCCAGGAATGAAGAGCTTGTCGTATGAGGAACGGTTGAGGACTCAGGGTCTGTAGTCGATGGAGTTTATAAGGATGAAGTGGGAGGGGGGGGCAGTTCTTATTGAAACTTACAGAATACTGCGAGGCCTGGATAGAGTGGACGTGGGGAAGATGTTTCCACTAGTCGGAGGGACTCAGATCCAAGGGCACAGCCTCGGAGTAAAGGGGCGACCCTTTAGAAGTGAGACGAGGAGGAATCTTGGGACTCGAGAGGACAACTTACCACGGCCAATGCATCTAACCTGCACATCTTTGGACATTAAGGAGCAATTTATCATGGCTAATCCAGCTGACCTGCACATCCTTGGACACTAGAGGGCAATCTGACCCTCCTACCCCTGCCAGATCGCTGGTCTCTCGAACCTCTTCTGGCCAGCTCAGATGTCTTCCCCTCTCACCCCCGCCAGCCCCAATCTCCCCAACTACCACCCCCCCCACAACCACCACCACCACCATCCCCCCCCCCCCCCCCCCCCCCCACCACCACCACCCCCTGCCGTGTCCCTTGGCAGTCTCGACTCCTCCCGCCCTACTCAAATGGCCAGTCCCGATCACCCCTTTTCGCTTAGAAAGGAAACCAGAAGTAGAGGGCACAGCCTCAAAATAAGAGGGGGGGTGGGGGGGGGTGGTTGCAGTTTAGAACAGAGTTGAGGGGGAACTTCTTCATTCAAAGGGTAGTGAATCTTTGGAATTCTCTGCCCGTTGAAGTGGTGGAGGTTACCTTGTTGAATATGTTTAAGTCACAGGTAGATAGATTTCTGATCGATAAGGGAATTAAGGGTTATGGGGAGCAGGCGGGTAGGTGGAACTGACCCACTTCAGATCAGCCATGATCTTATTGAATGGCGGGGCAGGCTCGAAGGGCTAGATGGCCTACTCCTGCTCCTATTTCTTATGTTCTTATGTTCTTTCCGTCCATCTGCCACCAACCCCTGGCAGTGGGACCTCCCAGCCCCACTGATCGGCCTCCTACGGGGTCCCACTCCCACTGGCCCACCCCTTGGCACTGCCTAATGCCTGGTGGGCAGTGCCGTGGGATCAGGCTGGCACTAGCCAGAGGGCAAACCCCCCCCCACCCCCCGTAACCCTGACTTCTTGGAAGGTCCTCCATTGAGTCTATGCCCTCCAGCAGGTTTGGGTCACCAGCTCCCGGTTAGTGGGGAGAGGGAGTAAACCACGCTGGAGTGAAACACTCCTCATTGTGGGCTGGAGGAGATGTTAGCCGGCTAGAGATTTCAGTCCCGGGTGGGATTTAAATTGGAATTTAAATATGGAAACCAATTTCCAGCAGGGAGCTGATTACACCAAAAAAAACTTGGAGCCGAAGTGATTGATGTTAATATTGGGGTACAGTGTCAGTGATGCTATTGGGGTACAGTGTCAGTGATGCTATTGTGGTACAGTGTCAGTGATGCTATTGGGGTTCAGTGACAGTGATGTTAATATTGGGGTTCCGTGTCAGTGATATTAATATTGGGGTTCAGTGTCAGTGATGCTATTGGGGTTCAGTATCAGTGATGTTAATATTGGGGTTCAGTGTCAGTGATGTTAATATTGGGGTTCAGTGTCAGTGATGGTAATATTGGGGTTCGGAGTCAATGATGTTAATATTGGGGTGCAGTATCACTGATGTTAATATAGGGGATCAGTGTCAGTGACGTTATTGGGGTTCACTGTCAGTGATGTTAATATAGGGGTTCAGTGTCAGTGATGTTATTGGGGTTCAATGTCAGTGATGTTATTGGGGTGCTGTATCAGTGATGTTAATATTGGGGTGCAGTATCACTGATGTTATTGGGGTTCAGTGTCAGTGATGTTATTGGGGTACAGTGTCAGTGATGTTAATACAGCGTGGCTCCGTTATAATGCAATGGTTGGTGTCCATAAAATGTTATCGCAGAAAAAGCGGGGTCGTGCTAAATTGGGGTTCAAGAAAATCAGTGTTCAAAATGACCCAATGTTGACCTAACATCCGAAAACACCCCTATTATCAATCTATTTGACCCGGTTTTTGCACGTTTACCATCTGGCAACTAAATTACCTTTTAATTAAAGAATTCCACAAATAATCGTTGTTACAGTAGAAATTAAAACACAAATTAATTTTTAGTAAAGTGTTTTAATAAACAAAACAACAACAGTTTATTTCTTAAAGTAGTGATCGAGTGAACGTAGCATTTCGCTGGTTGCGAGCGAAAACTAGAATGCTCCTGAGTTGGAGGATTTTTATGTGGTCCACCTCCTGGGTCTCCAGCTAACGGAGGCTGGCTTCGAGATATTCAATGGCTTCAGACACTTCTGGGGGCGGAGGATCTTCATTATCATCTTCTTGTGGTTCGAGAACCAGTACACTTGCCCCCGCCGGTGCTATACTTACGATACGGACGATCTTGGCATCCGTCAGATGCTCATACGTTGAGCATCCATTTTTGGCAGCGTACCCCTGGTGTAGCTCTTCTTTGCTGCATTCAGACAGCTTCTCTGCCTCACGCATGTCAAGGGCGTGAAGTTTATCTTTCACAAAAAAGGATTTCCTTTTTCTAGCAGTTTGTTCCATTTTGATCTAAGAAAACACGAAATTAACTCACCAAAAACTTCTCAGTTCCAAAAAAAGGTCCAATGATTCATCGCGTTATATCTGAATTCGCGCTAAATCAGGGCACATAAAATTGGGATTTCACTGTATTGGGGTTCAGGGTCAGTGATGTTAATATTGGGGTTCAGTGTCAGTGATGTTAGTATTGGGGTTCAGTGTCAGTGATGTTAGTATTGGGGTTCAGTGTCAGTGATGTTAATATTGGGGTTCAGCGCCAGTGATGTTAATATTGGGGTTCAGTGTCAGTGATGTTAATATTGGGGTACAGTTTCACGGATGTTAACATTGGGGTTCAGTGTCAGTGATGTTAATATTGGAGTGCTGTGACACTGATGTTAATATTGGGGTTCAGTGTCAGTGATGTTAATATTGGGGTTCAGTGCCAGTGATGTTAATATTGGGGCTCAGCATCAGTGATGTTAATATTGGGGTACAGTTTCACTGATGTTAACATTGGGGTTCAGTGTCAGTGATGTTAATATTGGGGTTCAGTGTCAGTGATGTTAATATGGGGGTTCAGTGTCAGTGCTGTTAATATTGGGGTTCAGTTCAGTGATGTTATTGGGGTTCAGTGTCAGTGATGTTAATATTGGGGTGCAGTTTCACTGATGTTAATATTGGGGTTCAGCACCAGTGATGTTAATATTGGGGTACAGTTTCACGGATGTTAACATTGGGGTTCAGTGTCAGTGATGTTAATATTGGGGTTCAGTGTCAGTGATGTTATTGGGGTTCAGTGTCAGTGATGTTATTGGGGTTCAGTGTCAGTGATGTTAATATTGGGGTTTAGTGTCAGTGATGTTAATATTGGGATTCCGTTTCACTGATGTTAATATTGGGGTTCAGCGTCAGTGATGTTAATATTGGGGTACAGTGTCAGTGATGTTAATATGGGAGTTCAGTGTCAGTGCTGTTAATATTGGGGTTCAGTTCAGTGATGTTATTGGGGTTCAGTGTCAGTGATGTTAATATTGGGGTGCAGTGTCAATGATGTTAATATTGGGGTTCAGTGTCAGTGATGTTATTGGGGTTCAGTGTCAGTGATGTTAATATTGGGGTGCAGTGTCAATGATGTTAATATTGGGGTTCAGTGTCAGTGATGTTAATATTGGGGTCAGAGTAAGTGATATTAATATTGGGGTTCAGTGTCAGTGATGTTATTATTGGGGTTCAGAGTCAGTGATGTTAATATTGGGGTTCAATGTCTGTGATGTTATTGGGGTTCAGTGTCAGTGATGTTAATATTGGGGTCAGAGTCAGTGATATTAATATTGGGGTTCAGTGTCAGTGATGTTATTGGGGTTCAGAGTCTGTGATGTTAATATTGGGGTACAATGTCAGCGATGTTATTGAGGTTCACAGGTGGGGATATGTATCTCCGGCAGTTGGATATCATAGAGTCATAGAATCCAAATGGCAGAAGGAGACCATTTGGCCCATCGAGTCTGCATCGGCCACAGTCCTACCCAGGGCCTATCCCCATGCATTTACCATAACTACCCACCGAAACTAAGTGGCAATTTAGCACGGCCAATCAACCTAACCCGCTCATCTTTGAACTGTGGGAGGAAACTGGAGCACCCAGGGGAAACCCACGCAGACACGGGGAGAACATGCAAACTCTGAACTGACAGTGACCCAAGCCGGGAATCGAACCCGGGTCCCTGGCATCGTGAGGCCGAAGTGCTAACCACTGTGCTACCGTGCCGCCCATATCACTCCTGGGTCTGATGAAGGTGAGTCAGGCTGCGTAATTTGCAGCTCAATTCTTATCCGTCCGTGCGTGGGAACACAGTGCAAGCTTCACCCCGTCAGCTGCCAAGTTTTAACTCCTCTGCTGCCTCCGAGCAAGACTTGGAGGTTGGTATCGGGGACTCACTGACACCTGGCATGGAGGATAAGGTTGGCACGGAGAACATAGCACATCCTCATTACAAACACATGACGTTAACCCTTCAGCAGCAAGTGTGTGGGACCTGGCAACCTTGTCAGATTAGAGGGAGACGAGCAAAGGGGGCCGGACTTATTGGCTGGGTCTTTCCAAGAGTCAGCATAGGGCACAATGGGCTTCAGGGTTCCCATCACCCGCAGTCGATACGGAACAAGTGCCAGGGAACCATTAATAGTCTCGCAGCAATGCTGTGAGGCCATTGCCTCCTCCTTGTGCCCAGGGAGTTGAGGAATTGAACCCACAGTCTTCGACTCAAGAGGCAAGAGTGTGCCTACGGAGTCAGAATAGAATAGATAAAATAGAATACTTAAGAAAAGAAAGAGGCCATTTGGCCCATTGAGTTTGCACTGACCACAATCCCATCCAGGCCCAATCCTCATAACCCCATGCATTTATCCTGCTAGTCCCCCTGACACTAAGAGGTAATTTAGCATGGCCAATCCACCTAACACGCACAGCTTGGGAGGAAACCGGAGCACCCAAAAGAAAACCCACGCAGACATGTGGAGAACATGCAAACTCCTCACTGACAATGACCCGAGGCCAGAATTGAACCCGGGTCCCTAGATCTGTGAGGCAGCAGTGCTAACCACTGTGTCACCGTACCGCCCACAGGAAGCCAGTATTGGGAATGGGACCCAAACGCTGGCTAAGAGAAGAATGCCCTCAGGAGAGGGTGAGGGGGAAGTTACTGAAGGAACTGGTTAGGCTGGTTAAGGGCATGTACCAGGGATCGACTTAAAGTTAGAGATAATTCTCTCTCAGAAGGTTGTTGGCAGATTTCGGGCAGATGCAAGACACCCATCGCAAGAAAGCCAAGTTAAAGAAGGCCCCAGCACTGATCCTCGAAGGACATTAGTCCAATTATCAAAACACAAAATGAAAACATAACCATGCAGGATCTCAATAGGTTTCAGGACTAAATAAGCAGTTTGTCAAACTAATTGGCATTACCTGTTATTTGACACGTAACCATGAAGACTAGAGCTTTGGAAACCATTGTCAGGCCTAGGCTAAGCCCACGAGGCCTGGGCCTTGCTTTTATTTGAAGCAGGGATCACCCAAGCAGCTCCAGCCCCAGGATTGTGGGTAAGGCCTTGAACACTGCCGGCCTGGTTAATGTTTGCAAAAATTCTGGTTATAGCTTTACCAATCACAGGCGGATTAAGGGGCTGAGTAGTATTATTGCTAGACTATTAATCCAGAAACTCAGCTAATGTTCTGGGGATCCCGGGTTCAAATCCCACCACGGCAGATGGTGGAATTTGAATTCAATAAAAAATATCTGGAATTAAGAATCTACTCATGACTGTGAAACCATTGTCGGAAAAACCATCTGGTTCACTAATGTTCCTTTGGGGAAGGAAATCTGCCGTCCTTACCCGGTCTGGCCTACATGTGACTCCAGAGCCACAGCAGTATGGTTGGGGAGGCGATGGCTAGTGGTACTATCGCTAGACTATTAATCGAGAAACTCAGCTAATATTCAGGGGACCTGGGCTCGAATCCCACCACGGCCGATGGTATTATTTGAATTCAATAAAAAAAGTCTGGAGTTAAGAATCTACTGATGACCATGAAACCATTGTTGGAAAAACCCATCTGGTTCCCTAATGTCCTTTAGGGAAGGAAATCTGCCGTCCTTACCCGGTCTGGCCTACATGTGACTCCAGAGCCACAGCAATGTGGTTGACTCTCAACTGCCCTCCAAGGGCAACTGGGGATGGACAATAAATGCTGGCCCAGCCAGTGAGGCCCATGACCCAGGAATAAGTAAAAATAGAAATCCTTCTAAGCCTTTGCTGATAGGCTCAAACTAGTGAGCCAATCACAGTCTGGCTTTTCTTTGCATTTGTTGCTGATAGGCTCACTAGTTTGAGCCTATCGGCAAAGGCATAGAAGGATTTCTGTGAAACCTAAGAATGTTCTTCGAAGAACAGAGAGAGAGGGAGGTTTTAGTTACCAAGTAGGAGATAGATCTATTGCTAATAAAAATGTGTTAACAAGATATGGGGAACAGGTGGGGAGGTGGATTTGAGACCAGGGAGAGATCAGCCATGATCTGATTGAATGGCAGAGCAAGCTCGAAGGGCTGAATGTGCCTCCTTCTGCTACTAATCCCTCTGTTCGTATTGTCCCCACCGGTATAATCCAGAGCTCAATCTAAGGAATGTACAACTGATGGGTGTTGTCTCATTAACTCATGAGTTTGGCGACTGGAGGATTTTCACAGTAACTTCATTGCAGTGTTAATGTGAGCCTACTTGAGACACTGATTAATAAACACTATGTTAAAAAGTATCACATGGCTGACCAGCGCCAGGGATCGGGGTTCGATTCCCGGCTTGTAGTTCCTCGAGACAGAGTACTGGAATGAGATAGAGAATCTGCTGAACTGGTGCGGCAACAATAATCTCTCCCTCAGTGTCAACAAAACAAAGGAGATTGTCATCGACTTCAGGAAGCGTAAAGGAGAACATGCCCCTGTCTACATCAATGGCGATGAAGTGGAGATGGTCAAGAGCTTCATGTTTTTAGGTGTCTAGATCACCAACAACCTGTCCTGGTCCCTCCATGCCAACACTATAGTTACGAAAGCCCACCAATGCCTATACTTTCTCAGGAGACTAAGGAAATACGGCATGTCCGCTATGACTCTCACCAACATTTACAGATGTACCATAGAAAGCATTCTTTCTGGTTGTATCACAGCTCGGTATGGGCTCCTGCTCTGACCAAGACCGCAACGAACTACAAAAGGTTGCGAATGTAGCCCAATCCATCAAGCAAACCAGCCTCCCATCCATTGACTCTGACTACACTTCCTGCTGCCTTGGAAAAGCAGCCAGTATAATCAAGGACCCACTCACCCTAGACATTCTCTCTTCCACCTTCCTCTTGTTGGGAAAAAGATACAAAAGCCTGAGATCATGTACCAGCCAACTCAAGAACAGCTTCTTCCCTGCTGCCATCAGACTTTTGAATAGACCTACCTTATGTTCAGTTAATTTTTCTCTACACCCTAGCTATGACTGTAACACTACATTCTGCACCTTCTCCTTTCCTCCTCCCCTAAGTACTCTATGAATGGTATGCTTTGTCTGAATAGCCCGCAAGAAACAATATGTGTCTCAATACATGTGACAATAAATCAGATCAAATCAATTTCCCTAGAAAGTTTATTTATTAGTCACACATAGGCTTACATTAACAGTGCAATGAAGTTACTGTGAAATTCCCCTAGTCACCACACTCTGGTGCCTGTTTGGGTCAATGCATCTAGCCAGCACGTCTTTCAGACTGTGGGAGGAAACAAGAGTACCCAGGGAAAACCCACGCAGACACGGGGAGAACGTGCAGACTCCACACAGACAGTGACCCAAGCCGGGAATCCAACTTGGGTTCCTGGCGCTGTGAGGCAGCAGTGCTAACCACTGTGGTACTGTGGACTCTGTGAGTGGTATACTTTGTATAGCACAAGAAACAATACTTTTCACTGTATCCCAATACATGTGACAATCATTGAATCCCCACAGTGCAGAAGGAGGCCACTTGGCCCATTAAGTCTGCACTGACCACAATACGTATCCCCATAATCCCACACGTTTACCCTGCTAATCCCTCTAACCTACGCATCTCAGGACACTAAGGGGCAATTTATCATGCCCAATCTCCCTAACCCGCACAGCTTTGGACTGCGGGAGGAAACCGGAGCACTCGGAGGAAACCCTCGCAGACACGGGGAGAACGTGCAGACTCCACACAGACAGTGACCCGAGCTGGGAATCGAACCCGGGTCCCTGGAGCATGTGAGGCAGCAGCGCTAACCCACCGTGCTGCCCCTAGTAATAAATAATAAATCAAATCAAAGGATTGTGACTGGGGATCGATACCTTTTCCCTCACTAGCCCAGAGGGACGTGGAGCGCGGATGGAGTTATGATTTGGGCCAACCGTGGTTTTGTAGGACAGACATGAGGGGCAGAATGGCCTCCTCTTATTACTAAGAGGTGGGGAGCGGGTTAGGGACAGAGATTACGAAATAAAATAGCGTCTGTGTCAAATGGAAATGGAATCGGTTTGAGTCTTTTGTCAGGGTGCGAGAGAACAGGGGGAATGAAGGGAGGTATTCCACAATCAGGAATGCAGACCAGAAGGCTCCTTGGATTAGCGTTAATGTTTCTGGTCTCCTTAAATCCAGATTAGTAGCAATTATTTTTTTTCCTTCTTGTTTGGAAGGTTAAGAACATCATGTGAGCCGGGCCCTTCATTGAGACAGAGAGAGGAAGGGTTTTCAGCGTCTCTCCCTCCGCATCCCAGCCCTCCTTTACGTAACACAACTCCGGAATCAAAGGCCTTTGTCCTTTGTTCCCGGCAGCCGAGGCCACGGTGCCAAGCGGGCCCGGGATCGGGAAGCACATGATCCGTGTCACATGGCTCACTGTGAGTGGAGGGATTGGAGGCCGGCGTGGATTTTGTGGTATTAGTGTGGGCCATGTGTCCACCCCGGGGGCTGAACATTGAGCTCCTCATTAGCTGCCCACCACTGAATAGAAATTCTATCGCTTTGGCGGAGGGATTTAGTCTGGGGCAGCGCGTGGCTTACACACACTAATTGATGAAAAATATGACACATTTGCCAAAAGTGCAGCACTTCCCCCTGATGAGGTTTAATTAGAAAATTCAGGCCTCCACGCTCTCTCCCTTCGCTGACTCTCACTCTCCCTTCTCTCGTGCTCTTTCTCTCCCTCTCGCTCTCTGTCCTTTCTCTCTCTCTCACACATTCTCTCTCTTGCTCTCTCTTTCTCTCTCACTCTCTCTCACTTTCTCTCTCCCTCACTCTCTCCCTCACTTTCTCCCTTGCTCTCTCTCCCTTCTCTCACTTTCTCTCCCTCTACCTCTTCCTCACTCTTTCTCATTCTCTCTTTTTCCTGTCTCACTCTCTCTCCTCTCTCTCTTTCTATCTCAGTCTCTCCCACTTTCCCTTGCTCTCTCTCTCTCTCACTCCATCTTTCTCTCCCTTTCTCTCACTCTCTGGCTGTGTGTCTCTCTCTTTTTCTCTTTCTCTCTCTCTCTCCCACCCGTTCTCTCTCTCTTTCTGTCTTGCTCTCTCCCCTTCTCTCTTCTGCTCTTTCTGTCTCTCCTCCTCTCTCTTGCTCTTTCTCTCCTTCTTGATCTCGAGCTCTCCCTTTCTCTCTCTCCCTCTCACTCTCTCCCTTGCTCTCTCTCTCTTCTCTCACTCTCTCTACGTCTCTTTCACTCTCTCTCACTCTCTCTCTTTCTGTCTTGCTCCCTCTCTCTCTCCTTCTCTCTGTCTCTCTCTCTCTTTCCCGCTCTCTTTTATTTCCAATCAGGGTAGTTGTCTCATTGACAATCTTTCGGGAGGCAGATTGGCAGCTGTGCTAATAAAGACTGTGAGGTTACACCCCCAGAATATGCAGAGGGGCTTTCACAACACTGAATGGAGAGAAGAAAGGAGAGGACAGAGTGAAGGTAGAAAAGAAAGTGGAGCAGAGAAAAGCTGAGAGAAGAACAGAGAAAGGTGAAAGGCTGATGTTTTCACAGGCAATGATAATGGAATAGTCGCGAGGAACTGACACCCAGTAGAGAAAGCAATACAGTTTAAAGTTTATTTATTTGTGTCATGAGTAGGCTTACATTAACACTGCAATGAAGTAACTGTGAAAATCCCCTAGTGGCCACAGTCCGGCGCCTGTTCGGGTACACCGAGGGGAGAATTTAGCACAGCCAATGCACCCTAACCAGCACATCTTTCGGACTGTGGGAGGAAACCCACTCCGGCATGGGGAGAATGTGCAGGTTCTGCACAGATAGTTATCCAAGCCGGGAATCGAACCCGGCTCCCTGGCGCTGTGAGGCAGCAGTGCTAACCACCGTGCTGCCGTGCCGTGCCACAAGACAGAGATAAGAATTCTGCCAAACTTCACAACTCCAGCTGCCAGAAATCTCTCTCTCTCCCGCTCCCGACTCACGCACCTCACCACCACTGGCCTGTTAGGTCGGGTGACCCCTGATACCTCATTCCTTAAAGGATCTGTGTTCCTTGGTCACTGACCCTCCACTCATTTCCTCAAGTTTAGTCAATATCTTAATCAAATCTTCTCCCTGAAGCTAAAGCTGGTGCCCTTGGTAACCTAAATCCTGCCATGCGACACCGACAAACACATGGATTAGAAGCACGAGTAGGCCACTCAGCCCTTCAAGTCTGCACCCCCCCCCCCCCCGTTCAATAGGATTGCAGCTAAACGTAATTATGACCTCCTCCACACCACCGCTCCCCCCAAACAATAACCTTTCACTCCACGATCGACAAAAATCTAAGGTGGTGCACGGTGGCAGAATGTCCAGAGTGCGTGGAGTCCTTAATTATGCTGGTATACCACTCACAGAGTCCACAGTACCACAGTGGTTAGCACTGCTGCCTCACAGCGCCAGGAACCCAAGTTGGATTCCCGGCTTGGGTCACTGTCTGTGTGGAGTTTGCACATCCTTCCTGTGTCTGTGTGGGTTTTCCCCAGGTACTCTGGTTTCCTCCCACAGTCTGAAAGACGTGCTGGTTAGAAGCATTGACCCAAACAGGCACCAGAGTGTGGTGACTAGGGGAATTTCACAGTAACTTCATTGCACTGTTATTGTAAGCCTATGTGTGACTAATAAATAAACTTTATAGGTAAATTGATTTGATTCGATTTATTGTCACATGTATTGAGACACAGTATTGTTTCTTGCAGAATATGATATAACATAAGTGTAGACAGAGTCAATGGATGGGAGGCTGGTTTGCGTGATGGATTGGGCTACATTCACAACCTTTTGTAGTTCCTTGCGGTCTTGGTCAGAGCAGGAGCCCATACCGAGCTGCGATACAACCAGAAAGAATGCTTTCTATGGTGCATCTGTAAAAGTTGGTGAGAGTCGTAGCGGGCACGCCAAATTTCCTTCATCTTCTGAGAAAGTAGAGGCGTTGGTTAACTTTCTTAACTATCGTGTTGGCATGTTCTTATATTTCTGGGATGACACAACTTGAAATGGACCGCAAGGGTTTCCAAAAACAAATTATTTTTGTCTCTCGATATATCTGCCCTGCCATGCACAAAGTAAAGAGATTTGATGAACGTGTAACCAGATCATATTAAAAATTGTGGATAAAGTGTAATCCAGGCCCATTTGTAATGTAGGAGCTGAGATCTCCTGCAAAGACTTGTGGAGGCTAGTTAATGTACAGCTGTCAAATCTAACAGCAGGAACACGCTGGATAATGCGGTTTACACTGCGGGAGAAAGCAGAATCTGTGACCGACTAAGCCACGCTAATACTGTTAGCTTTTCTGTGTTTTGAACGTCTGCTTCTTGACTTAATTCTGAGAGCTCCACCCTTTGCCCCACAGCTAAGGGGCTAAATTAATCTGAAATCTGTGCCTGCGTGTGTGAAAAGCACTTTTGATCTTCAAAGATGTGCAATTCCTCCCTGATCAGCCCTGACATTACAGGCCGGGCCTAGTGGCTCTCAGACAGAGGCCTACTGAGGGATCCTAGGTTTGCTTAGCGCTGTCTGCTTCATTCAGGCAAAGACTTCATTTTAAGATATTTCTGCTGGTGCAATTATGTTTAAATTCTAAACTTAAAAAAAATTAACTAACTCGGAATAGAATCCCTAAAGCACAGAAGGAGCTAAATTCAGCTCATCTGTACCAACCACAATCCCACCCACAATTCCCATAACCCCATCCAGTTCCCTCCCCCGACAATTTAGCATGGCCAATCCACCTAACCTTAACATCTTTGAACACTCGGGCAATTTAGCATGGCCAATCCACCCAACCTGCACACCTTTGGACATTAAGGGGCAATTTAGCATGGCCAATCCACCCAACCTGCACACCTTTGGACATTAAGGGGCAATTTAGCACGGCCAATCCACCCAACCTGCACACCTTTGGACATTAAGGGGCAATTTAGCACGGCCAATCCACCCAACCTGCACATCTTTGGACATTAAGGGGCAATTTAGCATGGCCAATCCACCTAACCTGTACATTTTTGGATACTAAGGGGCAATTTAGCATGGCCAATCCATCTAACCTGCACATCCTTGGATACTAAGGGCAAGTTAGCACGGCCAATCCACCCAACCTACACATCCTTGGACGTGGGAGGAAACCAGAGCACCCAAAGGAAACCCACGCAGACACAGGAAGGAAGGGCAAATTTCGCACAGACAGTCACCCGAGGCCAGAATTGAACCGAGATCCCTGGCGCTGTGAGGCAGCAGTGCCACTGTGCCACCCAAAAGGTTGTCACTTTACTCTAAGGCTGTGCCCTCAGATCCAGATCCTCAGACCTCCGACTAATGAAAACATCTTCCCCACATCCACTCTATCCAGGCCTTTCAGTACCCTGTAAGTTTCACTGAGATTTCCCCCTCCTCATCTACTAAACTCAATCGAGTACAGACCCAGAATCCTCAAACATTCCTCATACATCAAGCTTTTCATTCCTGGGATCACTCTCATGAATCTCCTTTGGACCCTCTAACTAACTCAACTTTAACTTGACCCCATTTTAAGAAACAAGGCATGGTGGGAAAATTGGCTACATTTTTGAAAGTCCAATGCAAGCAAGCACAGGCTTTCTCATAAAGCCAAACAAAGTTCTTTCATAAGAACATAAGAACACAAGAAATAGGAGCAGGAGTAGGCCATCTAGCCCTTCGAGCCTGCCCCGCCATTCAATAAGATCATGGCTGATCTGAAGTGGATCAGATCCACTTTCCTGCTTTCTCCCCATAACCCTTAATTCCCCTGTCTAGCAGAAACCTGTCTACCCGTGACTTAAATATATTTAGCGAGGTAGCCTCCACCACTTCAACAGGCAGAGAATTCCAGAGATTCACCACCCTTTGATGAAGAAGTTCACTCAAACGGTTTCATAAACAACATCTGCAAGCTGTCTCTTCTAGTTAGAGACAGCGTGTGTCGAACAATTTCAATAACACAGATAAGAACTGACATATATTGTAGTCACAGTTCTATGTTGTTACTTCAGTCCAGAGTCTGTTTTGAGTGTTGCTTTAATCAGTACAGGACTGGCAAAAGCCAATAATTCTCTCTCTCTCTCCAGTAATTCATAGAATCATAGGAACCCTACAGTACCGGAAAGAGGCCATTCGGCCCATCGAGTCTGCACCAATCACAATACCCTACATATTTTACCCACTAATCCCTCTAACCTACACATCAAGGACACTGATTCTTTTATTGTTACTTTGTGTAGTGTTAATTTTAAGACATGTTCAGTAAAAGAAATTCAACTCAGAACCAGCGCTGCCTTCGTCTATTCTGAGGAATGAATGGACCCTACACCTACCCAGCAACTACCGTGTACACCAAACCCCCTTCCCCTGTTGCCGATACTAATAAGCGGAGTTAGGTTTATGGGGTCGGACAGAGAGCGGACACACCCCCTTTCCTTCCTGTTCTTCCATTTTTCTTTCAGCTCACATCCAACCCTTGTTGCCCCCTGTGAAGCTTTGCCCTTATATTTTGGCTTGTTGTCTTCTGGCCTCTTCAGCCTATCCCTTTTTTTAAAAATATATCATTACTCCTGTTAGTTTTGTCTTGTGTGGAGTGGTGAATGGGGAGGGGGGACGCCTCGTGAGGGAGGGACAAAAAGGTGGGGGTTTTGGTGGGGGGGGGGGAAAGAGGGTGATGGTCTGCTTATGCAGGTGGTTGGGGGAGAGGTGGTCGTTGAGGGGGCGCGTGGTATGGGGGGGAGGGGGCTGTTAGGTTGGAGGTTTATGAGTTTCTGGGAGTTGGGGTGGGTGTCAAGGCAGTACGTGTGTTGGAGAGTGTTTTTGGGGGTTGGGGAGGTTTTGCATCTGTTGTTGAGTCAGACTCCGGTCTTTTTCAGGGAGGGAGGGGTTGCAGGTGGGCTACTGGGGGGAGGTCAGGGTTTTGGGGGTGGGAAAATGTCTTGGGGGTTTCCTGGTAGTATAAGTTGTGGGTTGAAGAGTGGTATGCTATCTTCCCATCTCTTGGTGCTTTGCCTCTTTTGTGTGTGTGTGTGTGTGTGTGTGTGTGTGTGTGTGTGTTAGGATGGGTGGGATGGAAGGATTTGGAAGAGATTCCCTTAAATGGCAACAAGGTGGCACAACGGTTAGCACCAGCCCACGGACCCGGATTCCAGGATTTTGACCCAGCGACTATGAAGAAACGGCCGATATATTTCCAAGTTGAGATGGTGTGTGACAACTGAAGGGAGAGTTAATGTGTGTTCCCAGTCGCCCTATGCATTTAGCCATTACCAACCTTTAGACAGCACCTTCCAAACCCACTCCTACTTCCATCTAGAAGCACAAGGGCAGCAGATACATGGGAACTCCACCACCCGCAAGTTCCCCTCCAAACCACTTGGAAATATATCGGCCGTCTCTTCACTGTCGCTGGGTCAATACCCTGGAATTCCCTCCCTAACGGCATTGTGGGTCAACCCATAGAACATGGACTGCAGCGATTCAAGAAGGCAGCTCACCACCATCTTCTCAAGGGCAACTAGGGATGGGCAATAAATGCTGGCCAGCCAGCGACCCCCATGTCCCACGGATGAATTAATAAAAAAAATTAGTGAGGGAAGAGGCTCCAATGTTCTTCCCATAGAGCGGCACGAGGGTTAGCACTGCTGCCTCATAGCGCCAAGGGTCGGGGTTTGATTCCAGCCTTGGGTGACCGTCTGTGTGGAGTTTGCACATTCTCCCCGTGTCAGCGTGGGATTCCTCCAAGTGCTTCAGTTTCCTCCCACAGTCCAAAGATGTACGCGTTAGATGGGTTGGCCATGGTAAATATGCAACGTTACAGGGATTGGGCGGGGCAGAGGGCCTGGGTTGGATGCTCTGTCAGGGAGTTAGTGCAAACCCAATGGGCCAAATGGCTTCTTCTGCACTGTAGGGATTCTACACCTTAACATGGTAGATGTAGAGCCATGTTTTTGGTTGGTGGGGGTGTTGCCAACTCCATCATCTCGGCCTCATGTCCTGACCACCCTTTCCTATCAAACAGCTATGGGACATTTGAGGAGGAGAAAGGTACTACGTAAATGCAGTCTTCTCTGTTTTTTTGGAACTCATTGACTGGGCCAGCATTTGTTGCCCACCATAACTACCCTTGAACTGAGTGTCTCGCTCGTCATTTCAGAGTCAACCACGTTGCTGTAGCTCTGGAGTAGGCTAGACCAGGCAAGGACGGCAGATTTCCTTCCCTACAGGGACATTGGTGAGCCAGATGGGTTTTTCCGACAATTGACAAAGGTTTGATGGTCATCATTGGACTTTCAATTCTAGATTTTGTTTTGTTTTTAAACTTCACCAGCTGCCATGAGTGGGATTCGAACCTGGGTCCCCAGAACATTACCCTGGGTCTCCAGATTATGAGCCCAGTGATAATACCACTACGCCATGAACTCCCTATCAGTGTCAACCTGGATTTTGTGCTCAAGTTTCTCGGTGGAGTGGGACTTCGCAACAGAGGCCATGGCAGGAGCTCGGTTTATAGATAGCCCCTCCTCCAGGGAGGTGATGGCCAATTGGTATCATTGCTAGACTATTAATCCAGAAACTCAGCTAATGTTCTGGGGACCCAGGTTCGAATCCCTCCACGGCAAATGGTGGAATTTGAATTCAGCCAAAAAAAAATCTGGGATTAAGAATCTACTGATGACCATTGTCAGAAAAACCCATCTGGTTCACTAATGTCCCTTTAGGGAAGGAAATCTGCCATCCTTCCCTGGCCTAAGGATATTATTAAACTAGAAAGAGTGCAGAAAAGGTTTACTAGGATGCTGCCGGGACTTGATGGTTTGAGTTGTAAGGAGGGGCTGGACAGACTGGGATACTTTTTCTCTGGAGTGTAGGAGGCGGAGGGGTGATCTTATAGAGGTCTATAAAATAATGAGGGGCACAGATCAGCTAGATAGTCAATATCTTTTCCCAAAGGTAAGGGAGTCTAAAACTAGACAGCATAGGTTTAAGGTGAGAGGGGAGGGATACAGAAGGGTCCAGAGAGGCAATTTTTTCACACAGAGGGTGGTGAGTGTCTGGAACGAGCTGCCAGAGGTAGTCGTAGAGGCGGGTACAATTTTGTCTTTTAGAAAGCACTTAGACAGTTACATGGGTACGATGGGTATAGGGGGATATGGGCCAAACGTGGGCACTTGAGATTAGCTTAGTGGTTTAAAAAAAAGGGTGGCATGGACAAGTTGGGCCAAAGGGCCTGTTTCCGTGCTGTAAACCTCTATGACTCTTTGTGACTCCAGAGCCCCAGCAATGTGGTTGACTCTCAACTGCCCCCTGAAAGTGGGCGAGTGGGACACTCAAGGGCAACTAGGGGGTGGGTAACAAATGCTGGCCCAGCCAACAGCGACCTTGATCCACGAATGATAAAGAAAAATGGTAATAGTATGAAGTTCGCTAACGACATGATAATAACCACGGGAGGATACGAGAGAATAATCTTCGTGGAAGAGTTGGGCAGCCCCTTAGTGTCAGGGGGACTACCCAGGGTAAATGCATGGGGTTACGGGGTTAGGGCCTGGATGGGATTGTGGTTGGTGCAGACTCGGTGGGCCGAATGGCCTCCTTCTGCACTGTATGATTCTATGATCTGCTACCCCACAATAGGGGAAGAATTACAGTTACCCACTTTCTGGTCCGATATTGAAATTTTTTAAAAAATAATTTGACCCCACGGTGGCACAGTGGGTTGGCACGGCTGCCTCACAGCGTCAGGTTCAATTCCCGGCTTGGGTCACTGTCTGTGTGTATGTTCTTCCCGTGTCTGCGTGGGTTTCCTCCGGGTGCTCCGCTTTCCTCCCACAGTCCGAAAGATGTTCTGGCTAGGTGGATTGGCCGTGCTAAATTGCCCCTTAGTGTCGGGAGGCTAACTAGGGTAAATGTGGGGGGGGTGGGGGGGTGGTTTGTGGGAGTGGGGCCTGGGTGGGATTGTAGTCGGTGCAGGCTCGATGGGCTGAATGGTCTCCTTCTGCGCTGTCTACGATTAATCTTATCTACGATTAAGATAAGATAGAAAGAGAGCAAAGTTCAAGAGTCTCTGCCTGGGCCTCACCAGGTAAGAGCAGAGATTGCGAAGGCGCAGTGCAGGTGAGTCACAACACCACCAATCCTAGGGCTTCAAACCACTTAATTTCCATGCTTTGTTCTGAAGAGGCTTAGACAAAACGAAACTCCACCTTCAAACCACCCTGGCGGCGCTGGGATTGCAGTTAACTAGAGGAGTGCGAGTCTGCCAAAGAGACAGAGGGTTAGGTATCGGCTGTGAGGCCCCCATCAATGACTCAGGAGGTCACGGGACCCGGAAACCTGAGCGCCGTGACCCCAGGCGGGCAATCCCGGTGTCCGTCCTGCGGGACCGAGTGCCGTGGTGTCGGAGGGACCCTCTTCCCTGAGAGAGAAAGAGGAAGGTTCACTAGAGACCTGGGTCTCCCCTCTTGAGGTGTGGGGTGTTGGGTGAATCCGGGAGGGGGTGGTGAGGGGGTGTATTGGGGGAAGGAGGAGGAGTCAAAAAAGATCTCAGGGGCCACTGTTTCAAGGGCATGTGAGGGTCATTCATTTTGTTTTCTGGGATCCTGCTGTGCAACTTGTGTCTGCCCAGGTAATGACAACCACTGGACCCAGGGTCACCAACCCTCCAGAATTTGGCCTGGGGTCTTCAGGAAATGAAGATAAATCTCCAGGACATAGAATCATAGAATCTCTACAGTGCAGAGGAGGCCATTCAGCCCATCAGATCTGCACCAACTCTCCAACAAAGCATCTAACCCACAGCCTTTCCTGGTAACCCTGCATATTTAACACGCACATCTTTGAACATTAAGGAGCAATTTAGCATGGCCAATCCATCTAACCTACACATCTTTGGACACTAAGGGGCAATTTACCATGGCCAATCGCCCTGAGCAGCACGTCTTTCAGACTGCGGGAGGAAACCAGGGCACCCGGAGGAAACCCACGCAGACACGTGGAGAATGTGCAAACTCCACACAGACAGTGACCCGAGGCCGGACTCCAATCTGGGTCCCTGGTGCTGTGAGGCAGCAGTGCTAACATAGTGTGTCACTGTGCCCCCTACGGGAAGGAGTGGGGAAGGGGAAGGGGGAGGGGGGGGAAGGGGGAGGGGGGGAAGGGAAGGGGATGTTGTAAGGGAGGAATTGGGTGAGAAAGTGGAGGGGAAGAGGGGAATTCTCTCTCCAGTGTCCTGACCACTAGTGATCCCACAGTCAACACCACAGACACAGTTTATCGGGGCCATTATCACATTGCTGTTTATGGGAGCTTGCTGTGCACAGATTGGCTGCCCTGTTTCTTACATTGCAATGATGAACGACTGCACCTACAAACGAGTGCTTCATTGGGTAAAAAAGCGCCTTGGGGCACCACCGAATTGTTACTGAGCAGGAGAAGGCCATTCGGCCCATCGTATCCGGCCCGGCTCTCGAAATGAGCATCGTGACTTAGTGCCGTTCCCCTGCCTTTTCCCCGTTACCGCCCCCCCCCCCGCACGTCGTTTCTATTCAAATAATCATCTCACGCCCTCTCGAAAGCCTCAATTGAACCACGCCCCCAGGCAGCGCTTTCCAGACCCGCGACCGCTGGCTGGGCGAACCAGTTTTGGTTCTCTCCCGCGTTGCGTTGGCTTCGTTTGCCAAGGCGCTAGACGAATGCAAGTCCTTTCTCTTTCGCCCGTGAGGCGAAAGTGTTTGCCTGTCGAGATTCCTTTATTTCTGAGCCGGCTTTTGTTCTGGTTCTCGGGGTGGGGGGCGGGGGATTGGGTGGGGGTGGGGGGGGGGGGGGGGGGGGGTTGCGGGCGGTGCGGGGGGGGTTGCTGGCGACGCAACAGGGCCCTGGCTCAGAGGTTGAGTAGGCCGAAACCAAACTCCAGCACGATACGGGCGCGCCAGGTTTAGATTGCTGAGGGGGGGAAGGGTGGGGGTGGGGGAGGGCCGTGGGATCCGTAAGTCCCATTTGTCCCCGTCCCGTCCCCCCCCCCCCCCCCCAACACAAAGGAGAGTGCACGCGCGGAGGGGAGCGTGGGGCCGGCGGTGTGGCGGAGGGGGGGAGTATTCCCGCCGGCGTCCTTTCAAGTTAACCTTTTTTTTTTGTTAAACGGGGCCAAGGGTTCTCTTAATCCCAGCCTCTGGCCTTAGAAATTAGTCAGAGCAACAAAAACCCTCCTCCGCGCTCCCTTCCACCCCTCCCTGAGGTGAGGGGAAATCCCGACCAGCGCCACCACCACCCCCCCCCCCCCACCCCCACCCCTCCCCCCACCCCCCCACCTCACCTCCCAACCCTCGTCCAAGCAACAAGCAAATGACTAGTATAAAGAATTCCTCTTTCCAGGAGGAATGTAACGTGAAACCTTTGATTAATACTTGCGGCTCACACACTCAGAAATAAAAACAAAGGCCTTTAATTATGAAACGCTGCCTCCTTCTCTGATCAAGTTTTGACCTTTCTGTTTCACCTTGAAAAGGGATTGTGGGGCGGGGGGGACGGGGCGGTGTTGGGGGGGGGGGTGTTAAAAGGCCATTCGCTTCCCTCCTGCCTGGCCAACCTCAGAGAGGCAACGGACAATGGCAGGTGGAGTTTAATTGCGATAAGTGCGTGGCGTTGTTACCTGGTGAGACCAACCAGGGCAGGACTTGGGTTAATCGATGCAAATGAACCTTTGATGGTTTTACTTCTGGCTTGGCGGTTGGAAGAGGAAAGTAGGCTTGAACGAGGGGGCCCCTGGGGAGCGTTGTTGAACTGAGGGACCTCGGGGGGGTGCAGGTACGGAGCCCCTTGAAAGTGTCGTCACAGGTGGACAGGGTGGTGAAGAAGAAGGCAGTTTGGCACGCTTGCCTTCATCGGTCAGGAGGGCATTGAGTTGGGACATTATGTGACAACTGTACTAGACCATTGGTAAGGCCACATTTGGAGTACTGCGTACAATCCTGGTCTCCCTGTCGTAGGGAGGATGTTATTAAACTGGAAAGGGGGCAAAAAAAGATTGACAAGGATGTTACTGGGACTGGAAAGTGTGAACTATAAGGAGAGGCTGGAATGGCTGGGATTTTTCTTTCCGTGGAGGATGAGGGGTGACGTTATAGAGATTTATAAAATCACAAGGGGCATCGATAAGGTGAATAAGGTCTTTTCCCCCAGAGTAGGGGGAGTCCAAAACTAGAAGGCGTTGATTAAAGGTGAGAGGGGAAAGGGAGCTGAGGGACAACTTTTTCACACAGAGGGTGGTGTGTGTATGGAGTGAGCTGCCAGAGGGGGTGGTGCAGGCGGGTACAATTACACCATTTAAAAGACATTTGGACAGGAACATGGATGGGAAAAGTTTAGCGGCATAAGGGTCAAACACAGGCAAATGGGACTGGTTGGGTTTAGGAGAATGGGGTCAGCATGGACAAGCTGGGCTGAAGGGCCTGTTTCTGTGTTGTGTATCTCTGTGACGCTATCTCAAATGCTGAAAAATATAGCAGTTGGGTTAATGAACCTTTGATGGTTTTACTTCTGGCTTGGCAGGTGAAAGAGAAAAGTAGGCTTGCATTTATCTAGCGCCGTGTTACAAAGTGCTTTGCAGCCCCGGTGATGAATTGGGAGGCACGGCAGCCGGTTTACACACAGCAAGCTCCCAGAAACAAAAGTTTAAAGTTTATTTATTAGTGTCACAAGCAAGGCTTACATTAACACCGCAACGAAGTTACTGTGAAAATCCCCTAGTCGCCACACTCCGGCGCCTGTTCGGGTACACTGAGGGAGAATTTAGCATGGCCAATGCACCCTAACCAGCGTGTTTTTTGTACTGTGGGAGGAAACCGGAGCACCCAGAGGAAACCCATGCAGACACGGTGAGAACGTGCAGACGCTGCACAGACAGTGACCCAAGCTGGGAATCGAACCCGGGTCCCTGGCGCTGTGAGGCAGCAGTGCCAACCACTGTGCCACCATACTACCCCGTGATAATGACCAGTTAATCTCATTTGATTTGATTTATTATTGTCACATGTATTAACATACAGTGAAAAGTATAGTTTCTTACGTGCTATACAGGCAAAGCATACCGTTCATAGAGAAGGAAAGGGGAGGGTGCAGAATGTAGTGTTACAGTCAAAGCGAGGGTGTAGAGAAAGACCAACTTAATGTGGAACAATTAATGCGAGATGGCTACTGGTCAGCACGGTGGCACAGTGGTTAGCACTGCTACCTCGCAGCGCCAGGAACCCGGGTTCGATTCCCAGCTTGGGTCACTGTCTGTGCGGAGTTTGTACATTCTCCCTGTGTCTGCATGGGTTTCCTCCAGGTGCTCCGGTTTCCTCCCGCAGTCTAAAGATGTGTAGGTTAGGGTGGATTGGCCATGCTAAATTGCCTCTTAGTGTCCAAAGATGTGCCGGTTAGGGGGAATTGGGAAAATACACAAGGTTACAGAGGTAAGGCCGGTGAGATGCTCTTTTGGAAAGTCGGTGCAGACCTGATGGGCCGAATGGCCTCCCTCTGCACTGTAGGAATTCTATGGCGCCAGGGAGAAGTCACCTTAAAGTAGCAACAGGAATCTTTCGTAACCATCTGAGAGAAGATGGAGCTTTAGTTCAAGAGGAAAGTCAGCCCCCCCCTCCCCCATCCCCTCCAAAGATCAACTTGAACCCACAACCTCTCATGTAGAGAGGCACAAGAGTGCTACCCAACACCAGCACACACAGACAGCCACCCGTAGCAAACCTTTCAGCACTGTGGCCTTCCACTGAGCGGCTTATTGGATTGTAATTGGCTTAGACTTTCTGGAGCAGCCATCTTGGAGTGGCGCGGGCAGGGTCTCATGGCTGGGGGTGGGGAGGACAATCCTGGAGCGAAGGGATTGGTCTTCTGGGGAAAGTTGTTGGACAGTTTGGGCCTGTACTCATTGGAAATCAGATGAATGAGAGGTGTGGGAAATCTGCTGTCCTTACCCGGTCTGGCCTACATGTGACTCCAGAGCCACAGCAATGTGGTTGACTCTCAACTGCCCTCCAAGGGGCAACTAGGGAAGGGCAATAAATGCTGGACCAGCCAGCGAGGTCCATGTCCCACAAATGAATTAAAAAAAAGTCAGGATGGTGAGTGGTTTGGAGGGGAACTTGCAGGTGGAGGTGTTCCCATGTATCTGCTGCCTTTATCCTGTGAGATGGAAGTGGTTGTGGGTTTGGAAGAGGCTGTCTAAGGATCTTTGGCCATCTTTGACAAGGTGGCCAGCAATGGCTAGGCCAAGGGTGAGTGGGGTTGCTCAAGAGGCCAGAATCAGAGGATCGCAGAGGTCTCAGAGGGTTATAGGGCTGGAGGAGATGACAGAGATAGGGAGGGGTGGGGGGGGAGGTGGGGAACGAGGCCAGGGAGGGATTTGGACAAGGTGGGTAGCGGCCAGAAAGTCCAGTGTGGTTGATGGTACCGAGATTTTGTACGGGCTAGGATTTGGCACAGTGTCAGCACCGCTGCCTCACAGCTTCAGGGACGCGGGTTCGATTCCCGGCTTGGGTCACTGTCTCTGTGGAGTTTGCACATTGTAGAATCATAGAATCCCTACAGTTCAGAAGGAGACCATTCGGCCCATCGACTGTGCACTGATAACAACCCCACCCAAATCCCTTTTCCCGTAACCCCACACATTTACCCTGCTAATCCCCCTGGCACTAGGGTCAATTTAGCATGGCAAATCAACCTCACCCACACTTCTCTGGAGTGTGGGAGGAAACCGGAGAACCCGGAGGAAACCCACGCAGACACGGGGAGAACTCCACGCAGACAGTGACCCGAGCCGGGAATTGAACCCTGTTACCTGGCGCTGTGAGGCAGCAGTGCTAACCACTGTGCCCGCTCCCTCTGGGTTTCCTCCAGGCGCTCCACAGCGCAAAAGACCTGCTGGTTAGGGCGCGTCGACTGAGTTAAATTCCCCGTCAGCGTAACCTGAACAGGAGTGCGGCGGCTGGGGGAGTTTTCACAGTAACTTCACTGCAGTGTTAAGGTAAACCTACTTGTGACAATAAGAAATAAACTTTCTGAAGCTAAGTTTCTGACTGGTCATTCCGGAGGATCGGAAAACTCCCGTGGAATCCCGTGAAGATGAGGGAATGCTCCGACTGGCGGATTCTCCCAGTGAGAATAAAAATGGAATAACGGCCCAGGCTGTATGAGAAACATTACTGGTGCGGGTTGATAGCCAAACTCTGAAACTAATTCCATTTGGGAAATGTGGAATTATGATTATTTAATTATGTTTATTAGAACTGATGGGGCCCGTTGTGTTAAATTTAAGTTAATTTCTTTGTCACCCTGGCAGATGGTGACACCAAATAACACCCACACCAATAAAATCAGCGTCTGATAGACAGCCAATAGTAGATTACTGATTAAAAATCAGCAGCTCGTTGTTAATTATGCATTTTATGTTGTTACCCGACCTCCTGTGGAGTTGCTCAACGATATTCACAGAATCCCTACAGCGCAGAAGGAGGCCATTTGGCCCATCGGGTCTGCACCGACCACAATCCCACCCAGGCCCTATCCCCAAAACCCCATGTAGTTACCCTGCTAATCCCCCTGATATTAAGGGACAATTTATCATGGCCAATCCACCTAACCTGCACATCTTTGGACATTAAGGGACAATTTAGCATGGCCAATCCACATAACCCCCACATCTTTGGACACTAAGGGACAATTTATCATGGCCAATCCACCTAACCCACACATCTTTGGAATTTAAGGGACAATTTAGCATGGCCAATCCACATAACCCCCACATCTTTGGACACTAAGGGACAATTTATCATGGCCAATCCACCTAACCCACACATCTTTGGAATTTAAGGGACAATTTAGCATGGCCAATCCACATAACCCCCACATCTTTGGACACTAAGGGACAATTTATCATGGCCAATCCACCTAACCCACACATCTTTGGAATTTAAGGGACAATTTAGCATGGCCAATCCACCTAACCTGCACATCTTTGGAGTGTGGGAGAAAACCCACGCAGACATGGGGTGAATGTGCAAAGTCCACACAGAAAGTGACCCAAGGCAGGAATTGAATCCAGGTCCCTGGCGCTTTGAGGCAGCAGCGCTAACCAGGGTAGGGGAGGCAGTGAGAGAAAGTTAAGTGTTGAACTCTCCTCTCTCACATAACTGGAAGATCGGCCCAGCCGCATCCAGGTCACTGGAAGGTTCCGGGCTTTGAGGGTTGAGTGGTCAATCAACGCTGCACTCTGTGTCCTGTCGTAGACAGGTGTTAAGGGAGGATTAGTGACGTCCTCGGCTCATCCTCACAGCGAGGTCGATACTTTCTGCTGCACTCAGCAGACAAATCGAGGACGTCAGCAGATTCCGTGCCCCCTGAAGCAGCCCGTTAGCAGTGACCGCTTACTGACTCGCACAGCCAGTGGACAGGGTCACTCCCCTCAGGGCCAATGTGTCACCCCTGCCTCAGGAAGACAGTGTCGTTTCTCGCTAGTGCCTAATACCACCCCACCTCTGTACCCCAATCAACAAAATATAACACCTATTTAAAAAAACCCAATGCAATGGCCATTCCACCTAACCTGCGCATCTTTGGACATTAAGGGGCAATTTAGCATGGCCAATCCACCTAACCTGCACATCTTTGGACACTAAGGGGCAATTTAGCATGGCCAATCCACCTAACCTGCGCATCTTTGGACACTAAGGGGCAATTTAGCATGGCCAATCCACCTAACCCACAGATCTTTGGACTGTGGGCGGAAATCCATGCAGACATGGGGTGAACGTGCAAACTCTGCACAGACAGTGACCCAACACCAGAATTGAACCCAGATCCTAGCACCGAACTTTGGAGTGTGGGAGGAAACCGGACCACCTGGAGGAAACCCAGGCAGACGCAGGGAGAACGTGCAAACTCCGAGGCTGGAATTGAACCCAGGTCTCTGGCACTGTGAGGCAGCAGCGCTAACCATTGTGCCACCGAGTCAGCCTTGTTCCGAAAATACATCCACCCCCCCTCCATCCTTTCCACATCCTGATAAATCCCCCCCGTGATCTTGTATGCTCCAATGAGGTCGCCCCGACACTCTCATGGCCTCTTTTAGCCGATGTTGTGTTTACGTTTGGTCTCCTGCGCTTCCAGCTCAGCTGTGGCCAGGTTGGTAGAACATTTGCTCCTTTAGTGTGTGTGTGTGTGTGTGTGTGTGTGTGTGTGTGTGTGCCACTCCAGGCTCTGGGCAGAACAAGCGAGGCCTCAGGTACAGCACTGCGGGCGCCAGGCATTGCTGAAGGTGCCATCTTCCACATGAGGCCCTGGTTCTGTCTCATGTGGGAATCAAAAGCCCCGGATGTGGTACCATTCCGAGAAAAAGCGGGCAGTTGGGGCGGGTGCGGGGGGGGGAAGTTCTCCCTGGTGACATCGAATAAATAAATTATTAAAAAGTTGTTGTTAGAACAGGAGGAGGCCATTCAGCCCCTCGTGCCCATTCACCCATGCAGTCACATCATTGGCTAATCTATGACTGAACTCCGTTTATGAAATATAATTGTACGGTGGCGCAGTGGTTAGCACCGCTGCCTCACAGTGCCAGGGGCCCAGGTTCGATCCTGGCCTCGGGTCACTGTGTGAAGTGTGCACGTTCTCCCCGTGTCTGCATGGGTTTCCTCCGGGTGCTCCGGTTTCCTCCCACACTCCAAAGACATGCTGGGTTAGGGTGCACTGGCCGTGCTAAATTCTCCCTCAGTGTGCCCGAACAGGTGCTGGAGTGTGGCGACTAGGGGATTTTCACAGTAACTTCATTGCAGTGTTAATGTAAGCCCACTTGAGACACTAATAAATAAACTTAAAAACCATGTGATCCATGTCATAGGATCCAAACAGCAAAGAAAATATCGTCCCCGATCCATTTAATTTCAATGTTGGCCAACTATAAGCCTGGGTTAATTAAGCATGGAGAGAGCTTGTATGTGTGTGAGAGAGAGAGGGAGGGAGAGAATGTGTGTGTGAGAGAGTGTGAGGGAATGAGTGTGTAAGGGAGTGAGCATGTGAGAGAGAGAGTGTGTGTGAAGGAGAGAGTGTGTGTGTGTGAGAGAGAGAGAGGAAGAGTGTGTGAGAGAGAGTGTGAGGGAGAGAGCGTGTGAGAGAAAGGGAGAGAGTGCGTGAGAGAGAGAGGGAGAGAGCGTGTGTGAGAGAGTGCGTGAGAGAGAGGGAGAGAGTGTGTGTGAGAGAACATAAGAACATAAGAAATAGGAGCAGGAGTAGGCCATCCAGCCCTTCGAGCCTGCCCCGCCATTCAATAAGATCATGGCTGATCTGTCGTGGCTCAGTTCCACATTCCCGCTTTCTCCCCATAACCCTTAATCCCCTCTCTTATCAAAAACCCATCAACCCGCGTCTTAAAAATATTTAGCGAGGCAGCCTCCACCACCTCAACGGGCAGAGAATTCCAGAGATTCACCACCCTTTGAGTGAAGAAGTTCCTCCTCAACTCTGTTCTAAACCGCCCCCCCTTTATCTTGAGGCTGTGCCCTCTAGTCCTACTGTCCTTTCTGAGCGGGAAGAGTCTCCCCACCTCTATCCTATCCATCCCATTCATCATCTTATACGTCTCAATGAGAGAGAGTGCGTGAGAGAGAGAGAGGGAGAGAGTGTGTGAGAGAGAGTGAGGGAGAGAGTGTGTGAGAGAGAGAGAGTGTGTGTGTGAGAGAAAGAGAGAGAGTGTGTGTGTGTGAGAGAGAAAGAGAGTGCGTGAGAGAGAGAGGGAGAGAGTGTGTGTGAGAGAGGAAGAGAGTGCGTGAGAGAGAGAGAGGGAGAGAGCGTGTGTGAGAGAGTGAGGGAGAGAGTGTGTGTGAGAGAGAAAGAGAGTGCGTGAGAGAGAGAGGGAGAGAGTGTGTGTGTGAGAGAGAGTGTGTGTGTGAGAGAGAAAGAGAGTGCGTGAGAGAGAGAGGGAGAGAGTGTGTGTGTGAGAGAGTGTGTGTGTGAGAGAAAGGGAGACAGCGTGCGAGAGGGAGAGAGAGGGAGAGAGTGCGTGAGAGAGAGTGTGTGTGAGAGAAAGAGAGAGAGTGCGTGTGAGAGAGAGAGAGAGAGAGAGAGGGAGAGTGTGAGAATTTTTATTTTCACGTGTGGGACATGGGTGTCACTGTCTGACCAGCATTTATTGCCCATCCCTAGTTACCCAAGGGCAGTTGAGAATCAACCACATTGCTGTGGCTCTGGAGTCACAAGTAGGCCAGACCGGGTAAGGACGGCAGATTTCCTTCCCTAAAGGGACATTAATGAACCAGACGGGTTTTTCCAACAATGGTTTCATGGCCATCAGTAGATTCTTAATCCCAGATATTTTTTATTGAATTCAAATTCCACCATCTGCCGTGGCGGGATTCGAACCCGGGTCCCCCAGAACATTAGCTGAGTTTCTGGATAAATAGTCTTGCTGATAATACCACTAGACCATCAGCTCCCCAGGAGTGTGTTTGTATATGTGTGAGAATGCGAGAGTATGTTTGCGAGTGTGTATGTGAGTGCATGTGGATATGTATGTTTGTGTATGTGTGTGAGAGTGTGTGGTGGGGAGTTTAGTGAGGGAGAGGTTAGTGAGGGAGTGAGTGTGTGGGGTAGGTTAGTGAGGGAGTGAGTGTGTGGGGTAGGTTAGTGAGGGAGTAAGTGTGTATGGAGGGAGGTTTGTGAGGCAGTGACTGTGTGTGGAGGAAGGTTAGTGAGGGAGTGAGTGTGTGTGTGGGGTAGGTTAGTGAGGGAGTAAGTGTGTATGGAGGGAGGTTTGTGAGGCAGTGACTGTGTGTGGAGGTAGGTTAGTGAGGGAGTGAGTGTGTGTGGAGGAAGGTTAGTGAGGGAGTGAGTGTGTGTGGGGGGGAGGTTAATGAGGGAGTGAGTGTGTAGGGGGTAGGTTAGTGAGGGAGTGAGTGTGTAGGGGGTAGGTTAGTGAGGGAGTGAGTGTGTGGGGGGGTAGGTTAGTGAGGGAGTGAGTGTGTGGGGTAGGTTAGTGAGGGAGTGAGTGTGCGTGGAGGTAGGTTAGTGAGGGAGTGAGTGCAAGGTCTCAAACTGGACCTAAAGCTGTTTTGTTCAAACAGAGCGAGGTTTGGAAAAAGCAGGCAGGAGCAGGAGATGGGAGTTTATGGGAAACGGGTCTTAGTAAACGCTGGTCTAAATAAGCACAGAAACAGCTAAGCAGGGCACAGCATATTGCAGACGTGGTGTCCCGACGCTTAAGAGGATTTAGTAAAGAACAAAGCATATGTTTTCTTCCACTGCTGTTTGTTATTAGGTTTGGACTGCTTACTAAGAACTGACGGGGTGGCTTTTCACTAAGCTCGCACAAGAGAGGAGTGTTTTATTATGTACCGAAATGGAGTTAACACATTTAACACACTGCCCCTGCCTGACCAGCACCTTCCGCGCCCGCTGGGCACCACAGGGGCTGAGGTGCGTCACAGACCCCGACAATCATTTTGATTTGACGTGTCTTAAGTTTCTTTTGTACTTTTTGTTTCTGTCTGGGCCGTTCCCCCTCCTTTTGGGGAGCTGCCCCCTTTGTGTTTGTCCTAACGTAATTTCAGTTTGTTTACTTGGTTTGACCCGAAAGAACCCCCCCCCCCAGCCTGACCAGGGGATTGTCTCCTCTGCCTCTCGCAGTGAGGATGTGGAGATGCCGGTGTTGGACTGGGGTAAACACAGTAAGAAGTCTCACACGACGCCAGGTTAAAGTCCAACAGGTTTATTTGGTAGCAAACGCCACTAGCTTTCGGGGCTCTGTCCCCCCGCCCCCCGGGCCCCCGGAAAGGTAATGGCGTTTGCGACCAAATAAACCTGTTGGACTTTAACCTGGCGTTGTGAGACTTCTCGCAGTGAGCAGAGAGGGGATTCTCCTGACAAACCTCTTGCTTTAAATGTTCAAATGGTCTCGGGCTTTGGGAGAAATTACAGGGAAGGGGGTCAGTCATTCAGAGACAAACCTTCACAGAATGAGCATCTCTGGAAGAGCCAGAGAGGCGGGAGGTACTCCTTCAATTTACCAACCCAAAACAGCCCTAATGACAGGACTGAGTGTCAACTCTGGGACGTCTGGGAATAACTTGCACTTATAGAATCAAAGGATCTCTTCAGAGCACAAGGAGGCCATTCAGCCCATTGAGTCTGCACCGATTGTCCGACAGAGCATCTTACCCAGGACCTATCCCTCTAACCCCATATATTTATCCCACTGATCCCCCTAACTATACATATTGAGACACTAAGGGGCAATTTAGCACAACCAAGCCACCTAATCTACCTAACCTACACAATGGTAGCACGATGGCACAGTAATTAGCACTGCTGCCTCATAGCGCCAGGGACCAGGGTTCGATTCCCAGCTTGGGTCACTGTCTGTGTGGAGTCTGCACATTCTCCCCGTGTCTGCGTGGGTTTCCTCCGGGTGCTCTGGTTTCTTCCCACAGTCCGAAAGATGTGCTGGTTAGGATGCATTGACCGTGCTAAATTCTCCCTCAGTGTAACCCGAACAGGAGTGTGACGACTAAGGGATTTTCACAGTAACTTCACTGCAGTGTTAATGTGAGCCTACTTGTGACGCCAATAAATCAACTTTATCTTGGGACACCGAGGGACAATTTTAGCATGGCCAATCCACTTAACCCGCACATCTTTGGAGTGTGTGAGGAAACTGCAGCACCCGGAGGAAACCCACGCAGACATGGGAGAACGTGCAAACTACACACAGACAGTGACCCAAGGCCAGAATTGAACCTGGGTCCCTGGCACTGTGAGGTAGCGGTGCTAACCACTGTGCCACCCATATATGCCACCTTTCACAGTCCCAGGATACTCAAATACAATTTACTAGCAATGCAGTACCCCTAATGCAGAATCACTCGTAATGTAGGAAACATGGCAACCAAATTTGTGCACAGCAAGATCCCACAAACAGTAACAAATAGCTAATCTGTTTCTGTGAGTTGAGGGATAAATATTGACCAGGACGCTGGGGGAGAACTTCCCCTACTCTTCAAAATAGTATCAAGGGATCTCATGCGTTCATTCAAGAGGAAATAACTCATGGGAAATAGGAGCAGGAGTAGGCCATTTAGCCCATCAAACCTGCTCTGCCTTTCAATAAGACCATAGACATCATAGAACCCCTGCAGCGCAATTTAGCTTGGCCTAGTGGTATTATCACCACTCTATTAATGCAGAAACTCAGCTAATGTTCTGGGGGACCCGGGTTCGAATCCCGCCATGGCAGCTGGTGGAATTTGAATTCTATAAAAAAGTCTCTGGAGTTAAGAATCTACTAATGACCCATTGTAAGAAAAACCCATCTGATTCACTAATGTCCCTTCAGGGAAGGAAATCTGCCGTCCTTACCCGGTCTGGCCTACATGTGACTCCAGAGCCACAGCAATGTGGTTGACTCTCAACTGCCCTCCAAGGGTAACTAGGGATGGGTAATAAATGCTTGACCAGCCAGTGAGGTCCATCCCACAAATGGATAAAAAAACCCACTGAACCTACACATCTTTAGACCTTCCCATCTGCCCTCGTGGGTGGAAGTTAGAGATTCCATGGCCCAATATTCTGAAGAAGGATGGGGTAAAGGGGATGTTCCCCTCACTTTTTCTAATATTGGATCAAGATCAGAGCACGTCCATGTGTGTGTAAGTGAGAGTGTGTGTGTGTGTGCGTGTGTGTGAGTGTTTGAGTGTGTGTCTATGAGCTTGTGAATGAGTGTGTGTGTGTGTGACTGTGAATGGGTGTGTATATGAGTGTGTGTATGTGTGAGTGAGTGTGCGTGTGTGTGTGTGTGTGTGTGAGACTGTGAATGGGTGTGTGTATGAGTGTGTGTGTGTGTGTATGTGTGTGAGAGAGTGAATGTGCATCAGTATGTGTGTATGAGTGTGTGTGTGTGAGTGTGTGCCTGTGCCTGAGTGTGTGTATGTCTGTGTCAGGGTGTGTGTGTCTGTATATGTGTCTGACAGGCTGTGTGTGTATGTGTCTGTGACATGGTGTGTGTGTGTGTGTGTGTGTGTGTATGTGTCTGTGTGTCTGTGTCTGAGTGTCTGTGTCTGGGTGTGTGTCTGTCTGTGTGTGGTGGGGCCTAGCGACCCAGAGGCCTGTGCTCTCTGTGCCTCAGTTTACGCCTGAATTCGCCATATGGCGGCTGCGAATGTGACTCACCCGTAAAATCTCCTCTGAGGGGATTAGAAATGACCCAGAACGGGTCGAAAATAAACCTCAACAGTGTCAACCGCAAATTGGGATTAAGGCTGGGACAAACAGCAATTGTTTTTAAGTTGCAATGTGACACAGTTCTCTTCAAGCAGCAATATAGATTTAAGACAATCCTTAAAACACACCCCTTCGACCGAGCTAACATTTCCTTCCCTGCCTCGGTGTCAAATTCTACTTCAACATTAGCTGAATTCGTAGAATTCATAGTGCAGAAAGAGGCCATTCAGCCCATCGAGTCTGCACTGCCCACAATCGCACCCAGCCCCTATCCCGATAGCGCCATGTATTTACCCTGCTAATCACCCTAATTTACACATCTTGGGGTACTAAAGGGCAATTTAGCATGGCCAATCCACCTAACCTGCACAAATGGAATTTAATTCAATTAATAAGAATCTGGGATTGAAAGCTAGCCTCAGTAACAATGACCATGAAACTATCATCGATTGTTGGAAAAATCCATCTGGTTCACTAATATTCTTTAGGGAAGGAAATCTGCCATCCTTACCCAGTCTGGCCTACTATAGAAAGGATCTTATTAAACTAGAAAGAGTGCAGAAAAGATTTACTAGGATGCTGCCGGAACTTGATGGCTTGAGTTATAAGGAGAGGCTGGATAGACTGGGACCTTTTTCTTGGAGTGTAGGGGGCTGAGGGGTGACCTTATAGAGGTCAATAAAATAATGAGGGGCACAGATCAGCGAGATAGTCAATATCTTTTCCCAAAGGTAGGGGAGCCTAAAACTAGAGGGCATAGGTTTAAAGTGAGAGGGGAGAGATACAAAAGGGCCCAGAGGGGCAATTCTTTTCACATAGAGGATGGTGAGTGTCTGGAATGAGCTGCCAGAGGTAGTAGTAGAGGCGCTGAGACAGTTACATGGGTACGATGGGTATAGAGAGATGTGGGCCAAATGCTGCCAATTGGGATTAATTTAGGGGTTAAAAAGAAAGGGCGGCATGGACAAGTTGGGCCGAAGGGCCTCTTTCCAGGCTGTAAACCTCGATGACTCTACATGTGACTCCAGAGCCACAGCAACATGGTTGACTCTCAACTGCCCTCCAAGGGCAAATAGGGATGGGCAATAAATGCTGGCCCAGCCAGCAACGCCCATGTCCCATGAATGAATGGAACAAAAACCCATTGTGGCTCTAGTCACAAATGTTTGGAGGGGGTGGGAGGGAGACCTAGCAAAGAGCCAGCAGAGGAATAATGGGCCTAATGGCCACTCTCTGGGTGCCGTGTGATTTGGTGATTCTGATGGAGCCATGCACAAAATGATCCACTCAGGTGAGCAGTCAATTGGGATTTAGAAATGTTTAATAAAGGACCCATTGAGTGTTCAAGTTTAGATTATTAATGCATCTCCGGTTCAGGAGTGCCTTTGTGGTCATTAACTCCTGACCCAATACTGCTCAAAACGGACAGACGTTACGTCATCACAGTCTGGCCTGGCCCAATGGACAGCACCCTGGCATCTGAACCCCAAGGTTCAGGGTTCGAGTCCAGCGCCAAGGGCTAACACCCGACATCTGGGCTGGCATGAGAGCAAAATACTGCAGATGCTGGAAATCTGACATAAAAGCAGGGAAAATCTCTGAAGGAGAGTCACAGAATTGTCGAATCCCTCCAGTGCAAAAAGAGGCCATTCGGCCCATCAGGCCTGCGCCGACAACATTTCCACCCAGGCCCTATGCCTGTAACTCCAAGCATTTACCCTGCTAGTCCCCCTGATACTAAGGGGCAATTTAGCATGGCCAATCCACCTAACCCGCACATCTTTGGACACTAAGGGGCAGTTTAGCATGGCCAATCCACCTAACCCACACATCTTTGGACACTAAGGGACAATTTAGCATGGCCAATCCACCTAACCAGCACATCTTTGGACACTAAGGGACAATTTAGCATGGCCAATCCACCTAACCTACACATCTTTGGGCACTAAGGGACAACTTAGCATGGCCAATCCACCTAACCTACACATCTTTGAACACTAAGGGACAATTTAGCATGGCCAATCCACCTAACCAGCACTTCTTTGGACACTAAGGGACAATTTAGCACGGCCAATCCACCTAACCTGCACATCTTTGGACATTAAGGGACAATTTAGCTTGGCCAATCCACCTATCCTGCACATCTTTGGACTGTGGGAGGAAACCGGAGCACCCGAAGGAAAGTCACGCAAACACAGAGGGAGAACATGTAAATTCCACTCGGACAGTTACCCGAGGCCAGAATGGAACCTGGTTCCCTGGCACTGTGAGGCAGCAGTGCCAACCACTGTGCCAGCAAGGCTGCCCGCATCTCAGTAGAACTGAGAGTTCTCCCCGCCGTCCTCGCCAATATTTATCCATCAATCAAAAAAAAATCACCTCAAACAGATGAATCCGCGGCCCTCTCACATTGCGGTTTGTGGGATCTTAATGCGCGTGCCTTGGCTGTTGCGTTTCCTACGTAACAATAGTTGTCACACATCAAAGTAAAGTAATAGATTGGTTGTAAGAATGTTCTGGGATGTCCTGAAGCAATATACAGTTGCAAAGTATTTCCATCTCTCATCATGTGGGTTTGCTAAAGGAACGCGTCATACTCAGTTAGAGACAGATTTGGGTTCTGGCCAGTGGGGCTTAGCTAAATCAAACAATTGCACCAATTTCCATGCTGATTTACATTAACTGAATATCTGATTAACAGTTAGCGTAATTAGTGGAATATTCAAATGTAAAGTAATTACCTGACCCAGTTCATGGGTCAACCCTCAATCCAACCTCTGAACCATAGGATCAGAGAAACTGGAAGCAGGAGGAGACCATTCATCCCCTCGAGCCTGATCGCCATCCATTTCCATCATTGCTGATCCTCAAGTTCGATATCCTGATCTTCCCCCCACCCCCACAACCTTTCCCCCATATCTCTTGTTCCCATGGCACGGTGGCACACTGGTTGGCACTGCTGTCTCACACGCCAGGGACACAGGTTTGATTCCCAGCTCAGGTCACTGTCAGTGTGGAGTTTGCACGTTCTCCCCATGTCTGCGTGGGTTTCCTCCAGGTGCTCTGGTTTTCTTCACCACAGTCCAAAGATGTGCATGTTAGGTAGATTGGCTATGCTAAATTGGCCCTTAGTGTCCAAAGATGTGCAGGTTGGGTAGATTGGCCACACTAAATTGCCCCTTAGTGTCAGGGAGGCTAGCTAGGGTAAATGCATGGGCTCTGGGGATAGTGCTTGGGTGGGATTGCGGTTGGTGCGGGCACAATGGGCCAATGGCCTCCTCCTGTACTGTAGGATTCTATGTTATGTTCCCTTTAGCCCCAAGAGCTATATCTAATTTATTCTTGAAATTACACAACAATTTAGCCTCAACTACTTTCTGCGGTAGTTTTTTATTATTCATTTGTGGGACATGGGCGTCGCTGGCTGACCAGCCCTTATTGCCCATCCCTAATTGCCCTTGGAGGGCAGTTGAGAGTCAACCACATTGTTGTGGTTCTGGAGTCACATGTAGGCCAGGCCAGGTAAGGATGGCAGATTTCCTTCCCTAAAGGACATTAGTGAACCAGATGGGTTTTTCCAACAATCCCTTTAGCCCCAAGAGCTATATCTAATTTCTTCTTAAAATTGCACAACATTTTGGCCTCAACTACTTTCTGTGGGAGTGAATTCCACACATTCACCACCCTCTGGGTGAAGAAATTTCTCCTCACTTCAGTCCTAAAAGGTTTACCCCTTATCCTCAAACTATGACCCCCTAGTTCTGGATTCCCCCACCATCCACCCTGTCTAACCCTGTTGGAGTTTCTATGAGATCCCCTCTCACTCTTCTAAACTCCAGTGAATATAATCCTAACCGACTTAGTCTCTCCTCATATGACAGACCTGCCATCCCAGGAATCAGCCTGGTAAACCTTTGCTGCGCTCCCTCTATAGCAAGGACATCCTTCCTCAGATAAGGACACCAAAACTGCACATAATACCCCAGGTGTGGCCTCACCAAGGCCCTGTTGAATTGCAGCAAAACATCCCTATCCCTGTACTCAAATCCTCTCGCTGTAAATGCTAATATACCATTTGCCTTCTTTACTGCCTGCTGTACCTGCACGCTTACTCTCAGCGAATGATGGACGAAGACACCAAGATCTCATTGAGTATCCACCTCTCTCAATTTACACCCATTCAAATAATCATCTGCCTTCCTGTTATTGCTACCAAAGTGGATAACCTCACATTTACACACATTATACTGCATCTGCCATGCAGATACCCACACACTCAGCCTGTCCAAATCACTCTGAAGTATCTCTGTGTCCTCCTTACAGCTCACCCTCCCACCCAACTTTGTACCTTCTGAAATTTGGAGACAGTACACTCAGTTCCCTCTTCCCAAATCATTTAATATATAATGTAAACAGTTGGTGTCCTAGCACAGATCCCTGCGGAACCCCCCTAGTTACTGACTGCCAATTGGAGAGATTTGGAGGTTCAGCAGATTGATTCCGGAGATGAAAGGGTTGGTGTACGAGGAGGGATTAAACAGTTTGGGGTTTGTACTCACTGGAGTTTAGAAGGGTGAGGGGGGGATCTGATTGAGGGATATAAACTTTTAAAAGGGGTTGATAAATTAAATGTAGACCAAATATTTCCTCTTGTGGGGCAATCTGGAACAAGAGGTCACAGGTATAAGTTGAGAGGTGGTAGGTTTGAAACTGAGATGGGGAGGATCTACTTCTCACAGAGGGGGGGTGAGTTTGTGGAACTCGCTGCCCCATAGCGCGGTGGAGTCTGAATCATTGAATGGTTTCAGGAAGGAGATAGATATATTTCTGATAACGAAAGAGGTTAAAGAGATATGGTGAACCAGGTGGGGATTTGAGACCAGGGAGGGATCAGCCATGATCTGATTAATGGTGGAGCAGGCTGGAAGGACTGAATTTGTCTCCTTCTGCTTCTCATTCCCACGTTCCCACGTTGACAAGGTGGTGGTGAGCTGCCTTCTAGAACTGCTGCAGTTGCTGGGATGTAGGGAAACCCACAGTGCAGTTAGGGAGGGAGTTCCAGGTACAGCGGGAATAATTCCGCAGGACCCTGTCTGTGCATCTGAGATATAGACAGAGATTCGGACCACCAGAGAGACAGCACCTCTGACAGCGCAGCGCTTCCTGCTGGTCCTTTTTAATCCCTTTATATCTAATTGCTCTAGACCTTAGTGCTGATGTTGGGAGGCTTTGTCATAGCATCAGGGCAGAAGGAGGCCATTCGGCCCATCTAGTCTGCACAGACAACAATCCCAGCCAGGCCCAACCCCTGCAATCCCACGTATTTATCCTACTAATCCTCCTGACACTAAGGGGTAATTTACATGGCCATCTCCCTAACCAACACATCATTGGACATTAAGGGGCAATTTAGCATGGTCAATCCACCCAACCTGCACATCCTTGGGACAATAAGGAACAATTTAGCATGACTAATCCACCTAACCTGCACATCTTTGGACACTAAACAGCAATTTAGCATGGCCAATCCAACTAACCTGCACATTTTTGGACACTAAGGGGCAATTTAGCATGGCCAACCCACCTAACCTGCACATCTTTAGATTGTGGGAGGAAATCAGAGCACTCTGAGGAAACCCACGAACAACGGGGAGAACATGTAGATTTCCCACAGGCCGATGTCTGCTTGACTAATGTCCCATCGCTGTGCAATTCTGATGCAAATTGTCATGGCAACCAGCAGGGCAGCAGAATGTGACAACAGCTCCCATTATCCTGCAGGAGCCGTAATAGATTTCCAGCAATCTATTTTAAACCACACACAGAGACACACTTAGGTAAAGGTTAGAGATGTGTCCAATGTGAGCAGAGAGGCTTTGTGGAGCACTGAGAGAGGATTAAGCAGGCCGATAGATTATTAATGACAGGGGGGGGGTATTACATTAGAGTGGAGTTGGCAGGGTGCAGGCCTGTTTTTAGCCCTGCTTAAGGAGGATTACACGAGTTGGATGTCAGCACTGATGTTGCTCTAATTCTGCACATCTCAGGCAGGGCACCGCAAATGGACGCTGAAGGACATTGGCAGATCTTTCAGGCAAGCTGCGTCTCAAAATCTCCAATGCGGACCCTAGAATTTCCTTAAAGGGGTCTTCCCCCCACCCCTGCCCATTCCTCCGGGGGTCACACTGTCTCTGTGGAGTTTGCAGGTTCTGCCCCGCCTGTGCTGTCTGGGTGCTCTGGTTTCCTCCAACACTCTGAAGATGTGTAGGTTGGGTGGATTGGCCATGCTAAATTGCCCCTTAGTGTCCAAAGATGTGCAGGTTAGGTGGATTGGCTATGCTAAATTGCCCCTTAGTGTCCAAAGATGTGCAGGTTAGGTGGATTGGCCATGCTAAATTGCTCCTTAGTGTCCAAAGATGTGCAGGTTAGGTGGATTGGCCATGTTAAATTGCCCCTTATTGTCCAAAGATGTGTAGGTTAGGGTGGATTGGCCGTGCTAAATTGCCCCTTAGCGTCCAAAGATGTGCAGGTTAGGTGGATTGGCTATGCTAAATTGCCCCTTAGTGTCCAAAGATGTGCAGGTTAGGTGGATTGGCCATGCTAAATTGCCCCTTAGTGTCCAAAGATGTGCAGGTTAGGTGGATTGGCCATGCAAAATTGCCCCTTAGTGTTTAAAGATGTGTAGGTTAGGTGGATTGGCCATGCAAAATTGCCCCTTAGTGTTTAAAGATGTGTAGGTTAGGTGGATTGGCCATGGGAAATGTATGGGGTTAATGGGGATAGGCCAGAGGGAGAGGACCTGGTTAAGGTACTGTGTCAGTGAGTCGGTGCAGACTTGATGGGCCGAGTGGCCTCTTCTGCAGTATAGGGATTCTGTGAGCCCTGTGCCCTTTGTCCAAGCACCTGCTGTCAGTTGTCTTGACCTCCTCCCTCCTCCTGTCTCATTTTCTGTCCTCCCAAAGTCCATCTCTTTCAGCACAATTTCACTCCTCTGCACCCTCCCTGGTTTACGGTGGACTGTCTGCTTTTATCTCCAACTCCCAAAGTCACAGCATTTTGTACAACCCAGCTGCTTGTTTGCTTTTGGTGCCCTCTTGTGGGCAGCACTCTGTTACATATTAGTGCTTGTAGTATTAATTATTTCATTTTGATTTATTTTATTTTGCCCTGGTGCAGACAGTTATTGGGTGTCAGTGTCAATGCCAGTGCAAGCCAGTGCCATTTCCTACGCCAGTGAAATAACTTTTAATATCACTTTATCTTTCTCAATTCTAGTGCAGTGCCTGTGCTAATTCCAGTGCTGATTCCAATATCCATTCCTCTGCCAGTGCCAATTCCAATGAATGTGTTAATTCCAGTGCTGATTCCAGAGTCAGTATCCATCACTCTGCCAGTGAGAATTCCAGTGTTGATTCCAGAGTCAGTATCCATCACTCTGCCAGTAAAAATTCCAGTGCTGATTCCAGCATCAGTATCCATCATTCTGCCAGTGAGAATTGCTGTGAAAGTGTTAATTGCCGTGCTGATTCCAGAGTCAGTATCTATCATTCTGCCAGTGAGAATCGCTATGTTAATACCAGTGCTGATTCATGTCAGTACCCATTCCTGTGCCAGTGCAAATTCCAGTGACAGTGTCAGTGCGACTGCAAGTTCTACAATCCAAACTCAAACATCCAGGATCAACATTGTCAGGTTGAGCTACATCCAGACCAGAGAACAAGCGTTTGGCCACCTTTCCAGATGTCCTCTTTGGAGATTTGCTTCTTCCTGAGAACCTTGGGCTAACTCACTGGGCGGGATTTTAAGGCCTCGCTTGTCCCAAAACCGTAAGATCCCATCCAAAGTCTCTTCCACCTTTATAAAGTACCTGGGTGAGCACTTGGCACATCATAACATTCAAGGCTATGGGCCAAGAGATGGTAGATGGGATTAGGTGGGAGTTCAGGTGTTTCCCACATATCAGTGTGGACTCGATGGGCTGAAGGGCCTATTCTGCACTGTATGATTCTATGAATCTTCCAGAAAAAGATACAAAATTCTCAGATCACATACCAACCGACTCAAGAACAGCTTTTCCCTGCTGCCATCAGACTTTTGACCTTACATCACACAGTGGCACAGTGGTTAGCACTGCTGCCTCACGGCGCTAGGGATCCAGGTTCAATTCCAGCCTTAGGTTACTGTCTGTGTGGAGTCTGCATGTTCTCCCCGTGTCTGCATGGGTTTCCTTCGGATACTCCGGTTTCCTCCGAGTCCAAAGATCACAAAATCATAGAATCCCTATAGTGCAGAGGCCATTCAGCCAATTGATTCCGCACCAACAACAATCCCACTCAGGACCTGTTCCTGTAACCCCACGTTTTTATCCTGCTAATCCCCTGACACTAGGGTTATTTTAGCATCGCCAACCAACCTAACCTGCACATCTTTGGGCTGTGCAGGTTAGGAGTATTGGCCATGATAAATTGCCCCTTAGTGTCCAAAGATGTGAGGGTAAAGTGGATTGGCTATGCTAAATTGCCCCTTAGTTGTCAGGAGGACTAGCAGGGTAAATACATGGGGTTATGAGGATTGGGCCTGAGTGCGATTGTGGTTGGTGCAGATTCGATGGGCCGAATAGCCTCCTTCTGCACTGTAGGGATCCTATGATTAAGTTGATCTTTCTCTACACCCTAGTTATGACAGTAATACTAACTGTCCTTTCCCTTTCCCCTTGTGCTCTATGAATGGTACCCTTTGTCTGTATAGCATGCAAGAAGCAATACTTTTCACTGTATCCCAATACATGTGACACAGGTGTGTTAACCATGGCACAGTGGTTAGTACTGCTGCCTCACAGTGCCAGGGACCTGGGATGGATTCCCGGCTTGGGTCACTGTCTATGCAGAGTTTGAACATTCTCCCCGTGTCTGCGTGGGTTTCCTCCCACAGTCCAAAAGACGTGCTGGTTATTCTCTCTCGGTGTACCCAAACAGGTGTTGGAATGTGGCGACTAAGGGTTTTCACAGTAACTTCATTGCAGTGTTAATGTAAGTCTACTCGTGACACTAATAAATAAACTTTAAACTAAAAGCAATAAATCAAATCAAATCAAATACGCTTTCAGGCAGCACATTCCAGATCACAACAACTCGCTGTGACAATAAGTATTCCCTCATGTGGCCTCTGCCTCCTTTGCAACGGGGAATTCCAATCAGGAGCTTGTCGATGGTTCAATCTCAACAACCAGGATGCTTGGCCCCTCTTCTCTGTAACTAGGGTCAGCACTTTCCCGGTTACATTAGATCCCCACAATTGGAGATGTCACTGATCCATTGGCTCTGTCCACAGTTTAATTAATCCTAAACCTGTAAATGACCTTTGAAGGTTGCTTTAGATCTGCTCGGGTGGCACGCTTGATTATGCAATGGGGGTGTTTTCTTCTTCTTTCATACACTTCTGGCCCAGTTGGGATTTGTGTGAGAAATGCTGTCGGTGCAGCACAGTGGCACAGGTTAGGGCAGCACGGTGGCACAGTGGTTAGCACTGCTGCCTTGCAGCGCCAGGGACCCGGGTTCTATTCCCAGCTTGGGTCACTGTGTGGAGTTTACGCATTCTCCCCGTGAATGCCTGGGTTTCCTCCGGCTTCCTCCCACATGCCAAAGATGTCCGGGCTAGGTATGTCGGCCTTGTTAAATTGCCCCTTAGTGTCCAAAGATGCGCAGGTTAGGTGGATTGGCCATGGTAAATTGCCCCATAGATGTGTGGGGTTACAGAGCTTGGGACTGGGTGGGATGCTCTTTCAGTGTCAGTGTAGACATGATGGGCTCAATGGCCTTCTGCGCTGTAGAGATTCTATGAGAAGTCTGGATAACTCTGCACTCCTTCAGTTCTGGCCCCATGCGAGTCCCTGTTATAGTTGCATCATCATCTGTGGCTGTGCCTTCGGTTTCCTGGATCACAAGTTCTGGAATTCCCTATCGCTCTCTTCCCTAGAGACACTTGTCAAAACCTAACTCTGTGACCAAGGTTTTAGTCTTCTGACCTACTATCTCTTTCTGTGGCTTGCTGAAGGCCGTACTCTGGTTTATAACATGCCTGGGAAGCAGCTTGTGATGTTAAGGGGCTACATAAATATAGAGGCATTTGAGATAGTCATATATACAGCAGGAAAACAGGCCCTTCGGCCCAGCTTGTCCATACCGACCCAGTTGAAACTGAACTGGTCCCATTTGTCTGTGTTTGGTCCATATCCCTCTAAACTTTTCCCATCCATCTACCTGTCCGAATGTCTTTTAAATGGTATAATTGTACCCACCTCTACCAGCTCCTGTGGCAGCTCATTCCATACACACACAACCCTCTGTGTGAAAAAGCTGCCCCTCAGCTCTCTTTCCCCACTCACCTTTAACCTATGCCCTTTAGTTTTGGATTCCCCTACCCTGGGGGTGAAGACCGTGGCTAGTCACCTTATTGATGCCCCTCATGATTTTATAAACCTCTATAAGGTCACCCCTCATCCTCCTACTCTCCAGGGAAAAAAGTCCCAGCCTCTCCTTATAATTCAAACCTTCCAGTCCCAGTAACATCCTTGTAAATCTTTCTTTGCACCCTTTCCAGTTTAAAACATCCTTCCTATGGCAGGGAGACCAGAATTGTCGCAGTACTCCAAATGTGGCCTTACCGATATCTTGTACAGTATCGGTAACTCCTGTACTCAGTGTTCTGAGGAATCGAACTGACCTATTTAGGCCACTTCTTCACAATCTGCACTTACACAATATCCTGAAAGGGCACAGGGTCAGATTAGACACTATGGGGCAGGACTTTACAGCCTCACTTGAACCAGACCGGAAATTCCTGTCTGAGATCAACAGACATTTCCATTATCTGCCCCTCACCCGCTCTGATTCCGTGACGGGCAGGCAGTAGAGCTCCAGTAGAAATCCTTGGAGCAACAGCATGGAACCATAGAATCCCTACAGTGCAGAAGGAGGCCATTAAGACCATAAGACACAGGTGCAGAATTAGGCCATTCGGCCCATTCAGTCTGCTCTGCCTTTCAATCATGGCTGATATTTTTCTCATCCCCATTCTCCTGTCTTTTCCCTATAACCCCGATCGCCTTGTTAATCAAGAACCTATCTATCTCTGTCTTAAAGACACTCAATGACCTGGCCTCCACAGCCTTCTGTGGCAAAGAGTTCCACAGATTCCCCACTCTCTGGCTGAAGAAATTCCTCCTCATCTCTGTTTTAAAGGATCGTCGCTTGAGCCTGAGGTTATGCCCTCTGGTTCTAGTTTTTCCTACTAGAGGAAACATCCTCTTGCGCCCACTCTGTATCGGACCAACGAGTTTGCACCGACCACAATCCCACCCAGGTCTTATTCCCGTAACCCTACTGCTAATCCCCCTGATACTAGGGTCAATATATCATGGCAAATCAACCTAACCCGCACATCTTTGGACTGTGGGAAGAAACTGGAGCACCCGGAGGAAACCCACGCAGACACAGGGGAGAATGTACAAACTCCACACAGACAGTCACCCAAGCAGGGGAATCGAACTGGGTCCCTGGCACTGTTAGGCAGCAGTACTAACCACTATGCAACCGTGCCGTCTCTGCCTCACAGCACCAGGGATCCTGGTTCAATTCCTAGTCTCAGGTCAATGTCTGAGTGGAGTCTGCACATTCCCCCCATGTCTGCCTGGGTTTCCTCCGGGTGCTCTGGTTACGTCCCACAGACCAAAGATGTGCAGGTTAGGTGGATTGACCATACTAAATTGCCCCTTAGTGTCAGGGGGATTAGCTAGGGTATATATATGGGGCTACAGGAATAGGGCCTGGTCAGGATTGTGGTCAGTGCAGACTCTCCATGGGCCTCATTTATGCAGTATCGGGATTCGACGACTGTTCTATGAAATGGAGATGCCAGTATTGGACTGGGGTAAGCACAGTAAGGCTGTGAATCTTACTGATTCTATGAAAAGCAGGCTCACGTCAATGAAGGCAGAATTTCTGACTTTTTTTTCATATCTATTTAATATTACTTTTCATGGGAAAATTTTGAAATTACAAAGATTAGAATCAAACATCTTGTGACATTTAAGATTGCAATAGAAAAAAAACATATCATGCCTATCCCTAAGATGCAGAATTATCAAACATAAATGAAAAAAAACCCCACAAAAATAAAAACGCATTGTGATCTGAATGCATATCTTACAGATTGCCTGATAGAAGCAGGTTTGAGTACTTCCTGCTGAGTATATTGTACTGTAAATTAGGCTGTGTTACAAAATCATGTATTGTATAAATTCTCCCCCCCCCGTTTCTTTTTAAATGTCTGCTGGTATGAAAAAAAAACAAATTTTACAAAAAACGCCACTGAAGGTTAGTTAACATCACAACAAAGATTCCTCTTTTTTTTCTGCCGGACATACAAATACAGGAGACCTAAAACCTCTTTTCAAAACATTCAAGATTATATGCTCAATGTTGCAGCCTACTATGAATAAGAATAGGAAAAAAAAAATGATAGCCTTTTACTAATAATACAGAGGACCCACGGTAAAACATGATTTTTCTCTTCTTTCTCTCTTTTGTCTTTAAGCGCGCTCCCCTCGGATGCGGCGGGCCAGCTGAATGTCCTTGGGCATGATGGTGACGCGTTTGGCGTGGATGGCACACAGATTGGTGTCCTCAAACAGACCAACCAGGTATGCCTCGCTGGCTTCCTGCAAAAGCAAAGCAGATAAAGTGGTCACTGGTGGACAGCAAGAAAACAGCCACAGGTTTTACAGCACAGAAACAGGCCATTTAACCTAACTGATCTGTGATGATGGATCAGTGAGGAGGCGATGGCCTAGCCATATTATCACTAGGCTATTAATTCAGAAACTGGGCTAATGTTCGAGGGACCCAGGTTCGAATCCCGCCACGGCAGATGGTGGAATTTGAATTCAATTAATGAAATCTGGAATTGACTGCTAGTCTTAGTAACGGTGACCACGGAACTATAATCAATTGTCATAAAAACCCATCTGGTTCACTAATATCCCTTGAGGGAAGGGAATCTGCTGTCCTTACCTGGTTTGGCCTACATGTGACTCCAGAGTCACAGCAATGTAGCTCACTCTTTGCGGGAAATGGTGTAGAAAGCCACTCAATTTTATTCAGGAAGGCTCACCACCGCCTTCTCAAGGGCAATTAGGAAGGGGAAGGAAAGGTCAGCCTTACCAGAGGCGTCCTCATTCCGTGAATGAATTTAAAAAAAGTTGGAAAATTGGATTTGGTAAAGGGAATCTTGGGCCTGGCATCAGATTCAAATTATCTTCCATTGTGGTACCCGCTGGATTGTGAAAACATGGCTGATTCAATTCCTCTCTCTAGCAAAGGCTCTGTCACTCTGCATGTGACCAGGTCCACACTAATGTGGCTCTTAATGCCCTCAGGACAACTACAGATGGGAATAGATATGGCTCTAAGGGTGTCCCAATGGTAAAAAGAGAAAAGACCATTTGGCCCATCAAGTCCACCCCTTATGTTGACTATGAACACTGAACCCCATCCATAGGTTCAAGTTTACTATTTGTGTCACAAATAGGTTTACATTAACACTGTATTGAAGTTACTGTGAAAATCCCCTAGCCGCCACACTCCAGTGCCTGTTTGGGTAAACTGAGGGAGAATTTAGCACGGCCATTGCACCCTAACCAGCACATCTTTCGGACTGTGGAAGGAAACCAGAGTACCTGGAGAAACCCACGCAGACACGGTGAGAATGTGCAGATTCCACACAGACAGTGACCCAAGCTGGAAATCGAACCCTGGTCCCTGGCGCTGTGAGGCAGCAGTGCTAACCACTGTGCCATCGTGCTACCATTGTGTAGGTTAGGTAGATTAGGTGTCTTGGTCATGCTAAATTGCCCCTTAGTGTCTCAATATGTATAGTTAGGGGGATCAGTGGGGTAAATATGTGGGGTTAGAGGGATAGGGCCTGGGTAAGATGCTCTGTTGGAGAGTTGGTGCAGATTTGATGGGCTGAATGGCCTCCTGTGCTGCCTATAGGGAGAATTTAGTATGGCCAATCCACGTAACCAGCACGTCTCTCAGACGGTGGGAGGAAACAGGAGCACCTGGAGGAAACCCACTCAGATACGGGGAGAATGTGCAAACTCCACACAGACAGTGACCCGAGCTGGGAATCGAACCCGGGTCCCTGGCGCTGTGAGGCAGCCAGGCGAATAATGCAGGATCGCACAGTTAATCAAGCAAAACTATTCAGGCACCTTGACATCGCTGCTATTTGGCCTTCTTGTGCTGTCCTCTGAACAACATGTCCTCACCAAACATGATGTGGAGATGTCGGCGTTGGACTGGGATAAACACAGTAAGAAGTCTCACAGCACCAGGTTAAAGTCCAACAGGTTTATTTGATAGTAAATGCCACAAGCTTTCGGAACGCCACAAGCTTTCGAATCGAGCATTCCGGTTTAGATTTGTACCAGCAGCACTCACCTGCAGAGCCCCAATAGCAGCGCTCTGGAACCTCAGGTCAGTTTTGAAGTCCTGTGCGATCTCACGCACAAGGCGCTGGAAAGGCAGCTTCCTGATCAGCAACTCTGTGGACTTCTGATATCGCCGGATTTCACGCAAAGCCACAGTACCAGGTCTAAGGGAGGAAGAAGAAATGATAGCTTTGTTTTTTAAACTGTACATTTTTTCAGCAAAGTGGCTCTTTCAACCGTTTTAGAAATAGAGAGCAAGACATTTAGAATACTACACTGCAGGAAGCCATTCGGCCCATCAGGTTGCACCGACCACAGTCCCACCCAGGCCCTATCTCCATAACCCCATGTATTTTCCCTAGCCAGTCCCCTGACAGTAAGGGGCAATTTAGCATGGCCAACCCACTAACCTGCACATCTTTCAGACTGTGGGAGGAAACCCACACAGATACTGGGAGAATGTGCAAACTCCACACAAATAGTGACCCAAACCGGGAATCAAACCCGGTGCCTAGCACTGGTGAGGCAGCAGTGCTAACCACTGTGCCCCCGTGCCATCTACTCTGCCACTGAAAAAGTTGATGGGGAATGCACGATGGGGAGGGGAGCAGGAGCTGGATTGCAACAACTGGGGGTGGGGTGGGACACCCAAAAGGCAGTTCTCCAGCAACCCCTGATCATGTAGGCCAGGCCGGGTAAGGATGGCAGATTTCTTTCCTTAAAGGACATTAATGAACCAGTTGGGTTTTTACGACAATTGATGATAGTTTCACAGTCACTGTTACTGAGACTAACTCAATTCCAGATTTTATTAATTGTATTTAAATTCCACCAGTTGCTGTGGTGGGATTAGCCTGGGCCTCTGGATTACTTGTCAAGGGATATTCAGTGCTGTTGGGAAAGGAGTTCCCAGATTTTGCCCCAGCGACAGTGAAGGAAAGGGAATATAGTCCTAAGTCAGATTGGTGTTCGACTTGGAGGGGAATGTACAGGTGGTGGTGTTCCATGTGACGACTGCCCTTGTCCTACTAGATAGCAGAGGTTGCAGGTCTAAGAGGGAGCCTTAGTGAGTTGCTGCAGTGCATCTTGTAGCTGGAACACCCTGATGTCACTGTGTGTCACTGCTGCTTCACAGCGCCAGGGACCCGGGTTGAATTCCGGCCTCGGGTGAATGTGCATGTGGAGTTTGCACATTCTCCCCATGTCTGCGTGGGTTTCCTCCCACACTGTGCAGTTTCGGTGGATTGGCCATGCTAAATTGTCCCTTAGTGTCAGGGGGATTAGCATCTCCACAGATGCTGTCAGACCTGCTGAGATTTTCCAGCATTTTTGTTTTTGTTCCAAATTCCAGCATTCGCAGTATTTTGCGTTTATATTGGAATAAATGACTGTGGTGACTTGCAGAACTTGCCCACAGTGCACCCCTCCTTACAGAGTGGATGCAATGGGATATGAGTTGACACAAAGATTGCAAAACCTGCCTGTAACGATGGGGTTTCTTCACTCCACCAGTAGAAGGGGCACTCTTGCGGGCTGCCTTGGTGGCCAGCTGCTTGCGTGGAGCCTTGCCTCCAGTGGATTTACGAGCAGTCTGCTTTGTACGAGCCATTGTCAGGAGTTTTCACACCAAAATGCTGTGAAGAAGGCAAAGGGAGGAAAATGCAACACAGTCAATAAGTGCGAGACACTGGATGGCAGTGCGAGGCATCCAAGTGTTATCTCTGGTTGCCCTGGGAAACAGTGGCAAGGTCAGTAAGGAATTGGCAGCAGTACAAGTTACACGAAAATAGAATTGGCCCACGGTTAAACACTCAAGGTGTAAAGTACAGTGTTATGAATAACTCACTGGGAAAATTGAATGGAAAATTGCCAGTTTGATTCAGCGTCTCTTTCCAGTTCAGGAACTTGCACCAGGTCAGATTTAACAATTCTTGATGTTGCCATCAGATGGAGCTCTGTGCACCCATAATCAACCCCTCAGGTTTGACTTGTTGGTATTGATTAAAATGCTCAAGATTTAAGACCATAAGACATAGGAGTAGAATTAGGCCACTTGGCCCATCAAGTCTTTTCTGCCATTCAATCTTGGCTGATATTTTTCTCATCCCCATTCTCCCACCTTTTCCCCATAACCCCTGATCCCCTTATCACCTATCTATCTCTGTCTGAAAGACACTCAATGACCTGGCCTCCACAGCCTTCTGCAGCAAACAGTTCCACAGATTCACCACTCTCCGGCTGAAGAAATTCCTCCTCATCTCTGTTTTAAAGGTTCGTCCCTTTAACCTGAGGTTGTGCCCTCTGGTTCTAGTTTTTCCTATGAGTGGAAACATCCTCTCCACGTCCACTGTACCCAGGCCTTGCAGTATCCTGTAAGTTTCAACAAGATCCCCCCCTCATCCTTCTAAACTCCAATGAGTACAGACCCAGAGTCCTCAACCGTTCCTCATACAACAAGCTCTTCATTCTAGGGATCATTCTCACGAACCTCCTCTGGACCTTTTCCTTAGATATGGGGCCCAAAACTCCTCACAAAACTCCAAATGGGGTCTGACCAGAGCTTTATACAGCCTCAGAAGTGCATCCCTGCTCTTGTATTCTATTATGCTTGTGCTATTTGTGCTATTAAACCCCTCACCTATAGAGGTGTGGCATGGAACTGCTTTATCAACTTTGCTACTTGGGCAAGCATCACTCTCGTTGATTCTAAAACAAAAAAAATGCAAATTGCCATCGACCATTGGGTCTCGTGTGTAGATTTAAGGATGATGCTCACGGCAATCATTGTTAACTCTTTCGACTTTTTGATTTGATTTATTATTGTCACATGTATTAGTATATAGTGAAAAGTATTGTTTCTTGCCGCTATACAAAGCATACCATTCATACAGAAGAAAAGCAAAGGGTGCAGCATGTAGTGTATAGTCAGTGAGTGGTGAATCTATGGAACTCTTTGCCGCAGAAGGCTGTGGACGTCAGGTCACTGAGTGTCTTTAAGACAGAGACAGATAGGTTCTTGATTAATAAGGGGATTAGGGGTTATGGGAAAAAGGGGTTATGGGACGAGCTACAGAGAAATGCTGCCAGGAGGGCAAAATAGCTGAAAACTAATAAACAATTTGTAAGCTTCTTCAAACGATTACCGAAGGAAATTCAGCCTTTCATTAATGCAAAATACAGGCCAACACAGGACTTACAAAAGAAAGGGCATTTTCATAAGTGAACTGCATCTTGCTATTAAAAAAAAAGTCAGAACATTTTTGACAGTATCTGTGGAGAGAGAACAAAGCCAGCATTTCTCTTCACAGATACCGTCAGGCCTGCTGAGATTTTCCAGCATTTTCGGTTTTTATTTCAGATTCTAGCATCTACAGTATTTTAACATATCTTGCTACACTTTAGGCAAATGGACAATTCTGAAAAATGCCTTTAAGGCAATAGGTGACCATTTGGAACAAATGGTCAGGAACTGTAAGGCTTTCCAAAAGGAAAGTTCTTGCATCAGTAGGGATCCAAGTAGATGTCTTACAAGGAAGAAAGTAGATGACGAGATAGTGTTCTGCTTTAACAGACAATTGCAGAACTCAGATTTGATAGAGGTGCTCAGAATTACAACAGGTCTGACAGGTTAGGTGGGGAGAAACAGCGGACAAAGGACCGAGAACTAAAAGACTCAAGGTCACTGGCAAAAGAAACAAAAGACGACAGGAGGGAAAATCTTTTTATGCAGCGGGTCGCTAGTATCTGGACTACATTGCCTGGGAATGTGGTAGAGGCAGATCCAATCATGACTTGGATAGTCTGGAGAGAAAAAACTTGTAGGGTCATGGCTGGGGGGGCGGGGAGAGAAATGATACAGGGGGGAGAGAGAAACAACATTAGGTGAGTTGCTCTTGCAAAAAGCCAACATGCACTCAAGAGGCCAAATGGCCTCCTTCTCTGCTGTTGTAATCATTGGATGATTCAATGTCAGCGCCAAGGTGGTGATCGTCTTTCATAAAATCAACTTTTGAAGTTTCTTCTTCAAAGTATGAAACTCCTCTGTTAAAAAAAATACTTCTTTAGAGGTTTTATTCAAGTTTAACTTGATTTCCCTGCTGGAAGAGAAAACAATTCCACCCGACCAACGTGGCATAAATTTTATGGGACTATTCCTTCAGGCTGAATCAAAGTTTGGGAAGAAAAACTCCAATGAGCTTGGATAGGTATGTCCAGAGCAACATTTTTCTTGGAAAACCGTCCAAAAAAAAAGTCTCCCACAATTAATGGGATTAAAAGGCACATTCCCAAAATACTTGGTCCAGACTAAGATTTTGTTATTGAGGATACTCCTCCCTTACATTTCCCCCACCCATAACCAAGAATTAGTCTGCTTTCCACCAGGAAAACTTGATATTTTTAAATATCTATAGATGGAGTGGCACAGTGGGTTAGCACTGCTGCCTCTCAGCGTCAGAGACCCGAGTACGATTCCCGTCTTGGGTCGCTGTCTGTGCAGAGTCTTGCACATTCTCCCCATATCTGTGTGGGTTTCCTCTGGGTGCTCCGGTTTCCTCCCAGAGTCTAAGAGACACGCTGGTTAGGGTGCATTGGCCCTCAGTGTACCCAAACAGGCACCGAAGCATGGCGACTAGGGGATTTTCACAATAACCTCATTGCAATGTGAATGTAAGCCTACTTGTGATACTAATAAACTTAAATATAATATATACTATAGGTGCGAGATTACATTCTGTCCACAAAGCAGTTTTGCTACAGAACATTATTTGCAGTCATAGGGTAAAAATGCATTCATTTAACTTTGCAATGCATATATTTTAAAAATCATCAATCCAAGCTTTGAAACAATGCATTGAGTTAATTCAACATGAGTTATCATTAAACTAGCAGAAGCCCTTCCATATCTATTGTTATGCGTGCTGAAGTCAGGGGAAATCCCCCTGAATTGACTAAATCAGCTCAATGACCGCAGCATGAGAACTGGATCCTCGGATCTGTAGTTCCCTGGGTGTATTCCATAAACTTTCAGGGCTCTGCCCCTTCATCAGGTGAGTGGGGAGTTCTGATCACAAACAGACCATATAAAAACACACATTCAGTTTATAGAATACTGATTAGAATGCGAGTCTTTACAGCAAACTGCAGCAGGCGACGGTGCCGAGGGATCTCGGGGTCCTTGTGCATGAGTTGCAAAAACCCAGCCTGCAGGTGCAGCAGGTGGTCAGGAAGGCTAATGGGATGCTGGCCTTCATAGCGAGGGGGATTGAATAAAGAAGTAGGGAGGTCTTGCTGCAGCTGTATAGGGCATTGGTGAGGCCGCAGCTGGAGTACTGTGTGCAGTTTTGGTCGCCGCACTTACGCAAGGATATTTTGGCCTTGGAGGGAGTGCAGAGGAGGTTTACTAGGCTGATACCGGAGTTGAGGGAATTGAGCTATGAGGAGAGGCTGAATAAACTGGGCTTGTACTCGTTAGAGTTTAGAAGAATGAGGGGAGATCTCATTGAGACGTATAAGATGATGAATGGGATGGATAGGATAGAGGTGGAGAGACTCTTCCCGCTCAGAAAGGACAGTAGGACTAGGGGGCACAGCCTCAAGATAAAGGGGGGGCGGTTTAGAACAGAGTTGAGGAGGAACTTCTTCACTCAAAGGGTGGTGAATCTCTGGAATTCTCTGCCCGTTGAGGTGGTGGAGGCTGCCTCGCTAAATATTTTTAAGACGCGGGTTGATGGGTTTTTGATAAGCGAGGGGATTAAGGGTTATGGGGAGAGGGCGGGAATGTGGAACTGAGCCACGACAGATCAGCCATGATCTTATTGAATGGCGGGGCAGGCTCAAAGGGCTAGATGGCCTACTCCTGCTCCTATTTCTTATGTTCTTAAATCATGTCTTAAAGGTGCAGACGATGTGAGTGGAGATAGCATTACGCATAGGTTAAAGAGATGTGTATTGTCTCCAAACAGGACAGTAAGTGAGATGTTGCAAACCCAGGCAAGTCATGGGGTTTACAAATAGTATGACATAAACCCAAGATCCCGGTTGATAAGTTGATCCCAGAGACTGATAACCAAGTTCCGCATACATGGGGACAGCCTCAACCTAGATCTTGGGTTCATGTCAGACTATCTGTAATCCCCATGATTTGCCTAGACTTGCAAAATCTCACTGTCCTGAATGGAGACAACACACATTTCTTTAACTTGTGCTTCATGCTATTGCCACTCACATTGTCTGCACTTTTAAGGCTTGATTAGTTGTAAAGACTCGCATTCCAACCAGCATTCTGCAAACCGAGTGTGTGCCTTTATATACCCTGTTTGTGATCAGAACTCCCCACTCACCCGACAAAGGGGCAGAGCCCCGAAAGCTAGTGGCGTTTGCTACCAAATAAACCTGTTGGATTTTAACCGTGTTGTGAGACTTCTTACTGTGTTTACCCCAGTCCAACGCCGGCATCTCCACATCATATATTCCACAAAGGGCAATGGCCTGGGAGAGAACTACAACGCCCAGAGGGCATTGCGACAGCTGCGCATGCGTGCTCTAGCTCCATGGCGGCGAAAGCCAAAGCGAACGACAACCCCCAGAGTGCACTGCGAGAGCTGCGCATGCGCCACTCTCCCACCAGCTGCATAATGGATGAGGCAGAACTACAACGCCCATGGTGCACAGCGGGAAGGAAACCATCGGCGCCTGCGCATACAGTGATTGACAGCCAACCCCGTCCAGTCGCCGACTGAGCCGTGTTGAGGGACAGCGGACGCCACCAATGAGGGTGAGGGGCGCTGCCCAATCAGAGGCTGAGGGTGGGACTGGGTGATGTGGTGGGGCGTGGCCAGATTTTTTTTTAAACCAAGTTCGGTTGGTCCACTGCGCAGGCGAGCGCGAGCAACATGAAGGCGCCGCGAAAGCGAAGCCATGGCAAAGGGGGGAAAGAATCGACTGCAGCGGGAGCGGAAAAACAAACAAGCCGCTCAAAAAAAAACACGACAAACTCGACAATAACCGCCAATTCCTGTCAGAATCCAAAAGCAGAGTCTTTAAACTTCCTGAAGAGGCCCAGAAAGACGATTTCGGGCGTTTTTTAAAAGTGTGAGCGGCGGTTTTGTTTTTTTTAAAGGCCTTTTCGAGCTGAGAGGATTTTTTTTCCTCTCTCTCCTTCTCGAATATTCTCGACCCGGCAGAAAGTTGGAAGTTTTTTTTTCCCAAACAACCGCCAACGGGCGGGTGAGGTAAGGAAGGGGTTCGGGGCCGAGGGGGAGGACGGGGCCGGGGTGGCCGGAGGGAGAGCTCACCTTTTTCTTTTTAAATCCTCTTTTTTTCCTTCTTTCCCGGCAAGGAGAAGCCCGAAAGAGAAGCGCCGAGTCGGGTCTGCCTCAGACAAAAGGGCCGTCGCTCTGTGGGACTGGGGAAAATGGCGGCGGCGGCAGGGGGGGCGAGCGGCCCACAATGCAGCGCGCGCACACCCAGGGCATCAACACAGCGAGAGCTTGGCCAACTTGCCCAACTCTTCCTCCAACATCTCCCTACTGTCTCTCCCTTCTTGGTAGATGTACACACTTCTCCACTTCTTTTTAATACTCCATTTTTTTCTTCCCTCATCTGAACCAACCCTTATTTTCTGGTATTTTCTTGTCCCCAGGAACCATTTTTTTGAGCAATTTGTCCATATTAACTGACTTCTTCATACTTGTCTAATTTCTTCATACTTGACCAATTTGTCCACTTTGTCCATTTTTCCATATTCTTCACCATTTTCTCAAATTTTTGACCAATTTCTCACTTTTTGACCCAATTTCACTGCATTTTTCCATATTCTTGATCAGTTTCTCTGCATTTTGTCTATTTTTTCCATATTGTTGACCCATTTCTACATATTTTTGACCAATTTTTCACTTTCTGACACTTCTCAATTTTTGTCTATTTTTCCATGTTCTTGATCAATTTTTCTGCATTTTGTCCATTCTTTTTCCATTTTCTTGACCAGTTTCTCCACTTGTCCGTTTTCCACCTTTTTGACCAATTTCTCAATTTTTAACCAATTTTTCACTTTTTCTACATTTTGTCCATTTTTCCATATTCTTGACCAATTTCTCCTTTTTGACCAATTTCTCCACATTTTTCCCACTTTTGACCAATTTCTCCATGTTTTGCCCATTTTCCATATTCTTGACCATTTTTGGCTCATTCCCCATTTTGTGACCAATTTCTCCATATTTTTGCACCATGTCTTCACTTTTTGACCCATTTCCCTATTTTTGACTTAATTTCTTCTATAATGGCCAATTTGTCCCCTTTTTGACCAATTTCTCCACTATTTTTGACCCTTTCCCATTTTTTTGAATTTCTCTGTATTTTTAATCCATTTCTTCATTTTTGTTTCTACTTCCCACATATGACCAATTTCTCAATTTTTGAACAATTTCTCTTCATTTTTTTGGACCATTTATTCCATATTTAGAGTAATTTCTCCACGTTCTTGACCCATTTCTCCAACCTTTTGACCAATTTTGCCACCTTTTTGGACCATATTTCACTTACCACTACATAATTATTTTGTAGAGGTCTTCATTTTTTTCCCTCTGAGTCACCAATTTCTAAAAACAGATTTCACTTGCCAAACTGCAATTTTTTTGTGGAAATTTTTTTCTTTGCCCCATGAATAATCATTTAACCAATTTCTCTTTATCATACTTCACTTGCCTGGTAAATTTTCTCTTTTGTGGAGGTCTCCCATTTTTATCTCCCCACAAATCACCTTTCTACCAATTAACATATATTTTAATTGTCCCTACAAAACCTTTTGTGGAATTATTTATTTTTGCCTCCATGAGCCATCATTCAACCAATTTCACTTGCCTGGTACTTAACTGTCTCTTATGAAAGTTTTTTTACCTCCATGAACTGTTATTCAACCAGTTTCTCCTCTTGATTACATTTCATTCATTTAACTTTCTCATTGTTTATTTACCCTGTAAATTTTTAATTATAATTTTAATGTTTCAGTTTTTTCATAGTTCTCCAATATTTTTAACTCTTCCGTTTTCTTTGACGTGAAAGACTTTCTCATGAATCAACCCATTTTTCGTGGCTATATTGCACCATCGCAATATTTTTTTGTGTGGCATTATCCCCACCATTATCTCATTGTTCAACCAATTTTATAATATTTAAATAATTTTATTTGCTCAACGTTTTGGTGGAATCTATTTTTTAACCACTTTTCTTGCTATGAATCTTGACCTCATGAAGGGATCAATTTCTATATTTCACTCAAAACCTTTTTATTTTATTCTGTGGAGGTCCTCATTTTTTAAACCCCCAAAAGCCACCATCTCACCATTCAAACAATTCCTCATTTTTAATTATAATTTTACACACTCAACTTTTTCATGGGATCTTTTTTCATTGTTTAACCCCTTCATTCTCATTCCATGAATCTTCATCTCGAATGTGAACCAGTTTCTCTTTTTAGTCCTGTTTCACTTTTCATTTTACTTATGTGGCGTTCTTCACTTTAATTCAGTTTTTTTTTCAATGCCTCAATTCACCCAGTTCCTCGTTTTTAGATTTTGTTTGCCCATTTCTTCATTGGATATTTTGAGGGTTTTTTGCTTCCTTCTCTCCAGATTTTCCTTGGTATGAATCTTAATCTCATAAGTCGACCGGCTTATCCCTTTTGATCATATTTATCTTGCCTGACCTTTTAGTTGTCTAGTTTCATTTTTTCACCACCATTTACCTTGCCATGTTCCTTCAGCTCTCAACCAATCTGTTCTTAACAATGCTTGGCCGACTTTGATTGGGATATTATTCATATTCTTCATTTAACCTCATCATGCAACCAGTTTTTTTCCCCCCAAATAAAATTTTACTTGCCAAACTCCTGTTGGTTCTTAATTTGTTCATCACCCCCTCCACCAGCTTTTACAGTTGCACCATTGAAAGCATTCCTTCTGATTGTATAGAGTTTGGTATGGTTCCTGCTCTGCCCAAGACCGCAAGGAACAACAAAAGTCCTGAATGTAGCCCAATCCTTCGTGCAAACCAGCCTCCCATCCATTGACTCTGTCTACACTTCCAGCTGCCTCAGCAAAGCAACCAGCATAATTAAGGACCCATGCACCTCACATTCTCTCTTCCACCTTCCATTGGGAAAAAGATACAAGTCTGAGGTCACGTATCAACTGACTCAAGAACAGCTTCTTCCCTGCTGCTGTCAGACTCTTGAATGGATCTGCCATTCAAGTCATGCATTAAGTTGATCTTTCTCTAAAAGCTAGCTATGACTGTAACTTGACATTCTGAACTCTCTCATTTCCTTCTCTGTGAATGGTATGTTTTGTCTGTACAGTGCACAAGAAACAATATTTTTCAGTTAATACATGTGACAATAATAAATCCCTTATTTTCTTCAATGTGAATCTTCGTCTCAAATCGACCAATTATCATCTTTTCGAAGATGCCTTACAGAAATTCACCAAAGATTCTTAGACAGTACTTTGCAAACCTGTGACCCACTTCCATCTAGAAGGACAAGGGCAACAAGGACATGGGAACAACACCTGCAGTTCCCCTTCCAAGCCACTCATCACCCTGACTTAGAAATACGTGGCCGTTCCTTCACAGTTACTGGGTCAAAATCCTGGAATTCCCTCCCTAATGGCATTGTGGGTCAATGCACAACACATGGGCTGCAGCATTTCAAGAATGCAGCTCACCACTACTGTCACAAGGGGAGCTAGAGGTGGGCAACAAATGCGGGCCAGCCATTGACGCCAATTGAATAAAAAAATGCACCATTGCTTTAGTTTCTCCTTTTAAATTGATTTGTCCGATTTCTCAATTGGAGTTTTGAGGGTTTTCATTTTTACTGTCTTTTTTTTTGCCCCTTGAACTATAACTTCATAAATTCAACCAATTTCTGTGGTTATATTTCATTGGCTCAACCTTTTCCTTTTTGAGTTTGTCTTTATTTACATTTTCACCTGTGACCACCTCATTGTTCTTTTCCCCTTTTAATCATTTTTACTTGTCAAATATGATTCTTTTCATTTGTTCACACCCTTCTCATCCTCCTTGGTGAGCGCCATCACATTCATTTAACCACTTTCTCCTTTTGATTTTTTTTAAACCTGTCCATCTTTTAAATTTCATTTTTTTTGGGGGGTTCTTCATTTCTTCACAACACCTCCCATTGTCCCTGCCATGAATCCATACGTCATAAATCAACCACTTTTTGATCATATTTCACTTGCCTGACAATTCATTTGGTTTTTCTTCATGGAAAGTTTTTACCCCCATGAATCATTGACTCATAAAATACATTTTTGTTTTATTCCTGTCACCTCAATGCAACTTCTTTAAAATCGCAGTTCTGCATGCTAAAGTTTTTCTTTTCGCGGGGGGGTGGTTTTCGAATGTTCTGCCCCCCACTCTATTGTCCTGGCCATAAATCTTCACCTAGACGGAAGTGATGGCCAAGTTGTAAGATCGCTAGACTATTAATCCAGAAACTCAGTTAATGTTCTGAGGACAGCCCAGGTTCAAATCCTGCCATGGCAGATGATGGAACTTAAATTCAATTTTAAAAATCTGGACCACTGTCAATTGTGAAAAACCGATCTGATTTACTAATACCCTCTGGGGAAGGAAATCTGCTGTCCTTGCCTGGCCTGGCTTACATGTGATTCCAGAGCCACAGCAATGTAGTTCATTCTCAACTGCCCTCTGAAATGGCCTAACAAGCCATTGTTCAGGGGCAACTAGGGATGGGCAACAAATGCTGGCCAGCCAGCAATGCCCATGTCCCATGAAGGAATAAAAAAGAAACCCTCAAGTCATCAATCTCCGTTGGTCATATTTGCTTTGCCTGGCTTTTCAGTCTTGTTTGGAATTCTTCATTCTTTTTACCCTATAATTGATTAATTCCTTAAATTTCGCTTAATCATTTTATGTGCCAATGTTTTTTAATCAGTGATTTATTGAGTTGTTAATTTCCTCCATGAATCCTCATGACCAACCTTTCCATTTCCAAACTTTTTCATTGGATTTTCTGAGGGGATGTTTCTTCATTTTTTTCATCACTCTCCCCAGCATTTTCTTTGCATGAATCTTCACCTCGCAAGTTGACCCATTCTGCTCTTTTACAGGCTTTCATTAGGATTTGTATTACTCCGTCCCCACCCAACTCCCTATTCTCATCCAACTGAACCTTTTCTCAAGTCAACCAATTCTTTTTTTAACTATAATTTACCTTGCCCAAATTTTTCATTTTGGATTTTTCTTGCCATCAGTTTTTTGCTCTAGGGGAGGCAGTGACGCATGTGACTCCCAATGTGGTTGACCCTCAAATGCTGTTTGAAATAGAGGGCAGTTAGGGATGGGCAGTAAATGTTGGCCCAGCTAGCGATGTCCACATCCTGTAAAATGAATTTTTTTATAAATAAAATAATTCCTCCAATTTGACGGCCTTGTGTCTTTGTTGGCATGAATCTTCAGCTTCTAAGTAAACTAATTTTGCCCCTCGTCTGTAATTTGGGCAACTGTTTAAGTTTTATGTTTCTTCCATTTTGTTGTCATTGAACTTGTGGTTCACAAGTCAACCAGTTTTGGCTTTTGGTCACACAGCCCTCTGCCAACTATTCACCTGCTACCTTGCCCTTCCCAATCACCACTGCTGCTCATAAGGATTATGTCATTTTATTTCTTTTCACCTTCAATGTATTTAACCTTACCACACAGTTACCTTTATAACCACCATATTTGTTTTTATGCTGCTGAGGGTTGTTCTAAGAAGTTAGGATGGTTGGGATTTTGTTGGACTTTGTCAAACATAATTTTATGGCATTGACTGATACTGGCAGGAGCGTAGCGCATCGTGTGGAAGCAGGTAATCTGATCCGTTGTATCAACTGTGTTACAGTAGACCAGGGTGGGTGACACCATAAAATCCTTTCTTAGCCAAAGGTGATTTTTTTTTTTAAAAGGAAAAGTATTGGAGGAGATTGAAGTGAACAGTATTCTTAAAGTTTAAAAAAGTTTATTAGGGTCACAAGTAGGTTTACATTAACACTACAATGAAGTTACTGTGAAAATCCCCTCGCCACCACAGTCTGGTGCCTGTTCGGGTACACTAAGGGAGAATTTAGCATGGCCAGGGCACCTAACCAACGTCTTTCGGACCGTGGGAGGAAACTGGAGCACCCGGAGGAAACCCATGCAGACACAGGGAGAACATGCAGATTCCACATAGTCTCCCAAGCTGGGAATCGAACCCACGTCCCTGGCATTGACTACAGCCAGTTTTGTGTTGCTGATGTTTAATTAACTATACAAGAGCCAATCACTTCACAGTGAGGTTCCCCACTGTGATATTAGTAATTTTTAAAGTATTTATGTTTTCTCAATGATTAATCTCATCCCTGACACTTATGAGTCCTTTCAAGCTAAAGTGTGAAATGTGGGTTGCCCACCATGAAGACATTTGCCACTTCCAAGAATTTATACGATCTATTTTATTAAACATGGGTTTGAAATAGATAATTATAGCATTTAGCTCGAATCCAGCACCGTAACATTTGCATCTTGGAATAAAGTTTTCAGCTCCTGAAAAATGTGTTTTGAATTGTGCTGCAGACTGGAACACACTCTTCAAAGTAAGAAGAACTACAAACCCAAGCCCACCTGTTAAAACCACAGAATTGCAAGTTTCAAAAATAATCCTTCACTGAGGTCTGTAATATATATATGTGTGTGTGTGTATATATTTGCCACCTAATTTTATAATGGTTAAGCAAATCATTTGAGTTACTAATCTTAATTGCAAAAAAATCTGAAATTGGGTGTAACAGTGGTTAGCACTGTCTGTACGGAGTCAGCACATTATCTCCGTTTCTGATTGGGTTTCCTCCAGGTGCTCCAGTTTTCTCCCACAGTCCAAAGATATGTGGGTTAGGTACATTGGCCACACTAAATTGCCCCTAGTGTCAGGGGGACTAGCAGGGTAAATATGTGGGTTTACAGGGCTAGGGCTTGGGTGTAATCGTTGTCTGTGCAGGCTTGATGGGCTGAATGGCATCCTGCATTGTTGGGATTCTATGAAATTCAGTTGGCTATTTGGGAACTTCTAAAACGTTTTATTCATCTTCAGTGACATTGCCTATGTGGACTGAAAACCAACCTAGCGTTTGGGTGAAATAGATTGATAGAGTAAGAAGTTAATTGGGCTGTAGCTTGTTGTCACAATTGAGTGTCCATTTTAAAGTTATATATTCTGTAATTTTAAAATTACCATTATATAATCACAATTCTAAATGACACTGGACTCATAAATCTACACTACAATTAGATCCTGTGACCAGCACTGCAGCAAGACATTTTTAGCATGAACCATTAAAAATATGGAGTAGGAATTTCTAATGAAACTATTGGCAGAATGTGGAATGCTTTTAATATGTCACAGTACTGTGGCTCATCACTCACCTGATGAAGGAACAGTGCTACAAAAGCTCATTCTACCAAATAAACCTGTTAGACTTTAACCTGGTGTTGAGAGACTTACTGTAAATTAAACATGATGTAGAGTTGCTGGCGTTGGACTGGGATGGGCGCTGAGACCTCTTTTTCCCCCGCCCCCCCCCCAAGACCCCATTAGCAGAAGGCCAAGGGCAGGTGAAGAAAACATGAGGCCAGAGGAGGAATAAACATGAGCATTCCAGATCCCTTGGGAGCGACGACTTGACAACCAAGACTGGCCCAGAGAAGGAAGGAAGGCCAGAGAGAATCACCTTCGTGAAGACAAGCCAGAGGGACCCACAGACTGGATCTACAGCCTACCAAGCCATCCTTACGGATAGTATTGCTGAATCCTGGGTGTTTCTTGTACACATAGTGGGTAATTTACAGGTTATGTAATAAAGTTTGCTGCATTATACATCTGTGTCTGAACTTTGTCGTTCTCATAAATAAAGGCATCTGGGTGAAACTTTGAAGAAGCTGGTTGAAGTTTCTGAATTGGACAGACATAACAGTGTGTTCATTTGCTGGCAAAACCATTTGGCCTGCAAGTTAACTTTCATACTCTAACAAATGAAAATATAACTTCCAGCCAAAATGCTAACACTCCAATATTGGTTCTAGTCTTCAACCAGTCTCTAGGAATAGTTCCTTTAAATACTTATGTGCTTGTAATTCAAACATTGATCCCAAATCTAAGACTAATTGGATAAAGGATTGTTATGCCTCAATCTTTTGGAACCGCTGCTATAGGATCTGAATGGATTTCTGCTGGTGGTGCATCATGTTCTTCAGCAAATCCAGAGGTAACATTCAACTGAGCTAATGTCCTTCCTACACCTCCCACACATTGCAGGTTTCTGGTAGACCTGCCTTGGAGACATGTTGATAATGGAGGTGTCTTGGCTTAAGTGCAAACATGACAGCAGATGACAATAGTAGACAATTCATGAAACAAACCCCAAGTACATTCTGATTGTGTTCTTGTTTTAAAGTAAAAACAATTTTTTCTGCTGCTGTCGTGCTCATGATCTTCTATGAAATTTTGTGGAGTAAAAGGGTGAGCTTGCAGGAGACAAAACTTCATTGTGTCAGACAAGCTTGACTTAAAATGGGGGAGGGTGGTAGGCCTTCTAAATGTTATGGTTTATTATCTGAGCTATGTAGAACATAAATTCCATGTTCAGTTCTCTTTGTTGATTTATCAGATAGCTGGGATGGCAGTACAGGTAACATGTTGAGTTAAGGAGGGGGACACTGTCCATTGACTGTGATTGGTAGCGGATGTTAGAGAAGAACAGCGATGATCTGTAAAACTATCAACCAACTCAAGAACAACCTCTTCCCTGCTATCATCAGACTTGATGATATCCAGTCATATATGGGGTGGTACAGTGGTTAGCACTATTGCCTCACCGCGCCAGGAACCCAGGTTCCTGGCTTGGGCCACTGAAAGTGTGGAATTTGCACCTTCTCCCCGTGACTGCGTGGGTTTACTCCAGTGCTGTGGTTTCCTTCCAGGTTCCAAAGATGTGCAAGTTAGGTGGATTGGCCATGCTAAATTCTCCTTTGATGTAACCAAACAGGTATTGGAGCATGATGACTTGGGAATTTTCACAGTAACTGCATTGCAGTGTGAATGTAAGCCTACTTGTGACTGATAAATAAACTACTTGATATTAAGCTGATCTTTCTCTTCACACCACCTGCAACTGTAACACTATATTCTACACCCTTCTCAGTTATGTACTCTGCAAACAGAATGTTTGTCTGTACAGTGTGCAAAAACAATACTTTGCACTGTATTTCAATACATGTGACTATAATATATCAAATCAACTGCAGTACAGCCCACAGCGGAATGTTTGAATTACATTTTGATATTCACTATCAATGACATCTATGAGTAATAGAGCCTTGATTGAAATATCTGAAAGTGATTATGAAACTACCCGTGACGAATCAAAATCTTCAGGAAGATTAAATTTGAACCCTTTGTTCCGTTTCTGGATGTGAAGAGGAGAGTATCAGTTTACCTATAAGTAATGTTGGCCTTGAATAAAATATGAAAAATACACTTCACCTTCAGAGTAAAGTGTATCAGAATAAATCAAGAAAGGATGATGAGATCCAAGTGTTCCATAACGTGTAGCCTACATACGGCTGCAAAGTTGAGCCTGTTTACTGACAAGAAGATGAAGCAATGTTGGAAAATTCAAGATTTCATTGCTTTGAGTTGGTTAAGACATTAACAATAGAATTGCTGAAAGAGCCAAGAGCGCAGTTGAACAACAACAACAAAAGCAAATCTAATGGTTAAGTAGCAGCAGTAATCACTAGACCTGGACTAATCTAGAGCATGTTGAGTTCTAATCCTCACTATAGTAGTTAATAGGAATTTGGAACTAAAAGGCTAATGCCAGTAAAAGTGAGCAAAGTTGAGATTGTCATTTAAAAACTCAACCAATTCATCTGTCCTGGCCCCCCAATGCTGACATCATAGTTAAGAAAACCCAAAACTGCCTCTACTTTCTCAGAAGACCAAGGAAATTTGGCATGTCAGCTACAACGCACCAACTTTTACAGATGCACCATAGAAAGTTTTCTTTCTGGTTATATCACAGTTTGGTATGGCTCCTGCTCTGACCAAGACCGCATGAAACTACAAAAGATAGTCAATGTAGCACAGTCCATCAAGCAAACCAGCCCCCCATCTATTGACTCTGTCTACACTTCCTGCTGCCTCGGAAAAGCAGCCAGCATAATGAAGAACCCCATGCACCCGGACATTCTTCCACCTTCTTCCATTGGGAAAAACATACACAGCTCTCAGATTATAAACCAATCGACTCAAGAACAGCTACTTCCCTGCTATCAGACTTTTGAGTGGACTCACCCCACATTAAGTTGATCTTTCTCTACACCCTAGCTATGACTATAACGCTACATTCTGCACTGTCTCCTCTAAGAATGGTATGCTTTGTCTGTGTAGCACCCAAGAAACTATTTTTCACTATATACTAATACAGTGACAATAATGAATGAAATCAAATGTTCTTTCAGGAAGGAAACGTGCCATTCTTACCCAATTTCGTCCATATGTGACTCAAATTCCACCCACCTCAATGTAGTTGACTTTTCACCAATCTGTGAAGTAGTCTAGCACAAGTTCGCATCGAGAACCCAAACACCCAGCTGCAGAGCAAAGACTGAGCTGAATGGGCATCGGAGAGATGTACAACAGCTGGTGAACAAGGACGAGAAGGCAGCGCGGAAGGACGAATCTTGCACCTGAACAGGGGGCCTATGTGTCTTAGGCAGCTGTGACAGGGTGGGGAGCGGGGGTGATGGTGGGGAACAGTGCCTCTGGAAAGCACCCAATACAGATCCCCTTCCCTCATCACGTCTGTAGAGTTGTGAAATTTGACCTTGTGGGGGAGGACATCGTATGGGCATCTGAAGGTTTCTGTGTGTTTTTTCAATTGTGTTTCTATTCTTAGCCTCATGATTAAACTTATGTGACTGAAAAAAAGACTTATGGGTCTTATGGGTTGCACCCCTACCCTAGTATTGAAATAAACAGAAGAATAAAGTACATCGCTCAGAATGAGTTCTAAAATAGCAGTTGCTGTACTGTTGTTAATTGATAACCAGCCAAGGACCTGGAACGGTGGGGATTCTTCCTGTTGCACTCCAGCTGACCCTACAAGATAGTATTCATAAGAAGAAATGTGACACCGGCTGAAACTAAAAGCTGGCAACCAACCTTATGTTGTACTGTAACATTACAGTTACAGCCTGAGTTCCATCAATACTCCATTTGTCCAAGTAGGAGGTTCCACGGAAATAAAACAGTACAATTGTATAACACTTAAAGGTAGAAAGTTATCCTAAGGCATCCCACGAGAGAAGTTTAAAAGGGGAAGACCAGAGCTTAGGGCCTAAGCATTGGGTGGCACGGTAGCACAGTGGTTAGCACTGCTGCTTCACAGCTCCAGGGACCTGGGTTTGATTCCCGGCTTGGGTCACTGTCTGTGTGGAGTTTGCACATTTTCCTCGTGTCTGCGTGGGTTTCCTCTGGGTGCTCCGGTTTCCTCCCACAGTCCAAAGATGTGCGGGATAGGTTGATTGGCCATGCTAAAATTACCCTTAGTATCCTGAGATGCATAGGTTAGAGGGATTAGTGGGTGGATATGGGGATAGGGCCTGGGTGGATTGTGGTTGGTGCAGACTCAGTGGCTGAATGGCCTCTTTCTGTACTATAGGGTTTCTGTGATTTCAAGCAGCTGAAACAGTGCCATCAGTGAGTTGATTTATTATTGTCATGTGTATTAACACAGTGAAAAGTGTTGTTTCTTGTGTGCTATACACATAAAACATACCGTTCATAGAGAAGGAAAAGAGAGCGTGCAGAATGTAGTGTTACTGTCATAGCTAGGGTGTAGAGAAAGATCAACTTAATGCAAGGTAAGTCCATTCAAAAGTCTGATGGCAGTGACTTTACTGAGGCAGCAAGAAATGTAGACATTCAATGGATGGGAGGCTGGTTAGTGTGATGAATTGGGCTACATTCACAACCTTTTGTAGTTCCTTGCAGTCTTGGGCAGAGCAGAACCCATACCAAGCGGTGATATAACCAGAAAGAATGCTTACTATGGTGCATCTGTAAAAGTTGATGAGAGTCGTAGCTGACATGCCAGGCTTCCTTAGTCTTCTGAGAAAGTAGAGGCATTGGTGGGTTTTCTTAACTATAGTGTCAGCATGAGGGGACCAAGACAGATTGTTGGTGATCTGGTGCTGGTCATGCTACAGCTGTACAGAAACTTAGTTAGGCATTTAGAACATTGTGTACAATTCTGATCGTCACACTAGTAGAAGAATGTGGATGCTTTGGAGAGGGTACAGAAAACATTTACCAGAACGTTGCCTGGTCTAAAGGATATTAGCTGTGAGGAGAGTTGGATAAACTCAGGTTTGTTCTCCCTAGAACGATGGAGGTTGAGGGGTGACTTGATAGAGGTTTACAAGATCATGAGTGGCATAGACAGAGTGGATAGTCAAATGCTGTTTCCTAGGATAGAAAAGTCAAGTACTAGAAGACATGGGTTTGAGGTGCATGAGGAAAAGTTTAGAGGAGATGTGTGAGGCAAGTTTTTTACACAGAGGGCGGTGAATGTCTGGAATGTGCTGCCCGGGGAGGTGGTGGGAGCAGGAATGATCGCGGCATTTAAGGGGCAATGAGAAGAATAGGATAGGAATGGAAGGATACGGATTCCATAAGTGCATACAGTTTTAGATTAGGCAAGCTTATTGTCATGTGTATTAACATGCGCAGATTTGAAGGGCAGAAGGGCCTGTTCCTGTGCTGTTAATGTTCTCTGTTCTTTTATTCGGACCAAAATACCCAATTCAAACTGAAGCCTTAATCACTCATCTGATGAATGGGCAGTGCTCCAAAAGCTCGTGCTACCAAATAAATCTGTTGGACTTTAACCTGGTTTCGTGAGACTACTCACTGTGCCCACCCCAGTCCAACGTCAGCATCTCCACATCAAGCTGAATCCAATTCATGGTCTCCATGTGAAGGGCAAATACGATCCAAGCTGACAAGATGAGACATCGCATACCATCTTGGGCTTGATAAATCAAGATCCAAGCTGACAGGATATGGCATTGCACTCCGTGCCCAGCTTGATCTGGCCTGAAAGAAGCCAGAATTGGAGAAACTCGGTGGTATTGAAGCAAACTCAAAATGTTCACTTCAATTTTTCTCTCCACAGATGCTGCCAGACCTGCTGACTATAGCCAACATTTTCTGTTTTAGCTGCTAATATGTCTGCTAAGCTTTGTTCTAGCCACTGCTGTCTCTTTTCTAATATTGGATGGAAGGACATTAGGGTACACAGCAGGCAATCTGTGTACCCTAATGTCCTTCCATCCACTTCACCATCCATAGCAGACCCATCAGCTGTCACAGACCTCATCCTGAACATCCTTCCTGCAAAACCTTTCTCAAAATTGTGTATTGTTTTAAATCATAGCCAGTTTCAGCCACTTCCCTTGTGCATCTCCTGATAATGTAGAGAGGTGTGAAGAGGCTCATCCAAAGCATACACACCAGCATAGACCAGTTTAGTTCCAGATGTTAGTAAACTAGAAAGAGTGCAGAAAAGATTTACTAGGATGCTACGAGACTTGATGGTTTGCGTTATAAGGAGAGGTTGGATAGGCTGGGACATTTTTCCCTGGAGCATAGGAGACTTAGGGGTGATCTTATAGAGGTCTATAAAATAATGGGTACAGATCAGCTAGATGGTTAACATCTTTTTGCAGAGGTAGGGAAGTCTAAAACTAGAGGGCGCGTAGGGTGAGAGGGGAGAGATAAAAGAGGGTCCAGAGGGGCAATTTTTTCATGCAGAGGGTGGTGAATGTCTGGAACAAGATGCCAGAGGTAGTAGTAAAGGCAGGTACACTTTTGTCTTTTAAAAAGCATTTAGACAGTAACATGGGTAAGATGGGTACAGAAGGATATGGGCCAAATGTGGGCAGTTGGGACTGGCTTCATGGTAGAAATTGGAAGGCATGGACAACTTGGGCCAAAGGGCTTGTTTCCATGCTGTAAACCTCTATGACTTGAGTTTTTTGTTTTTGTGGTGTAGATGATGTGATGCTCAGTTTCTTAGATCTTTTGTTAATATTCCTTTGAGGGAAGGTCCCAAACTCATTAGGATTGCGCAGTAAATGCTGGCCTTGCCGGCAACACCCACATCCCAAGAATGTATTTTAAAAATCAAGCCAGAATTGGAATTTCTAATGCAATTGATTGCAATTGCTAAAATTACAAAATTGTAAAAAACTGTTCCTCACCAAATTTTAATCTCACCTGTTCACAAGTTTGAGCGAGAAACCACCTACAAATGGTTCAGGCATTGGACCATGTGCATTGAGGTCACTCTTTTCATTGGCAATATTATGAGATTAGCTTTGCTACAACTGTGTTATTGTTGTCACAACAATGCAACCATTGTCCTGAGTTTATTTTGACATCACCGTGGCACCAACTATGGGGCTGTTGTCATAGTGTTATTATGGAATCATTGTCTCCATGACAGGTCGTTCTTTCATGACAGTGTTAGAAGTTATTGTGGCAAAAACTGTATGATGAGGGGCTGTCTTTGTGCCACAGTGGTGTGTGAGGTTCTTACCATCTTCACATCAGGGCAACCTGACTGGAGAATTATTGCTATCGTGGAAGCATAGAAGAAAGGAGCAGGAGGAGGCCAAAAGGCCCTTCGAGCCTGCTCTGCTATTCACTACAATCATGGTTGATCGTCCAACTCAATAGCCTAATCCTGCTTTCTCCCCATAGTGTTTGATCCCGTTCGCCCCAATTGCTATATCCTGCCACCTCTTGAATACATTCAATGTTTTGCATCAACTACTTCCCGTGGTACTGAATTCCACAGGCTCACCACACTTTGAGTGAAGAAATGTCTCCTCATCCCCATCCTAAATGGTCTACCCAGTATCGTGACCCCTGGTTCTGGACTCCCCTACCATCCTCCTTGCATCTACCCTGTCTAGTCTTGTTAGAATTTTATAAGTCTCTATGAGATTCCACACACACACACACACACATCCCCCCCCCCCCCCCCCCCCCGAACTCGAGTGAAAACATCACATCTCCTCATACATCAGTTCTGCCATCCCCAGAATCAGTCTGGCAAACCTTCGCTGCACTCCCTTCAGAGCAAGAACATCCTTCCTCAGAAAAGGGAGACCAAAGCTGCATGCAATATTCTAGGGGTGGCCTCTCACCAAGGCCCTGTATAATTGCAACAACATATCCCTGCTCCTGTACTCGAAATCTTTTGCAATGAAGGGCAACATTCCATTTACCTTCTTTACCACCTGCTGCACTTGCATGCTTACCTTCAGCAACATTATTCTGTTTGGAATGATATAATAATTAGAATAACCCAAATTTCTTACATCCCCAGTGTTCCCTCCCTCAAACTCTGTTAATGAGATATTAAAGAATAATACAGTGTAGCCCTTGGACCCACCTGCCCTATCTCTTCCACAACTAAAGCGTTGCCTGCGTGAGCTCAAACATGGGGCATGCAGCATATGCCATTACGCTTGAGATCCTCTGTAACAGATTGGCCTGGAAGGGATCAGAGCGCATCGTAGGGACCAGCAACAATATTATGCTTTCCTTTTACATCTATGGTTGGAGTCTATTAATTAAGTTCCTTTACAAAGTTTAATTTTCAACTGATGACAACATATTGTCATTAAAAAGAGGAACTTTATTCAAAGAAGAAAGTGTCGAAATCTCAACTTCCGAGTTTGACTTCAACACAAACACACATTAACACAAGATACTTAACCGACAGATTGTCTTCATCTTACTTGCTAGCAAGGGGTAGATTCTTGATATAATGGGTCAGAGGCACCACTCCACTGGACAAAGAAAATCATCCTGGTTTATACAATCCTGCAGCTCACAGTCAGTTGGATACAATCCAATCTTAGAAACCCTACAGTACAGAAGGAGACCATTTGGCCCATTGTATCTGCACTGACAATAATCCCATTCCAGGCCCTATCTCTTCAACCCCATTCATTTACCCCAATAATCCCTCTAACTTACAAATCCCGGGACACTAATTTAGCATGGCCAATGCACCTAACCTGCACGTCTTTCGGACTGTGGGAGGAAACCGGAGCACCCGGAGGAAACCCACACAGACACAGGGAGAATGTGCAAACTCCACACAGGAATTGAACCCAAGCCTCTGGAGCTGTGAGGCAGAAAGATAGGGGAGTCTAAAACTAGAGGGCATAGGATTAAGGTGAGAGGGGAGAGATACAAAAGGGATCAGAGGGGCAATTTTTTTCAGAGGGTGGTGAGTGTCTGGAACAATCTGCCAGAGGTAATAGTAGAGGCAGATACAATTTTGTCTTCTAAAAAGCATTCAGATAGTTACATGGATATGATAGGTACAGAGGGATATGGGTCAAATGCAGTGCAATTGGGATTAGCTTAGGAGTTTTAAAAAGAAAGGGCAGTATGGACAAGTTGGGCCGAAGGGCCTGTTTCCATGCTGTAAACCTCTGTAATACTGTAAAAGTGCTAACCACTGTGCCGCCATGCCAGGCCAAACAAAAGCGGTACAAATGACACTCTTTACATATTGATCCAATAGAAAAAATACTGAACCACCCTGATCTATGAGATCACCTCGTGAGATACCCCAATATATCATCCCAAAGCTTATCCTCTAGTCTCTTAGTCAGACATCATGTCTCTATTTTGATAGCAGCCTCACAAAGCATCTTCATTAAAACAGTCTCATAATGGGCATCTTTTAATTGATAGAGGGGACCTACAAAAGCCATTAGTATTGTATGGCCTTGTCAGTGAAATTAACTGAATCTCGAAGGGATGTGGTCAACTCAAGTTGCCTTCAGGATATTCCCCCATTATAGTCCTGATAAGTTTTATTTATTGCCCACATAATGAAACACATTATACATTGCGTATCAATCCAATGACTGAGCTTTTCATCACTACCTACAATTAAAAGGGGTATCATCATGTTACCGTTAATTCTTGTCAGTTCCCACTAAGTCCCCTACCATAACTCTTTCATTCACGAAGACATTAATGTCTTTCTGACTCTGTTTTGATTAGAAACTGTGAAGGCAGCTTCATTAACTCACTCTTGTATCGGTTGTTTCTGATAAGGTGTCTGGTGAGACAATCAACTGTCCTTTAAGGACTTGTGATTCCAACAGTTGGGTACTTTAAAGGACTGTATCTAACATGTTTGTTATCAAAGGGGCACTCTGTAACTGCATCAAAGTCTCTTTGTTTAACTTCTAAAAATGTATAGAAGATATAAATATATGTATGGATTAATTAAACGTATTACTTGTACCTTTAAAACTATAAAGTATTTAAAATACCTCATTACAATTACTAACTTGCTCCCCCATTGATTTAAAGTAAATTCTACATCTAAGTTGATTAAACAAAAACCCTAGCAGAGTCTGCCAATCTTATAGTAGCCCTTTTCTTTCCTATCTTTCTACAAAAGGATTGAATCACTGATTATAGTGACTTACTCCAACAGTAGCATTGGTTGCAGTATAATGTGGATAAATGTGAGGTTAACCACTTTGGTAGCAATAATAGGAAGACAGATTATTATTTGAATGGGTGTAAATCGAAAGACGTGGACACCTCGTGCATCATTCTGTGAGTGTAAGCACACAGGTACAGCAGGCAGGAGAGAAGGCATATGGTACATTGGCCTTCATAGCGAGAAGAATCATTGCCTAGGGCAGCATGGTGGCACAATGGTTAGCACTGCTGCCTCACAGTGCCAGCGACTCAGGCTCAATTCCAGCCTCAGATCACTGTGTGGAGTTTGCACATTCTCCCCATGTCCACGTGGGTTTCCTTTGGGTATTCCGGTCTCTTTCAACAGTCCAAAGATGTACAGATTAGGTTGATTAGCTTTGCTAAATTGACTAGTGTCAGGGGAATTAGGAAGGTAAATGTGTAGGGTTACGAGAATAGGGCCTGGGTGGGATTGTGGTCGGTACAGACTCGATGAGCCAAATGGCCTCATTCTGTACTGTAGGGATTCTATTCTACGATTTGAGCATAGGAATAGGGATGTTTTACTACAATTGTACAGGGCATTGGTGAGGCCACACCTGGTGTATTGTGTGCAGCTTTGTTGTCCTTAGCTGAGGAAGGATGTCCTTGCTATAGAGGGAGTACAGGGAAGGTTTACCAGGCTGATTCCTGGGATGGCAGGTCTGTCATATGAGGAGGGACTAAGTCGGTTAGGATTATATTCACTGGAGTTTAAAAGTTTAAAGTTTATTTATTTGTCGCAAGTAGGTTTAAGGATGATTGTATAGAGGTCTATAAAATAATATGGGACATAGATCAGATAGATAGTCAATATCTTTTCACAAAGGTAGGGAAGTCTAAAACTGAAGGGCGTAAGTTTAAGGTGAGAGGGGAGAGATACAAAAGGGTCCAGAGGAGGAATTTTTTTACTCAGAGGGTGGTGAATGTCTGGAACGAGCTGCCAGAGGTAATAGTAGAGGCAGGAACAATTTTGTCTTTTACAAAGCATTTAAGACGGTTACATGGGTAAGACGGGTATAGAGGGATATGAGCTAAATGTGGGCAACTGGGACTAGCTTAGTGGTAAAAAGCGGTATGGACAAGTTGCGCCGACGGTCCTATTTCTATGCTGTAAACCTCTATCGCTCTATGTGTAGGTTAGATGGATTGGCCATGCTAAATTGCCACTTAGCATCCCAAGATGTGTAGGTTAGATGGATTGATCACGGTAAACGTATGGGATTATAGGGATAGGGTGGGGGTGAGGGCTTGGGTAAGATATCCTGTCAGGGAGTCGGTGCAGACCTGATGGGCCAAATGGCCTCTTCTGCACTGTGGGGATTCTATGATTCTGCACTCAAACTCCAGTGCCTTGTCTTCATTCCTTTCATACATGGATAGTGCCATCGCAATGTCCAAATTCAGTGCAGTTCCCTTCCAAAATTATCCTTTGGCACAGTACACTAACATGCTAAAGCCTCTCCTCTTTTTCAGCTGTGAACAGCATTGCAGTAAAGAGCATTCCTTGGAAGGAGTGTTCCAATCTTGCCTTTGCAACAGGAAAATAGATTAAGTCTCCAGACATTGCTGCCCCCTCCAGGAATTGCAAGCTTTGACCTAGTCCGTAGAGAAGTGCTATCTGAGCTTTAGGCCGACACCAGCAAAGGATATTGGTTTCATGAGCTAGGAATCTGCTTGGCTGCAGGACAATTCTCTCAGTAATTTAGGTCAGTTCTCTCCTTCAAACTCTCCAAGTAGTTGACCAGTTATTTAGATTTATTAATAAACTAATGGCATGTACATTTCCCAGGGATTTTAAGAGTGGTTAGTCTTTGAACAAAACATCCGTATTTTAACACCCCAGCATGCTACGTGATGAAGTACTAAAGATCACAAATTATCATTCAAAGTATGTTTTGCCTTACTGCAACAATAGGGGCGGCACATTGGTTAGCACTGCTGCCTCACAGCGCCAAGGACCCAGGTACAATTCCTAGCCTCAGGTCACCGTCTGTGTGGAGTTTGCACATTCTCCTCGTGTCTGCGTGGGTTTCCTCCGGGTGCTCTGGTTTCCTCCCACAGTCCAAAGGTGTGTAGGTTAGATGGATTGGCCATGCCATATTGCCCCTTAGGGGGCGATTTTACCATTTTGATTTCAAGTGCTGAATCTGGGTGCAATTCAGATCCGACTTGGGAACCTGCTCCCATATGCACTTAGCCTGAAAAAAAATCGCGAGTCTGAATCACGCTGTGATTATTTCAGGCTTATCGTGCCCGAAATGCTGCTGCTCCAATTGGAGCCTTCAACTGCACATGCGCAGCAAAAAAAATTTTGAAAAACGCTCCCCTGTCACATCATTCCCAGGCCATAAAAAGTGGATAAAGTGCCTCGGAGCAAAAAGTGGGAGCGATGGCCCCCACAGATATCGCCCTCCCCCCCCCCCCCCCCTTATCCACCACCACCACCCCCAACCCAGACCGATTGCGACCCCTTCCACCCTGCTGATCGCCTACAAAATGACAGCGGACCCCTCTCCACCACCAAAGAACCATCTAATCCTCCTTCTTCCTCCCCCCCACCAGAGAACCACCTGGCTCTCCCTCCTCCCTCTCCCTCACCAGAGAATGGTAAGGCCTCCTTCCTTCCCCCCTCCCCCCAAAGTGAATGATCAGACCTCCCTCCTCCACCCCCACCAGAGATACATCTGACCCACATCCTCCTCCCTTCCCTCCACCAGAGAATGCTCTACAGCGCCCTCACCCCTCCCTCCCACCCCCCCACACACCCCTAGCCCCCATGCCCCCACACCCCACACCCCCCTACCCCCACCTCCCCCAACCCCAACCCACCCCACCTCCCCCAACCCACCCCCCCCTCCCCCAACCCCAACCCACCCCCCAACCCCAACACACCCCCCTCCCCCCCAACCCCAACACCCCCCTCCCCCCCTAACTCCAACACCCCCCAAACCCCAACACCCCCCCTCCACCCCACCCCCAACACCCCCCCCACCCCCCAAACCCCAACACCCCCCCACCTCCCCCAAACCCCCCACCTCCACCCACCTCCCCCAAACCCCCCACCTCCCCCCCACCCCCAACCCCCCCAACTCACCCCCCTACTCACCCCCCCTCCACCCCAACCCCCCTCACCCCCCCAACACCCCCACCCCACCCAATACCCCACCCCATCCCCAACACCCCCACCCCCGACCCCCAACCCCCCCCGACACCTCCACCCCCCGACCCCCAACCCCCCCCCGACCCCCACCCCACCCCCGCAACCCCAACCTCCCCCCGCCCCACCCCTGCAACCCCAACCTCCCCCCGCCGACCCCAACCTATCTCTTCAGAAGCCGGAGTGCCCGAAACAGACCTTTTCTGAGCATGTCTGTTTCGCGCTGAATCTGGATGTGCGAACATGGTGGTAAAGGGGGAAATGCTGTTAAGATTGGGTGTCCAGCTCATTAAGTCAATTTAAATGTATGCAAATACATGCATCGCCCCCATTTCAGTCACGGTTCCAATCATGACCATTTTTGGACCTTGGTAAAGTGGGAATCTGCGCGGAAGCGGGCACAGACCGTGCTATTCGTCTGACTTTACCTAGTTTTCATACCTGAAAAAGGGTAAGAACATAACATAAGAAATAGGAGCAGGAGTAGGCCATCTAGCCCTTCGAGCCTGCCCCGCCATTCAATAAGATCATGGCTGATCTGTCGCTGCTCAGTTCCACTTTCCCGCCCTCTCCCCATAACCCTTAATCCCCTCTCTTATCAAAAACCCATCAACCCGCGTCTTAAAAATATTTAGCAAGGCAGCCTCCACCACTTCAACGGGCAGAGAATTCCAGAGATTCACCACCCTTTGAGTGAAGAAGTTCCTCCTCAACTCCGTTCTAAACCGCCCCCCTTTTATCTTGAGGCTGTGCCCCCTACGCAATGGTAAAATTGGGCTCTTAGTGTCCAAAGATGTATAGGTTAGGTTGACTGGCTAAATTGACCCTACTGTCAAGGGGTAAATATGTGGGGTTACAGAGCATGGGTAAGATTATAGTCGATGCAGATTCGATGGGCTGAATAGCCTTCTGCACTGTAGGGATTCTATGATTCTTAATTTTTTTAATATTGATTTTGTACAATCATTTCTGAAACTATTGTATCAATATCAGTGACTCACACACAAGATTAATCTTGTGTTTTGTTCATTTAGATTCTTACCTTCCTGTTATCAGTGCATATTTTACATGTTTTCAAGGGATGTGGGTGGGGAGGGGAAGGTAGGAACATGGCAGCTGAACATCAGATTTGCATTTTTGGAGCTGATCACTAAGTTGGAAAAAAGCTTCTTTAATATTTGAAATGAATATGATCAGCCATGATCAAAATAAATGGCTTGAAGGGCCAAATGGCCTCCTCCTATTTTCTGTGTTTTATGAAGCTGTAATATTAAATTGCAGAACACTTGTGGGAGGGATCATGTGGTTTATTGAAGGGAGAAGATTAATGCTATAAAGTTTGTATAAAAGATGCTGTTCTGGTTGTAATGAGACAGAGTACAGGAAAGAGAGAATCTGGTGAACTGGTGCAATGACAATCTCTCCCTCAATGTCGAGGAAACAAAGGAGACAGTTATCAACTTCAGGAAGCTTAGTGGAGGATACGCCCCTGTCTACATCAATAGGGATGAAGCAGAAATGGTCGAGAGCTTCAAGCTTTTAGGTATTCAGATCACCAATAACCTGTCCTGGTTCCCCCCTCCCTCCCATTGCTGACACTATTGTTAAGAAAGCCCACCTATTTTCTCAGGAAGCATAGGAAATTTGGCATGTCTGCTACAACTCTCACCAGCTTTTACAGATGCACCATAGAAAGCATTCTTTCTGGTTGTATCACAGCTTGGTATGGCTCCTGCTCTGCCCGAGACCACAAGAAACTACAAAGTGTCAGGAACAAAGCCCAATCCATCACGCAAACCAGCCTCCCATCCATTGACTGTCTACACTTCCCACTGCCTCGGAAAAACAGCCAGCATAATCAAGGACCCCATGGAACTTGGACATACTCTCTTCCTTCGGGAAAAAGATACAAAAGTCTGACACGTATCAATTAACTCAAGAACAGCTTCTTCCCTGCTGCTGTCAGACTTTTGAATGGACCTACCTCAAATCAAGTTGATCTTTCCCTGCACCCTAACTATGACTAAACACTAAATTCTACACTCTCTCCTTTCCTTCTCTCTGAACGGTATCTTTTGTTCGTATAGCACACAAGAAACAATACTTTTCGCTGTGTGCTAATGCATGTGACAATAAATCAAATCAACCTGGTGCACAATTATAGGAAATAAAACAATTAGACATTGCACTAGTGACTGAAATTGGTTCATAATAAAACAGAAAAAAAGACATCACAATATAAGTCAACAATGTTTTATTGTGTTGCAGTACAAGACTGAGGTTGATAAAAATGTACCTTTAGTTCTTCCGTTATGCAAACATTATTGATTTTTGTTTTAAACTTATACAGATCAGCAGCTTAATACAATTGCTTTAAAGTCACCCAGAAAAGAAGGCATTTGGAGGTCTTCAAAAAAAACACCACAAAGCAACATTAAGAAGCAGCTTCAATCCTGCAAGTTCCTACAAGCCCATTAAAAAGGGGACAGGAATGTTCCGTACCCTGTTTCTCAACTATAATCTGCAAGTCTGGCCCACATAACATTGCCGGGCGGCCTTTCCTGTCTCTTTCCAGGTCTCTTCTGGGCAACTGTTCCGCTTAAAATATAATCTAACGGCCAGGACAGAATTCATCTACAGAGAGTCAATGAGGTGAAACCTCAGTCAGGGTCAAATGGAAAATTCGTGCAAGAAATTTGCTGTGTGGTCTGGGTGCACTAATTTCCAATCCAGTGTTTTACTAAATGGTGTATTTATATTGTTGGATCACTTTTCCCTTTTTTGCATCTGTGTGTTTGCCATCAAATTGGACTGATGCCAAACCTTGCGTATTTATATTGCAACTTCAGGTGTTGTTGTGAAGTCTTTTCCAATTTGCAGCAACCCAGTAGTTGCAATACAAATCCACCTTATAGTTGACTCCAGGGACAAGAGGAAGATGTTGCTTGGGAGGTGGTAATGTCAGGAGTGCACAATGCAAGTCAAACTAGGCTATATAGAAAACCATATTTTCCTCTTTGTGTGGGGGCTGTAGACTAAATTTCAAGCGAGCAGTTGCAAGATCCTAATGGCTGCACTGAGCGTATTGATCAGACGCCCTTGACAAAAAAAAGAGCTGCAAGAAAGGATAGCTATAGCCTTTAATTCCAAAAAGTAAACATGTTCAATGGTTGTACTTAAAGCTTCTTGCACTGCTGGAAGGAGAAGGCACCACTGCTCAAGTTGGTAGCAGGAAAAGAAAGAGCAAACAAAAAAGAGAGCTGCTTGTATACTGTAAATTCACAAGCCAAACGCTGGAGAACTTTGACCACTACGACATCCCATGCAGACATCAGGAAACAGCCGTGCCTTTGCAGACATTTCAGCCATCACCATCATAAAATGTTCAGCCGAGGGGTACAAAGCCAAACGGACATTTGACTAGAATATAGAAAGAAAAGACAAACACCAGTTAGTTAGAAACTTAGAATCATAAAATCCCTACAGTGTAGAAAATTTGACTTATTATTGTATACAGTGAAAAGTATTGTTTCTTGCACTATACAAAGCATACCGTTTATAGAGAAGGAGAGAGAGTGCAGAATGTAGTGTTATAGTCATAGCTAGAGTATAGAGAAAGATCAACTTAATGCAAGGTAAGTCCATTCAAAAGTCTGATGGCAGCAGGGAAGAAGCTGTTCTTGAGTCGGTTGGTACGTGACCTCAGACTTTTGTATCTTAATGCAAGGTTTTAAACGTTTTTATTTATTAGTCAGGCTTACATTAACACTACAACGAAGTTACTGTGAAATTCCCCTAGTTGTCACACTCCGGCACCTGTTTGGGTCAATGAACCCCAACCAGCACGTCTTTCAGACTGTGGGAGGAAAACCACAGACACGGAAAGAATGTGCAGATTCTGCACAGACAGTGACCCAAGCCAGAATTGAACCCGGGTCCCTGGCGCTGGTGAGGCAGCAGTGCTAACCACTCTGCCAACATGCCAGCCACTTAAACAAGTTAGGCAAACAATTGCCCGCCTTCAAGCAAACCTTGAAAGCTGCACGAGGACAAAATTATCTGGAATGCCAGCTCATGATGGTGCCAAAAATCTCACGTTGCGTTTGTGCATTCACTCTGAAAACTTAAAAAATTATCGCTTGGGATAGCGTGGAAGTTTGGCAGGTGATACAAAACAGAATAGGTGTCCCATGATGTGTCCAGGCCTGGTATTTGGTATTGTTGAGCAATACCGATTGGCATTAGCTGATGTCAAATTCTGCCCATCGCACCTCGGCTCAAATCCAATCTCGTCCCTCCCGAATTATCATTTTACCTCTTTAGCCCTGCAGCTGCTGGCTGTACAATTCAACGTGTCTCCAAAGTGGGCAGCACAGTGGGTTAGCATTGCTGCCTCAGTGCCAGGGACCCGGGTTCAATTCTGGCTTTGGGTCACTGTCTGTGTGGAGTTTGCACATTCTCCCATGTCTGCGTGGGTTTCCTCCGGGTGCTCTGGTTTCCTCCCAACATCCAAAGATGTGCACATTAGGTGGATTGGCCATGCTAAATTACTCCTTAGAAAAGGGCATCAGTTTGAAGCAGTAATCCAACCTGCCTCCCTCTGTGCTGTCTGACTCAGAGCATTTTGCCTTTTTGTGAACATTTAACAGATAGACACTTGAAAGAACGAACCTGGCAAAGGGGAAGTCAAATCTGTGTGGAGGGCTAACACCAGTTGGCTGGCTGAGCCACGTGGACTATTTAGAATTGTAACTTCTATGACCTTTAATTTGGGTACCAAGGTGTTTATTTTTCATACTCCCATGGGATGTGGGCATCACTGGCAAGCCAGTATTTATTCATCACCAATAATTGCTACAATTCAGCAGTCTGCTAGGTTATTGCAGAGAGTCGTTCAGAATCAACCACATTGCTGTGGCTCTGGAGTCATATGTAGGCCAGACCGGGTAAGGATGGCAGATTAGTGAACCAGATGGGTTTTTCCGACAATGGTTTCATGGTCATCAGTAGATTCTTAATTCCAGAACTTTTTTTTTAAAGAAAAGGGGCAATTTTTAGCATGGCCAATCAACCTAACCCACACATCTCTGGACTGTGGGAGGAAACCGGAGTACCCGGAGGAAACCCACGCAGACACGAGGAGAGTGTGCAAACTCCACACAGACAGTGACCTGAGCCAGGAAATGAACCCAGGTCTCTGGAGCTGTGAAGCAGCAGTGCTAACCACTGTGCTACCATGCCACCCTTCTTTACTGAATTTGAATTCCAACACCAGCCACGGCAGGATTCGAACCCGGTTCCTCAGAACATCAGTTGAGTTTCTGGATTAATAGTTTAGTGATAATATCATTAGTCATTGCCTGGGCAGCAAGGGAGCGATTATAGTTTAGTTTTGGAGGAAAAGGAATCTGACATCTTTAAAAAGCGAATTGGAGACAATAAGATCTCCATTAACTCAGAATAAATCTCTTCATATTTTCGTAGCAAATAGTAGTCAACAAACAGGCTGAAATCCTTCATTAGATGTGTTTAGTTTGGCTTCTCTCTGCTCCAGAAGGTGTTGTGTATTCAAACCGTTGGCTGTTAACATTTTAATCTCAGCTGGGATATGTGTTTCATCAATATTGCTGTGTAAAAGACCTATGTGAGGAGGAAAAAGCAGGTGGCATGATGGCACAGTGGTTAGCACTGCTGCCTCACAGCACCAGGGACCCAGGTTTGATTCCAGCCCCAGGTGATTGTATGGAATCTGCACGTTCTTCCTCCCACCCCCATGACTGTGTGGGTTTCCTGCAGGTGCTCCAGTTTCCTCCCATAGTCCAAAGATGTGCAGGTTAAGTAGATTGGCCATGCTAAATTGCTTCACAGATAAGAAAGGGGAATTTGAAACCAAAGGTAAGAATTTGTGAACTGCCAGATTCGCAGGAAAGTAGACTAGTGAGCAGTGGTGCACGATAGCTTATAAGATTGATACCTCAACCAGATACACCCTAGATCAGTTTGATACGTATCACAACACATTTCCTCAGCAACCAATAAATCTAAAACAAATATCTCACCTGATCCAATTACATTGTGTTACTCTTGAAGGGCGGCTTTGATTCCATTGACAATCTTCATATACTTCTCATGACTATCAACATAGCCACCTCCTTGCTGCAGGAAAACAAATGAATGTGCGTTAAGTAATCTGGTTAACGTACGGACATCGGTTGAAGTCATCCGTCCCCATCTGTGGCTGGGATTCTTTTGGTGCTGGCAAGAGTGGCTGGAATGGGTACTTTTCCATTCTCGCCAGCAACGGCTCCCGCCACCAATGAAAATGGAAAATCCCACCCACAATCGTTACCAGAAAGACACTGGGACGTTGAAAAATAAGAATTTGACAAAAAAAATTATGAACTATAAATGAAGTTCTGAAACCGGAACTTTGCATTGATTGCCGAAACTTTTCTAAAATCAGGTTTTCCAGGCTCTCTGCGGCCTGTTTTCCAGCAGTGGAAGTGGCTTTCCTTCGGGGTATCTTCCAATCCTGCCGACGTTGATAGCATTTTATGTGGCTTGCTCTGTCCCACTGTTGGAGAACCTGTGACAGAGGAGATTGACTGGAAGATCTCCCTGGTGGGAGGGGCTGGAAAATCCATCCTCGGGATTTTGAAATATTAACTTCTTTCCTGCACTTTCAGTACTTCTGTTTTAAAAAAAAACGGACAGAACCACCTTTCTACAAAAAAACTATTCTTAAGGTTATTATGGCTTCAGTTTCAAGGATGAACTGGGTGGCACGCCAAGAAGAACACTTGCATTTCTATTCATAATGGGTTTGGGCAGCTCCCATCCATTTTCCAGTAGCTACAAGTTAAAAGAAACCATATGTCAGTTCAATAGCCAACTTACTTAAGGCTAGCTAGTGAACTGAGAGTGGCATTTTTCAAAATCTCTCATTCCCAGGATTTTCGATGTTTGGCATTTATTGCCCACCCCTAGTTTAGAGTTTATTTATTGACACAAGTAGGCTTACATGAACACCGCAATGAAGTTACTGTGAAAATTTCCGAGTTGCCACAATCCGGCACACAGAGGGAGAATTTAGCATGGCCAATCCACCTAACCTGCACATCTTTGGAGTGTGGGATGAAACCGGAGCACCTGGAGGACATGAGGAGAACGTGCAAATTCCACACAGTCACCCAAGGTCAGGAATTGAACTCGGGTCACTGGCACTGTGAGGCAGTAGTGCTAACCACTGTGCCGACCTACCCCTAGTTGCCAAGGTGGTGACTTCTTTAAGTACCAAGGCAGTCAGAAATCAACTGCATTAGTGTGGGATTGGATCCCCACAGAAGCCACACTGGACTGTTTTACTGAAATAAAAAGGACATTTATGAGCAGTTGGGTTGTAATGGTCCGCTTCACAAACAGATGTGTGAAATGCCAAATTTTGAAAATAAATTTGAATTTAAACCATTGTGGATGAATATCATGATAAACCCTATCCTTCCCACAGGGTGTGGTGGTGGTGGTGGTGGAGAAGTCACCAATTGATCTCCCTGTGGGACTTGTTGCGTACGAGCTCCCCCCTGTAACAGGTGCTCGTTGCGTACTAGCACCCCCCCCCCCCCCCCCCCCTCCTGACCCCCAGGTAACAGAACACATGCAACAAGCACCTATGATTATTTCCTGAGTGTGCCCAAACTCGCCATAAACAGGTCCAGGCAGCAGGCAAGCGAGGGGGGGGGGGGGGGGGGGCCATCCGACCCAACCCTCTACCACAGGTACATCACGGCTGGATGTCCTTGGAGAGGGAGCGTGCGGAGTCCACAGGCATCGTTGAAGTCTTCCATGTTCATTGGGCATCGCAGGGACCAGAGTGTATTATTGACACCACATTTTGGTTTGATGTTTTAAGTTTCCTTTACGTTTGGTTTTTATTTTCGGACACCCCTCTGCCCCCAACCCTTTAAGGGCCTGCCCCCTTTACTTTGTCCCTCAGTTTGTTTAATTTGCCAAAACAATTGGCTGCACGGTGCAATTCCATAAAGGTACCTCAGCCATTGGACGAGCCCTCATCGCCAAGTTAAGATAACAACACACAATCTTTACTAATCTTTACCTGTTTGGAATGCAGGACTTTTTCTGATCCCTTTATCAGAACCTCAAAGCATCCAGTCTTCCCTGGAACAGATATTCCAGTCTGGAAAATAAAAGGACATTTAAATAAAAAGGAAAAAAAAAGGGCCATTCACTATCGCAACATCAGCCTGGAACACTCCGATGCCTCAAAGATGTTATCTCTGCCTTAAATTTAAAAGCTATGGTCCTTTCTTAATAAAACCAATGTTGCATAAGGTACTTGATTCATTAGTTAACAGATTGGATTTATAAACTCTGGAGGAACATGTACATGTTCCGTGTACTCGTACATAACTGCTTAAATATTCCCAGCTCAGATCACCGTCTGCGCAGAGTCTGCACGTTCTTCTCCAGGTCTGCATGGATTTCCTCCCACAGTCCGAAAGATGCACTGGTTAGGTGCGTTGGCCATGCTAAATTCTCCCTCAGAGTACCCAAACAGGTGCCAAAGTGTGGCAACTATGGGGATTTTCATAGTAACTTCATTGCAGTGTTAATGTAAGCCTATTTGTCACAGTAATTTTTTTCCCATAAGGGTGCTGAGTCTCTGGAATTCCCTTCCTCAGAAGGCAGTGGAAGCAGAGTTCCAGAGATTCACCACTCTCACCAGAAAAAATTTATCCGCATTTCTGTTTTAAATGGGCCAGTCCCTTATTTTTGAAACAGAGAGCCCCTAGTTCTAGATTCTTTCACAAGAGGAAATCTTGAAAGGGGACAAGCAACCCATGGTAAGTATGGCCATTAGTTTAAATTTTATTTATCAGTGTCACAAACAGACTTACATTAACACTGCAATGAAGTTACTGTGAAAAATCCCCTAGTAGCTACACTCCAGTGCCTGTTAGGGGTACACTGAGGGAGAATTTAGCACGGCCAATGCACCTAAGCAGCACATCTTTCAGACTGTGGGAGGAAAACTGAGCACCCGGCGGAAACCCACACAGATACAGGGAGAACGTTCAGACTCCGCACAGACGGTGACCCAAGTCAGGAATGGAAACCGGGTCCCTGGCACTGTGAGGCAGCACAGCTAACCACTGTGACACCACACCAACTTCGCAGTACAAAGATGAACAAGTCCGTAATACATATAAATAAATAAAACAGTTGCAAGGATGGGATAAAAGGGGGAGGGTGACGGTGTAAGAGAAAGGGATGAGGTACAGGTGGGAAAAAGGAGGAAGGGAAACACAAATTAGGTGGGATTGAGAGAAAACTTGGAATAGCATTTCAGACCACAGGTCACCCACCAAAACGTTAACTCCGCTTCTCTCTCTCTCTCTGCCAATGCTGCCTGACCTGCTGAGTATTTCCAGCACACACTAGTTCAGATAACCAGGGTGGGATTTTCCACACCTCCCCTGGTGTGTTTTGTTGCCATGGGAGGGGGGAGCAATCAGCAGAACTGAACAATCTCACCAGTGGGAACAGCTGCAAAATCCTGCCTCCAGTGTCCCCAGTCCTCTGCGCGAGTCAGGACAGAGTACAAACTGTAACGTGTGGCTGCAGTCAGTCTAATCTTTATAACATATATATAGTGCACTTATGCAGTAAAAACACCACAGAAATTGGCATCACTCCACATAGGTGACAACTTAGGACAGAAGACAGAAAGAATCACAAAATCCTACAGCGCAGAAGAGGCCTTTCAGCCCAAAATCCTGACCTGCCCACCTAATCCCACTTGCCAGCACTTGGCCCATAGGCTTAGACCATAAGACAGAGGGGCAGAATTAGGCCACTCGGCTCATCGAGTCTGCTCCACCATTCAATCATGGCTGATATTTTTCTCATCCCCATTCTCCTGCCTTTTTCCCATAATCCCTGATCCCCTTCATTAATCAAGAACCTATCTACCTCTGTCTCAAAGACACTCAATGACTTGGCCTCCACAGCCTTCTGCGGCAAACAGTTCCACAGATTCCCCACTCTCTGGCTGAAGAAATTCCTCCTCATCTCTGTTTTAAAGGATCGTCCCTTTAGCCTGAGGTTGCACCCTCTGGTTCTAGTTTTTCCTACTAGTGGAAACATCCTCTCCACGTCCACTCTATCCATGCCTTGCAGTATCCTGTAAGTGTCAATAAGATTCCCCCCTCATCCTTCTAAACTCCAACGAGTACAGACCCAGAGTCCTCAACCGTTCCTCTTCATTCCAGGGATCATTCTTGTGAGCCTCCTCTGGATCCTTTAAGGCCAGCACATCTTCCTTAGATTATGGGGTCCAAAACTGTTCACAATACTCCAAATGGGGTCTGACTAGAGCATTATATAGACTCAGAAGTCCATCCCCGCTCTTGCATTCTAGTCCTCTCAACATGAATGCCAGCATTGAATGTTATGGTGTGCCAAGTACTCATCCAGGTACTTTTTAAAAACATGTGAGGCATCCTGCCTCTACCACCCTCCCAGGCATTCCAGACTGTCACCACCCTCTTTTTTTCCCCTCAAATCCCCCACCCTTCACTTTGAAGTTGTGTCGCTCGTTTAAAAAGGCAATGAGGTCCATTAAAATTCAAATGACATTAATTGGTGTTTTTAAATGACTTTTAACATCAGACGATGGCAAGCCACCTAAAAAGCTGCACCTTTTTTTGATAAGGTGATGTAAGTGTTCACTTACTACTTCTATTTCGTCTGGAAATTCATCTTCCAGGTCCTGCTGCAGGTCAGCGAACTGAAGCAGAAGAAAGGAGATTTTCAGTTCAGACAAAAATGTATGAACAATTCTTTAAAAAGAAAGATGTCATTATTTCCCCCGTTCCTCCCCAAAACCTCAATCGATCTTGACATGAAACAAAATTTGTTGTGTTTTTAAATATTCAACTCGAGGTCTGTTCATTTGAATGATGCATGCACAATAATAGAATCATAGAATCCCTACAATGCAGAGGGAGGCCATTCAGCCCATCAAGCCTGCACCAACAACAATCCCACCCAGGCCCTATCCCCATAACCCCAAATATTTACACTGCTAATCTCCCTGACACTAAGGGTCAATTTAACATGGCCAATCCACCTAACCTGCCCATCTTGGGACATTAAGGGGCAATTTAGCATGGCTAATGAACCTAACCCACACATCTTTGGAGTGTGGGAGGAAACTGGAACACACCCACGCAGACATGGGGAGAAGATGCAGTCACCCGAGGCTGGAATCAAACCCGGGTCCCTGGCACTGTGAGGCAGCGGTGCTAACCCACTGTGCTGCCCCATTCTTGTTTCAGATTCCAGCATCCACAGTATTTTGCTTTAGTCCAAGATGATAAACTGCTTACCTTACGGCCATACCCTCAGGAGCCACTAGAAGAAGAACAAAAAACAAAGGGGTTAAAACTATCAGAAATAAACCAGCTTTTTAATAAAACCTACAGAATGAATTGGACTTTCCTTTCTTTTAAAAAAAAAGAATCACGCGTTCTCAGTGTGTAAGCAGTGTTGCTGAGGGATTTACGGTTGCTATGGCTTCAAACTGCAGCATGCTGCTGTGCAGAGGGATCTGGGCGTCCTTGTGCATGAATTGCAAAAAGTTGGTTTGCAGATGCACAAGGTAATCTAGGCGGTAAATGGAATTTTGTCGTTCATTGCTAGAGGAGAGGAGTCTAAAAACAGGGTGGTTATGTTGCAGCTGTATAAAGGTGCTGATGAGGCCACTCCTGGAGTACTGTGTACAGTTTTGGTCTCCTTGAGAAAGGATATACTGGCACTGGAGGGGGTGCAGAGGAGATTCACTAGGTCAATTCTGGAGTTGAGAGAATCTGCAGAAAGATGTGCAGTCCTATGAGGAGAGACTGACTGGACTTGGATTATAGTCATTGGAATTCAGAAGAATGAAGGGGCATCTTATAAAAAACATACAAGATTATGACAGGAATAGATAAGATAGCAGGGAAGTTGTTTCCACTGGCAGGAAAAACTAGAACTAGGGGGCATGGCCTCAAAATAAGGGGGAGCAGATTTAGGACTGAGTTGAGGAGGAACTTCTTCACACAAAGGGTTGTGAATCTGTGGAATTCCCTGCCCAGTGAAGCAGTTGAGGCGACCTCATTGAATGTTTTTAAGGCAAGGATAGATGGATTTTTGAACAGTAAAGGAATTAAGGATTATGGTGAGTGGGCAGGTGAGTGGAGCTGAGTCCACAAAAAAAAAAATCAGCCATGATCTTATTTAATGGCGGAGCAGGCTCGAGGAGCCAGATGGCCTACTCCTGGTTGTTATGTTCTAAGAAGTGTAACCTGGAGATGTAGAGAGAGTGCCAATGATTTTTAACTACAATATTTGATTTATTATTGTGATATATATTTGGATAGTGTAAAGTATTGCTTCTTGTGCACTATACAGACAAAACACACGAGTACATAGGAGAGATGGAAAGGAGAGGGTGCAATATCAGTTTTAAAAAACAATGGTGTAACTGAGTTACATTTGAAACAGATGAAGGCTGCAGAGTTGCTGTGAGCAACTCTGAACTGTTGCTTGAACATTAGGTCTGTGAACTGTAGCTTGAAGCTCCTCGTTGACCAACTATGCAAACTTATTTACTTTAAGTTTGACCTAATGGCGCCAAGGTTTATGGGCTCAAATGTGAGCTACATGCTATCTGAAACAAGCTAATTGGAGACGTTTACAAGTAATTTCATTGACCGTTCAAACAATGTTATCAGTTTCCGGTTACACCATTGGCTGGGTGCCAGAGAACCTTCCGGAAAAGATGAAAGAATTTGAAGATAAGAGAGATGTGCAGTCCTATGCCTGTAGTGACAAGTCAACCATCGCATAAGAACATCACCTTCAGGGACCATGAGAATAGATTGTACGTCAGTAATGGACCTGGTCATTTCATTCTAAACCAGGTAGTTTGTTTTCAGTTAAAGAATTAAAGTTCAGTAAAGAGTTAAAATGTTGAAACTGCTTTAAGGTTGAGTTGATAGCTAAAAGTGTTAAATAGAAGACCTCCCGTTCTTGTTTGTGTCATTAAACTTGAATTCTTGGAATGGTTTAAGTCAGTAGCTGAATAACGAAGCCAATTGTAATTAGTTTGACATTTTTAAAAATTATTTCTTAAATCATTAGTTTGAGTGAAAGAAATCATCAGATCCTTCAACATGTTTTTCGCAGGAAGTTTATGTGTTAGTATTGCAAACATTAACACTGCAGTGAAGTTACTGTGAAAATCCCCTAGTCGCCGTACTTAGGTGCCTGTTCAGGTACACTGAGGGAGAATTTAGCACAGCCAATGCATGTCTTTCGGACTGTGGGAGGAAACCAGAGCACCCGGAGGAAACCCACGCAGACACGGGGAGAATGTGTACAGGCAGTGACCCAAGCCACGAATCGAACCCGAGTCCCTGGTGCTTGAGGCAGCAGTGCCACCCAAAACAATGGTGCCCAACATGGGGCTCAAACCCACAACTCTAAGATTAAGAGTCTTGTGCTCTACCAAATGAGCTCGCCAGGCTTTTTTTTAAAAACATCACTGTTTGAAAAACATTCTTCAGATGTTCAGTGCGTGCAGATTGCTCTGAGGGACTCTTCAACTGAAGCAAGACTAAAAGGGCAGAGGATAACTGGGTCAAGATATTCAATTGAAATTGAATCTCATTTCTGTTTCTATTTTTATCCCTAAACGAGGCTGCATGCCCACAGTTCAAACATGTGCAGGTTAGGTGGATTGGGCATACTAAATTGCCCCCATGTGTCCAAAGATGTGCAGGTTAGATGTTAAATGTGCAGGGTTACAGGAATAGGGCTCAGGGGAAGGTTTGGGTGGGATTGTGGTCGGTGCAGACTCAATGGGCCAAATGGCCTCTTTCTGCACTGTAGGGATTCTGTGATTCTATTTTTTTTCCCCCCATTAGAACTGCTTCTTCAGACTGACAACATTAGGTATAATTCCCTGCACAGATTAAGGGCCATTCAGCCCATCAGATCATTCCTACTCTATGAATCTGCCTCCCCGACCCCATCTCTCCCCAGTGGTGTACATTTCAATTCTTTTTCCCCCCCCTGACGTTTATCTAACCTCCCCTTAATCCCTGCCATTCATTAGAACAGCAACTTTTGGTAGCAAACCCCACATTCTTACCACTCCCTGGATAAAGAGGTTATTTGTGGAGATGCTGGCGTTGGACTTGGGTAAACACAGTAAGTCTGACAACACCAGGTTTAAGTCCAACCTCGTGTTGTCAGACTTCTTATTATGTAAAGAGGTTAGAGTCATAGAGATATACAGCACAGAAACAGGTCCTTCAGCCCAACTTGTCCATGTTGACCCAGTTTCCTAAACTGAACTGGTCCCATTTGCCTGCATTTTGCCCATATTCCTCTAAACTTTTCCCATCCATGTACCTATCCAAATGTCTTTTGAAATGTTGTATATGTACCCACCTCTACCACCTCATTCCGTACATGCACCACCCTCTGCTCCTTTTCCCCGCTCACCTTTAACCTATGCCCTCCAGTTTTGGACTCCCCTATCCTGGGGTAAAGGCCTTGGCTATTCACCTTATCGATGCCCCTCATGATTTTATAAATTATTATAAGGTCACCCCTCATCCACCTACACTCCAGGAAGTCCCAGCCTCTCCTTATAATTCAAACCTTCCAGTCTTGGTAACATCCTTATCAATCTTTCAGTTTAGTAACATCCTTCCTCTAGCAGGGCGAGCAGAATTGTTTGTAGTACTCCAAACGTGGCCTTACCAATGTTGAGTACAGTTGTAACAGAATGTCCAAACTCTTGTACTCAATACCCTGATGACAAGTGTGCCAAATGCCTCCTTCACCACCCCTGTCTACTTGTGATGCCACTTTCAAGGAACTATGTACCTGCATCCCGAGTTCTCTCTGATTAACATCGCTCCCCAGAACCCTACCATTCATTGTGTAAGTCCTGCCCTGGTTTGTCTTACCAGAATGCAACACCTAATATTTATCTGAATAAACTCCATCTGCTTTTTTTTAATTTATTTGTGGGACATGGATGTCGCTGGCTGGGCCAGCACTTATTGCCCATCCCTAGTTACCCTTGAGAAGGTGGTGGTGAGCTGCCTTCTTGAATCGCTGCAGTCCACGTGCTGTGGGTTGACCCACAATGCCGTTAGGGAGGGAATTCCAGGATTTTGACCCAGTGACTGTGAAGGAATAGCCCATATATTTCCAAGTCAGGATGGTGAGTGTTTTGGAGGGGAACTTGCAGGTGGTGGTGTTCCCACGTATCTGCTGCCCCTTGTCCTTCTAGATGGAAGTGGTCGTGGGTTTGGAAGGTGCTGTCTAAGGATCTTTGGTGAATTGCTGCAGTGCATCTTGTAGATGGTACACACTGCTGCTACTGAGCATCGGTGGTGAAGGGATGGATTTTGTAGATGTGGTACCAATCCAGCGGGGCTGCTTTGTCCTGGATGGTGTTGAGCTTCGAGTGTTGTTGGAGCTGCACCCATCCAGGCAAGTGGGGAGTATTCCCATCACACTCCTGACTCATGCTCTAGGGAGTCAAGAGGTGAGTTTCTCACTGCAGAATTCCTAGCCTCTGACCTGCTCTTGGAGCCACTGTGTTTATGTGGTGAGTCCAGTTGAGTTTCTGGTCAACAGGAACCCCAAGAATGTTGAAAATGGGGGATTCAGTGATGGTAACACCATTGAAGGGATAATGGCTAGAATGTCTCTTATTGGTGATGGTCATTGTCTGGCATTTGTGTAGTGCGAATGTTACTTGTCACTTGTCAGCCCAAGCCTGGATATTGTCCAGATCTTGTTGCATTTGAACATGGACTGCTTCAGTATCTGAGGAGTTGCGAATGGTCCTAAACATGTTTTCTTTAAAAAGTAAAGTTTATATTAGTCACAAGTAAGGCTTACGTTTAAACTGTAATGAAGTTATGTGAAATCCCCCTGGATGCCAGACTCCGGTGACTGTTCAGGTCAATGCACCCTAACCAGCACGTCCTTTCAGACTGTGGGAGGAAACCAGAGCACCCGGAGGAAACCCACACAGGCACAAGGAGAATGTGCAAACTCCACACAGACAGTGACTCAAGCTGAGAATTGAACCCAGGTCCCTGGCACTGTGAGGCACCAGTACTAACCTCCGTGCAGCACCATTGTGCAATCAATGGCTGACCTTATGATGGAGGGAAGGTCATCAATGAAGCAGCTGGGCCTAGGACACTAACCCTGAGGGACTCCTGCAGCTGAGATGACTGACCCTCCACAATCATCTTCCTACGAGCCATTGTTGCTGCAGCCACCACCCTCCCCACAAGGTTTGTTTAAATCTAGACGCAAGAATCCCAAATGTACAAAAAGTTGAAAAAGTTCATATCAGCCCAAGATTTATTTTAAATTATTTTGTGGTGTTCGGACTGTCACAAACTCCAGTGTGAATGTAGAATTGTATTCCAATGAAAGAGACAGGAAAAAATAAACAGTTAACCGAGTGTGTTAATTTGGTTCCTTCCATCCTGGCTGGAGGGGCGAAGGTGGAATGTGGCTGTCGAATTTAGGTAGAAAAACGGCAATACGGAAGGGAGTGGGTGAAATTCAGGAAATGAGAAGTCTGGCAAAAGGACACCAATAGACGCAGCTTGTCGCAAGAAGAAAAAGACCAGTAATGGGGGAACTTAAAAAGTGTAATCACTTCAGAACAGTTTGGCTGCAAGTCAATGGGTTTGCTATTTACTTGGAACTATGTACTTTCCAGAGTGTCTCACACTAACTTCAGTCCCAGTAGAGCCACACCCTAATTTGAAATAGTCAAAACCACCCGAAGGTTGTTACGCAATGAGGTTAGATCTGGCACAGTGGGTTAGCACTGCTGCCTCACAGCACCAGGGACCCGGGTTCGATTCCCGGCTTGGGTCACTGTCTGTGCGGAGTCTGCACGTTCTCCCCGTGTCTGCGTGGGTTTCCTCCAGGTGCTCCAGTTTCCTCCCACAGTCCAAAAGGCGTGCTGGTTAGGTACTAAATTCTCCCTCAGGCGCCGGAGTGTGGCAACGAGGGGGATTTCACAGTAACTTCATTGCAGCGTTAATGTAAGCCTTACTTGTGATTAATAAATAAACTTTACTTTAGACACATCAATGAACAAAGGCAACGTATTTCCAAGCCAGGATGACTTGGAGATGCCAGCGTCAGACTGGGGTGGGCACAGTAAGAAGTCTCACAACACTGGGTTAAAGTCCAACAGGTTTATTTGGAATTACAAGCTTTCAGCGCACCGCCCCTTCCTCAGGTGAGCAGATTCCAAATAAACCTGTTGGACTTTAACCAAGTCAGGATGGTGAGTGGCTTGGAGGGGAACTTGTTGGCGTTCCCATGCATCTGCTGCCTACCAGTGGTCTGGTGGTGATTTTATTATTTATTCCTTCATGGGCCATGGGCATCGCTGACTGGACCAGCATTTAATTGCCCATCCCTAGTTGCCCTTGGAGGTACGGTAAGAGTTAACCATATTGCTGTGGTCTGGAGTTATATGTAGGCCAGACCAGGTAAGGACGGCAGATTTCCTTCTCTAAAGGAACCAGATGGGTGTTTTTCAACAATGGTTTCATGGTCATCATTAATTCCAGCTTTTTACTGAATTCACATTTCACATCGACCAATGTGGGATTCAAACTCAGGTCCCTGGCATTGTGAGGCATCATGTAGGCCAGACCGGGTAAGGACAACAATTTTCTTCCCTAAAGGACATTAGTGAACTAGATGGATTTTTTTACAACAATTGACAATGGTTTCATGATCATCAGTAGATTTTTTTCATTCCAGGTTCTTACTGAATTTAAATTTCACCATCTGCCATGGTGGGATCCGAACCCAGGTCCCCAGAGCATTACCCTGGGCCTTTAGACAAGGACAGCACAGCGGCATAATGGTTTGCGCTGCTGCCTCCCAGCGTCAGGGACCTGGGCTCCATTTCTGGCCTTGTGTCTGTGTGGGTTTTCCCCAGGTGCTCTGATTTCTTCCCACAGTCTGAAAGACGTGCTGGTTGGGGTGCATAGGCCATGCTAAATTCTCCCTCAGTGTAGCCGAAAAGGCGCCGGAGTGTGTGGCGACTAGGGAATTTTCACAGTAACTTCAGTGTTAACGTAAGCCTACTTGTGATACTAATAAACTTAAAACTTACATTACTAGTTCGGTGAAAATACCATTAAACCACTGCCTCCCCTTAAATATTACTGGACTAGTCACCCAGGCGCGAGTTCAAATCCCCTGACAGCAGGGATTGAAATACAGGCAAATCAAAAGCTTGTTCCATGCACGCAACCACTGAATAAAAACGGATTCTGCTAACTTCCTCTAGGATGACCTGCCTACGTGTGACTTCAGATCCACAGCGCCAGCATTGACTGCAGTGGCCCAGCGAGCCGCTCAGTTTGAGGGCAACTAGATAACAAATGGCAGCCTTGCCAGCGACACCCACATCCCAATGAAAACATGGAAGTGATACACCCTTCTTCCCAAGCAGTTTCAAACTGGCAGCAACACCTAAGAAAAGCAGTTACTCAACAGGTTTAACAAGATGCTAATCATGTTCCTGAAGCTTCATCAAATATTTGACAGCATTACGCACTGTAGAAAGCATTGGCAATATTTAAAGATTACACTAAAAAGGACAGACAGGTAGAGAGGTTTAACCCTAGGATCCCTACAGTGCAGACGGAGTCCATTCAGCCCACCAAGTCTGCATCAACTCTCCAAAAGAGCATCTTGCCTAAGCCCTTTCTCTATCCCCGTAACCCCACCCATTTTTCACAGCCAATCCCCCTAACTCGCATGTCTTTGGACACTAAGGGGCAATTTAGCATGGCCAATCCACCTAACCTGCACATCTTGGAACTGTGGGAGGAAACCGGAGCACCTGGAAGAAACCCACACAGACATGGGGAGAATGTGCAGACTCCACACAGATGGTGACATAAGGCCAGAATCGGGCCTGGCTCCATGGCACCGTGAGGCAGCTGTGCTAACCACTGTGCTGCCTTTGGGAAGGGAATTCCAGAGTTAGAGCTGAGGCAGATGACAGCACTGCCAGTTGCCAGTGGTGGGCACGTAGCAGAGGCTAGAATTGGTAGATCTGTGGGGAGGTGTTGTTATCCATATTAACATGGGCGGTTGAAACTCGTGTGATTTGCATTGCATTTTCTCTGGCGTTTGATTTCAAGAGAAGGAAAAATTGAGAGAAATCAGTGCAGAATGTGGTTAAAAACAAATTAAAATCTCACACTGGGGCAACAGATCAGAGCAGAAATGCACCCTCTGGGCTGTTGGTAATGTTTAACTTAAAACCACAGGGGCCTAACATTCGTATTTAACAGGCTCAATCTTGGTTCACACAAGCCCAACACACGTATTATCGACAGGCCAGAGTTAGAGTTATCTAAACTCAATCAAGAGGGTGGGGGCAGGGGGAGAAATAATTTCCCCCTCCTCTCCCCAACCTTCTCTTTTCCCCGGATCACAAGGAGTCCAGGGAAGGATGGATTTATATTTGGACAGCACATTCCACAACCTCAGGACATCCAGGCAGTTTTTTGGAAATCCACTAACTTGCTAATAGTGGAATCTTGCTGTGCTTAAATCAGCTGCCAGGGCCCTGAATTCTCCAGCTGTTCACGACTAGCGAGAATGCAGAATTTGATCCCACATTCCGTTTTATTCATTCGTGGGACATGGGCGTCACTGGCTGGCCAGCAATTTATTGCCCATCCCTAGTTGCCAGAGGGCAATTGAGAGTCAACCACATTGCTGTGGCTCTGGAGTCATAAGTAGGCCAGACCGGGTAAGGACAGCAGATTTCCTTCCCTGAAGGGTCATTAATGAACCAGGTGGGTTTCTCCGACAATCATTCCATGGTCATCAGTAGATTCTTAATTCCAGATTTTTTTTTTATTGAATTCAAATTCTACCATCCAGCGGGATTCGAACCCGGGTCCCCAGAACATTAGCTGAGTTTCTGGATTGATAGTAATGTGATAACGTGGCGGCACGGCAGCAGAGCGGTTAGCACTACTGCCTCACAGCGCCGGGGACCCAGGTTCGATCCCCAGCCTTGGGTGACTGTCTGTGCAGAGTCTGCACGTTCTCCCCATATCTGTGTGGGTTTCCTCCGGGTGTTCCAGTTTCCTCCCGCAATCTGAAAGAAGTGCTGGTTTGGTGCATTGGCCAGGCTAAATTCTCCCTCAGTGTACCCAAACAAGCGCTGAAGTGTGGCGACTAAGGGATTTTCACAGTAACTTCATTGCAGTGTTAATGTAAGCCAACTTGTGACATTAATCATAGAATCCCTATAGTGCAAAAGGAGGCCATTCAGCCCGTCCAGTCCGCACCGACAACAACCCCACCCAGGCCTTATACCTAAAGCCCCACTAATCCCTCTAAACATACACATCCCTGGACAATAAGGGGCAATTTAGCATTACCGATCCAACTAACCCGCACATCTTTGGTCTGTGGGAAGAAACCGGTGCACCCGGAAGAAGCCCACGCAGACATGGGGGGGCAACATGCAGACTCCACACAGACAGTGACCCGAGGTAGGGAATTGAACCCAGGTCCCTGGAGCAGTGAGGCAGCAATGCTAACTACTGTGCCACCCTCATAATAAACTTAATACCATGAGGGCCATTGCCTCCCCTAAAACATGAACCACCCTGTTGTTTTTCAGCAGAAACAACTACACAGAGCCAGCATTTTGGGATCATGCCCTGTACCCACGTGACACAGAATCCTGTGATGTGCTGATCGACTGTGGGGGAGGCACTCAGGAGAACAGCTCCCCTTAGAATCACTGAGCTGTGTTCTAGTTAAAAACACTGCATCAGGGAAATCAAAATAACCGTCACAGATCAACACGCTTGAGTAACGCTTCTCTAACTCACACCACTTGCTGCACAGATATACCTGTACATTTGTTATTAAATATCCCCTGCCCATAGTTCAATGCAGTTTCCACTCACATTGCAAACTAACCAGTGTAAATATTCCACTTGTATTCAAATTTTTAAAAAAGTTTATTATAGGAAGGCGATAGCCTAGTGCTATTACCACTAGACTATTTATCCAGAAGCTCAGCTAATGTTCCGGGTAACCCGGGTTCGAATCCCGCCACGGCAGATGGTGGAATTTGAATTCAAATAAAAAAATATCTGGAATTAAGAACCGGATGATCATGAAACCATTGCTGGAAAAACACATCTGGTTCATTAATGTCCCTTTAAGGAAGGAAATCTGGCGTCTTTACCCAGTCTGGCCTACATGTGACTCCAAAGCCAAGCAATGTCATAGAGGTTTACAGCATTTGGCCCAACTTGTCCATGTCAAGTGGTTGATTCTAAACTGCCCTTGGGCAACTGGGGATGGGCAATAAATACTGGCCCAACCAGCCATGTCCATGTATGATTTAAAAAAATGTATTAGTGTCACAAATGTGCTTACATTAACACTGCAATGAAGTTACTGTAAAAATCCTCTAGTCGCCACACTCCTGTTCAGGTACACTGAGGGAGAATTTTGCATGGCCAACATACCTAGCCCCCCATATTTATTGCGTTGTACCAAATTATTCAATTCAGGCTCACATTCCTGCATAGTGAGGCATATCAAATCTCCTCCATGTGCCAAAAAGATCAATACATTTCCTGTTAAAGACGTCAACAACTGGCAGTCAAGAAATCAGGCTGATTTCCAGCTGCACCAGAAGGCTGTGGCTTTTAAACAGTTTTGAGTTCATAATTATACAAGTCACAAAAATAAAAATGATTGCAAGTAGGTGACGGGGTGTTTAAAAACTCCTATGGGAAAAAAAGAGAGAGATGGGTGAAAAGGGAGAGAGAGAAAAAGAGAGAGATGGGTGAAAAGGGAGAGAGAGAAAAAGAGAGAGATGGGTGAAAAGGGAGAGAGAGAAAAAGAGAGAGATGGGTGAAAAGGGAGCGAGAGATGGGAGAGGGAAAGAGAGATGGGGAAAAGAGAGAGAGATGGGAGAGAGAATGGGAAAGAGGAGAGAATTGGGGAGGGAGCGAAAAATGGAGAGAACGAGGAAGCCTCATGAGGAGGCGATGGGGCAGAGGAAAGCGGGATGAGCTCAGAATCCGTCTTACCAGTAACGCACTTCAATTTCGAGAACCATGGTTGTATCAGAGGGGGATCTGCAGACAGCAGAACAGTGAGTCACTGTTGTGAGCAGCGAGCTGTCTGAAACTGACCTGAATCTCAATGTCTCAATATTACTACCGTGGGCGTGGCCACTGCAGCCCAGTAGGGGTGGGAGAGGGCGGTAGCCAGCCTGGGACAACACCGCGTTTTGACTATCAGTCAACTGCAGACCCAGTCCCAATCACAGATCATCTCTAAAAACACAGCCAGGCGCAGAATAACCTACAGCTGCTGTCACACAGTGGTTGGGTTTGTGCTGATGATATTGCTGGGATTCCCCTTCTGGCGAATGGCACGGTCCTGTCTAAGAATTGCAAAATGAGAATTTGATAGCAGTGGGAGTTGCTGTTACCCTGTTATTTCAGACAGGCAGGCAGATCAGTTCAATCCCTTCACCTCTCCTCCCCGCTATCTAAATTACTGGCTCTTGAGTTTGTTTATTTGGTTTGACCTTAAAAGAGGCCAAATTACTGGCTCTTCGCCATCCTAATCACCAACCACAGACTTTAAACTAAACATCAATTTGCATTAATACAAAAAAAACCCCAGAAAATTCTGGAAAATCTCAGCAGGCCTGACAGCCTCAGTGGAGAGCGAACAGAACCAATGTTTCGAGTCTGGGTGACCCTTAGTAAAGTAAAGCTTATTTATCAGTTACAAGTAGGCTTATGCAATGAAGGTACTGTGAAAATCCCCTAGTCAACGCAGCTCTGTTTGGGTACACTGAAAGAGAACTCAGCACAGCCAATGCACCCTAACTAGCACATCTTTGGACTGTGGGAGGAAACTGGAGCACCCAGAGGAAACCCACATAGACATGGGGAGAATGTGCAAACTCCACAAACAGCGACCCAAGTCAGGAATTGGACCCAGGTCCCTGGCGCTGTGAGGCAGCAGCGCTAACTACTATGCCACCCTTTGTCAGAATCATAGGACCCCCACAGTGCAGAAGGAGACAAGTGTGATGGGGCGGCACAGTGGTTAGCACTGCTGCCTCACAGTGCAAGGGACCTGGGTTCAATACCAGCCTCAGGTCACTGTCTATGTGGAGTTTGTACATTCTTCCCATGTCTGTGTGGGTTTCCTCTAGGTGCTCCGGTTGCCTTCCACATTCCAAAAATGTGTGGTTTACATTGATTGGCCATACTAAATTGACCCTAGTTTCAGAGGGATTATCAGGGTAAATATGTGGGGTTATGGGCATAGGGCCTGGATGGGATTGTGTTCAGTGCAGACTCGATGGGCCAAATTGCCTCCCTCTGCACTGTAGAGATTTTATAATGTAGTTTGGAAGGTCCAAAGGCATGTAGGAATTATACAGTAAATGATAGAACCCTTAGGACTATTGACAGGCAGAGGGACCTGGGTGTACATGTTCCACTGATCACTGAAAGTGGTAACACAGGTGGATCAGGTCGTCAAGAAGGCATACGGCACGCTTACCTTCATTGGTTGGAGCATTGGCAGTTCATGCTGCAGCTGTTCAAAAACCTTAGTTAGACCTCATTTGGAATATTGTGTACAATTCTGGTCATCACAGTACCAAAGGATGTGGATGCTTTAGAGAGAGTACAGAAGAGGTTTACCCAAGATGTTGCCAGGTCTGAAGGTATTAGCTATGAGGGGAGGTTGGATAAACTTGGGTTTGTTCTCCCAGGAATGACAGAGGTTGAGGGGCGACCTGATTGAGGTTTAAAAGATGATGAGTGGCATGGACAGAGTGGGTAGTCAGATGCTCTTTCCTAGGGTAGAAAAGTCAAGTACTGGGGACGTAGGTTTAAGGTGCGTGGGGAAAAGTTTTTTTACACAGAGGGTGGTGAATATCTGGGAGATGGTGGGAGCAGGTACGATGGTGGCATTTAAGGGGCATCTAATCGAATACAGGAATAGGATGGGAATGGAAGGATACGGACTCCGTAAGTGCATACGGTTTTAGTTTAGGCAGGCATCATGATCAGTGCAAACTTGAAGGGCTGAAGAGCCTGTTCCTGTGCTGTACTGTTCTTTGCTCTGCTTTGTCCTTTGAGGCCATTTGGCCCATCAGGTCCCACACTGACTCTCCAATAGAGCATCTCAACCAGATACAATCCTCGTAACACCACACATTGTACCATGGGCAATCCAATTAACCTGCACATCCTGGGACACTAAGGAGCAATTCATGACGGCCAATCCAGCTAAAGTTTAAAGTTCATTTATTAGTGCCACAAGTAGGCTTTCATTAACCCTGATATTTCCCTTCAGGACAATGTGTCGCACTCTCAGAGTAAGGAGTGGGTGATTTAGGACTGAGGTGAGAGTTTCAGGGTCCCGCACATCACCTTCAACATTCAGTCCGTTCAGCACTGATATCCAATGGCAGCACCGCAACAAGATTCATTCATAAAACCTCAAAGTCCAAAAGCAGTGCTGGACAGTTTAGGCTAATAAATGGGCCGCAAGAGTGGCCCCTTCATCTCAGCGGCCACAAGATTTATTTATTTATTCATCACAAGTAGGCTTACATTAACACCGCAATAAAGTTGCTGTGAAAATCCCCTAGTTGCCACTCCAGAGTGTCCAGCACTGCTTTCGGGTACACTGAGGGAGAATTTAGCATGGCCAGTGTACCCTAACCATCACATCTTTCAGACTGTGGGAGGAAACCGGAGCCCCCGGAGGAAACCCATGCAGACACGGGGAGAATGTGCATACTCCGCACAGACATTGTCCCAAGCCAGGAATAGAGATCCCACCTTCCATTGTCACTATCCCTGTGCGATGGGGTTAGGGAACAGAATTGCTAATCCACAAATGGAACGAATAGACTACAGGACAGCCCGACTTTATAAAGCTCATTTAAAAAGGTCTTTGACTTCTGTTCTATAAATCATGAAGACCTGCATTCCCCTGTGTCTGCGTGGGTTTCCTCCGGGTGCTCTGGTTTCCTCCCACAGTCCAAAAGACATGCTGGTTAGGGTGCATTGGCCATGCTAAATTCTCCATCAGTGTAACCCGAACAGGAGTGTGGCAACTAAAAAAAGTTAAAGCTTATTTATTTGTCACAAGTAGGCTTACATTAACACTGCAATGAAGTTACTGTGAAATTCCTGTAGTCACCACACTCTGGCCTGGAGGAAACCAGAGCACCTCCATGCAGACACAGGGAGAACATGCAGGGTCTGCACAGACAATGACCCAAGCCAGGAATCGAACCTCAGTCCCTGGTGCTGTGAGGCAGCAATGCTAACCACTGTGCCACCCATATAGGGGATTTTTCACAGTAACTGCATTGCAGTGATAATGTAAGCCGACTTGTGACACTAATAAATAAACTTTAAAAAAATTTGTAGCATATTGTAATTATAAACTGAGATTGTGAAATAATTTTATTATTTTCACTAAATGATTATTTGTCCAATGTTATGAACTGCAATTGTTTTATTTATACACTCATCACAATTTGGCATCTGCCACCAATTTATTTCTCAACATACCAATTACCTAATCTAATCTGTAAACGATTATCCAATTCCTCTTTGTAAAGCCTCGATTAAATCTGCCTCCTGCAGACTTCCGATCCTAACCATTCGCTGTGAGAAAAAGCTTTTCTTCTATTCAGCATCGCTTCTGCTGCCATTCGCGTCCTTGAGTTCAGAGCCCAGTCCCATCACGTAAACCAGCCTCCCATCCATTGACTGTCTACACTTTCCGCTGCCTCAACAAAGCAGCTATAATAATTAAGGATCCCACGCACCCTGGACATTCTCTCTCCACCTTCTTCCGTCGGGAAAAAGATACAAAAGTCTGAGGTCACGTACCAACTGACTCAAAAACAGCTTCTTCCCTGCTGCTGTCAGACTTCTGAATGGACGTACCATAATTTAAGTTAATGTTTCTCTGCACCCTAGCTATGGCTGTAATGCTCTCTCCTTTCATTCCCACCTATGTATTCTTTGAACGAGATGTTTTGTCTGTACAGCGTGCAAGAAACAATACTTTCACTGTACAACACATGCGACAATAATAAATTAATAGAATCCCTATAGTGCAAAAAGAGACCATTCGGCTCATCGACTTTGCACCAACCACAATCCCACCCAGGTCATATCCCCTTAACCCCACATATTTACCCTGCTAACCCCCCAACACTGGGGTCAACTTAGCCTGGCCAATCAACCTAACCCACACATCTTTGGGTGTGTGAGGAAACAGGAGCACCCGGAGGAAACCCACGCAGACAAGAAGAGAACGTGCAAACTCCACAGAGACAGACCATAGAACCATAGAAGATTACAGCTCAGAAACAGGCCTTTTGACCCTTCTTGTCTATGCCGAACCATTTTTTTGCCTAGTCCCACTGAGCTGCACTTGAACCATATCTCTCCACACCCCTCTCATCCATGAACCCGTCCAAGTTTTTCTTAAATGTTAAAAGTGACCCCGCATTTACCACTTTATCCGGCAGCTCATTCTACACTCCCACCACTCTCTGCGTGAAGAAGCCCCCCCCCCAATATTCCCTTTAAACTTTTCTCCTTTCACCCTTAACCCATGCCCTCTGGTTTTTTTCCTCCTCTAGCCTCAGTGAAAAAAGCCTGCTTGCATTCACTCTATCCATACCCATCAAAATCTTATACACCTCTATCAAATCTCCCCTCACTCTTCTACGCTTCAGGGAATAAAGTCCTAACCTGTTCAATCTCTCTCTGTAACTCAGTTTCTCAAGTCCCGGCAACATCCTTGTGAACCTTCTCTGCACTCTTTCATAAGAACATAAGAACATAAGAAATAAGAGCAGGAGTAGGCCATCTAGCCCTTCGAGCCTGCCCCGCCATTCAATAAGATCATGGCTGATCTGAAGTGGATCAGTTCCACTTTCCCGCTTTCTCCCCATAACCCTTAATTCCCTTGTCTGTCAAAAACCTATCTACCCATGACTTAAATATATTTAGCAAGGTAGCCTCCACCACTTCAATGGGCAGAGAATTCCAGAGATTCACCACCCTTTGAGTAAAGAAGTTCCTCCTCAACTCCATTCTAAACTGCCCCCCCTTTATCTTGAGGCTGTGCCCTCTAGTCCTGCTGTCCTTTCTGAGCGGGAAGAATCTCTCTACCTCTACCTTATCTATACCCTTCATTATCTTATACATCTCTATAAGATCCCCCCTCATCCTTCTAAACTCCAATGAGTACAGACCCAGTCTATCTAGTCTCTCTTCATAGTCCAACCCCCTCATCTCCAATATCAGCCTAGTGAACCTCCTCTGCACTCCCAAGGCCAAAATATCCTTGCGCAAGTACGGTGACCAAAACTGCACACAGTACTCCAGCTGCGGCCTCAGTGCCCTGTACAGTTACAGCAAGACCTCCCTGCTTTTATATTCTACCCCCCTCGCTATAAAGGCCAGCATTCCATTCACCTTCTTGATTACCTGCTGCACCTGCAGACTGGGTTTTTGCGACTCATGCACAAGGACCCCCAGGTCCCTCTGCACCGTAGCATGCTGCAGCTTTTCGCCCTTTAAATAGTAATCCCTCCTACTATTATTTCTGCCAAAGTGGATAACCTCACACTTGCTAACATTGTACTCCATCTGCCAGTCCTCGCCCACTCGCTCAGCCTATCCAGATCCCTCTGCAGACTTTCCACACCCTCCGTGCAATTTGCTTTTCCACTCATCTTCGTGTCATCAAATTTCGTCACCCTACACTCAGCCCCCTCCTCCAGATCATCTATATAAATGGTAAATAGCTGAGGCCGCAGAACCGATCCCTGCGGCACTCCACTAGTCACCAACCGCCAATCAGAATAGCACCCATTGATACCAACTCTCTGCCTCCTGTTAGACAACCAATCCTCTATCCACGCTAACACCTTACCCCCAACTCCATGCACCCTAACCTTCTGAAGCAACCTTTTGTGAGGCACCTTATCAAACGCCTTTTGAAAATCTAGAAACACCACATTCACCAGTTCCCCTCTGTCTACTGCACTAGTCACATAGAAATCCAATAAATTTGTCAAACACGACTTCCCCTTAACGAATCCATGCTGAGTCTGCTCTATCAAACCATTCCTTTCCAGGTGCCTCGCTATTTCTTCTTTGATGACGGATTCAAGCATTTTTCCAACGACAGATGTTAAACTAACCGGCCTATAATTCCCTGCCTTTTGTCTGCTACCTTTTTTAAACAGCGGCGTAACATTAGCCATTTTCCAATCTTCCGGCACTTCCCCGGAATCCAGCGAATTTTGGTAAATAATCACTAAGGCATCCACTATCACCTCTGCCATTTCCTTCAGAACCTTGGGATGCATTCCATCCGGTCCTAGGGACTTGTCCACCATCAGTCCCGTTAGTCTATCAAGCACTACCTCTTTAGTGACAGTAATCGCATTTAGGCCCTCAACTCCTACCATCCTTCTATCTTTAATATCCGGCAAACTATTTGCGTCCTCCTCCGTGAAGACCGAGGCAAAAATCTTATTTAAGGCCTCAGCCATTTCCTCATCTCCCACCACTAAATCCCCCCTCTCATCCTCTAAGGGTCCAACGTTCACTCTAGCCAGCCTCCTCTTCTTTATATATTTGTAAAAACCCTTACTGTCCTTTTTTATATTTAGTGCTAGTTTCGCTTCATAGTCTATCCTTCCTTTCTTTATCAATTTCTTAGTCATACTTTGTTGATTTTTAAACCTTTCCCAATCTTCTACTCACCCATTACTTTTAGCCACTCTGATCGCATCAGCTTTTAATTTAATATGCTCCTTTATTTCCTTCGATAACCACAGCTGGTTATCCCTTCTCCTACATTCCTTCTTTACCATCGGAATATATTTCTGCTGAGCACCGAGAAAGATCTCCTTAAAGATCCTCCACTGTTCCTCTCCTATCAACCAATCTGCGCCCCCAATCTACATTTGCCAACTCCTCTCTCATCCTATTGTACTCCCCTCTGTTCAAACAGAGGACACAGGTTCGGGACCCTACTTTCTCATCCTCCATCTGCATCAAAAACTCAACCATACAATGATCGCTCGTCCCAAGATGATCCCTCACAATAAGATCCCTAATTCTTCCTGCCTCGTTACACAACACCATACCTAAGATAGCTCGTTCCCTCGTTGGTTCCGTCACACACTGTTCAAGGAAACTATCCAAGAACTATTCCAAGAACTCTTCCTCAAGCCCACTGCGTCCGACTTGGGTCAACCAATCAATATGCAGATTGAAATCCCCCATAATTACCGCCGCTCCGTTTCTGCACGCATCATTTATTTGCTTGTTTATAGCCTGCCCCACCTCTTTCAACCTTATTTACATCCTTCCTGTAACCACATGACCAAAACTGTACACAATTTTGTGTACAGACACCCAAGACTGGAATTGAACCTGGTCCCTGGCGCTGTGAGGCAGCAGTGCTAACCACTGTGCCACTGCAAATCAAATCAAATCAATTCAATTCAATTCCTCTATGCACTCTATGAACGGCAATTCACCAAAGACCCTTAGACAGCACCTTCCAAACCCATGACCACTTCCTTCTGGAAAGGCAAGGGCAGCAGATACATGGGAACACCATCACCTGCAAGTTCCCCTCCAAGCCGCTCACCACCCTGAGTTGGAAATATATTGGCCGTTCCTTCACAGTCGCTGAGTCAAAATCCTGGAATTTCCTCCCTAACGGCATTGGGGTCAACCCACAGCATGTGGACTGCAGCGATTGAAGAAGATTCAAGAAGCGATTGCCAGATGAAGTGGTAAATGTGGGGTCACTTTTAACATTTAAGAAAATCTTGGACAGGTATATGGATAAGAGGGATGTGGAGGGATATGGTCCAGGTGCAGGTCAGTGGGATTAGGCAGAAAAATGGTTCGGCACAGCCAAGAAGGGCCAAAAGGCCTGTTTCTGTGCTGTAATGTTCTATGGTTCTAAAGCAGCTCACCACCACCTTCTCAAGGGCAACTAGGGATGGGCAATAAATGCTGGCCTAGCCAGCGACACTCATGTCCCACAAATAAATTTTTAAAAAATGCTTTGTCTGCAGCGTGTGCAAGAAACAATACTTTTCAGTGTATCCCAATGCATGTGACAATCATAAATCAGATCAAATCAAAATCAGGTAAACCAGAGCTGGATTCTAAACATATCCCTCACAAGATAGATGATTAAAGTACATTTCTTCCAGACACTGTATCATCTTAGTGTGGGCAACACCCTTGCCTACCTCGAGGCAAATAGAAGAGCTTGCGTTTAACAGGCTGATCTTAATTTTTAAACTATCCCTCCACCCTAAGGTTGTTAACTCCATGACGGAAATTCAGAATGATACAAGGGAATGGCAAAGCACAGAGCGAGAGGTCAGGAGAGTTGGCAGAGAGCTTGATTGGAAAGAGGGGATCTGAGATTTCTCAGGGTGCTGAGAGAGAGAGCGGGGAGAGTTTTAATGGAGGAGTTCCAGGTACCAGAGCCAAAAGGGTTATCGTGAAAAGAGGGAGCCTGCACTGATATAGCTCCTCCTTACATCCCAAATCATTTCATAGCCAATGAAGAACTTAATCACTGATATAATATGGGGACAGTGGCAGCCAATTTGTGCGCAGCAAGCTCCCACAAAGCAATAATACTCACCCCTTTGCAGGGACCACCTCAACTGGAGTTGCCAATTCTGGTTGGGCATATCTCTGGAGGTTTTGCCTCAACACCACCGTACCAAGTTGTGATACATCCAGAAAGAATGCTTTTGATTTATTATTGTCACATGTATTGGTGTACACTGAAAAGTATTGTTTCTTGAGCGCGATACAGACAAAGAGAAGGAAAGGGGAGAGTGCAGAATGTAGTATTACAGTCTAAAATTATTTATTAGTCACAAGCAGGCTTACCTTAACACTGCAATGAAGTTACTATGAAAATCCCCTAGTCGGCACCAGTTTGGGTACACTGAAGGATAATTTAGTATGGCCAATCCACCTAACCTGCACATCTTTGGACAGTGGGAGGAAACCAGAGCACCCGGAGGAAACCTCCGCAGACAGGTGGAGAATATACAAACTCCACACAGACATAACCCAAGACGGGAATCGAACCTGGGTCCCTGGCGCTGTGAGGCAGCAGCACAAACCACTGTGTCACCATGCCACTTAGTCGCAGCTAGGGTGCAGAGAAAGATCAACTTAATGCGACATAGATCCATTCAAAGGTCTGACAGCAGCAGGGAAGAAGCTATTCTTGAGTCGGTTGGTACATGACCGCAGACTTTTGTATCTTTTTCCAGAAGGAAGAAGGTGGAAGAGATAATGTCCAGGATGCATGGGGTCCTTGATTATGCTGGCTGTTTTTCTCAAGGTAGCGGCAAGTGTAGACAGAGTCAATGGATGGGAGGCTGGTTTGACGGTACATCTGTAATATTTTGACAATAAACAAAAGTATACGAAAATGAGGGAAAGAAACCTCGATTGTACAAAATGTACCCCCCCCCACCCCCACCATATGATCCCAGAGTTCCTGGGGATTAATTTCTGGGATCTCCATTCTACATCAATGGGGATGAAGTAGAAAGTGTCATAAGAACATAAGAAATAGGAGCAGGAGTAGGCCATCTAGCCCTTCGAGCCTGCCCCACCATTCAATAAGATCATGGCTGATCTGGCGTGGCTCAGTTCCACTTTCCCGCCCTCTCCCCATAACCCTTAATCCCCTCACTTATCAAAAACCCATCAACCAGTGTCTTAAAAATATTTAGCAAGGCAGCCTCCACCACTTCAACGGGCAGAGAATTCCAGAGATTCACCACCCTTTGAGTGAAGAAGTTCCTCCTCAACTCCGTTCTAAACCGCCCCCCCCCCCCCCCGCCTTTTATCCAGATCACCAACAACCTGTCCTGGTCCCTCCATGCCAACATTTCAGAAAGCCTACCAGTTCAGAAAGCCTACCAACGCCTCTATTTTCTCAGAAGATGAAGGAAATTTGGCATGTCAGCTACGACTCTCACCAACTTTTACAGATGCACCATAGAAAGCATTCTTTCTGGTTATATCACAGCTTGATATGGCTCCTGCTCTGCCCAAGACCACAAGAAACTACAAAAGGTTGTGAATGTAGCCCAATCCATCACTCAATCCAGCCTCCCATCCACTGACTTTGTCTGCACGTCCCAATGCCTCGGAAGAGCAGCCAGCATAATTAAGGACCCCATGCGCCCTGGACATTTTCTCTTCCACCTTCTTACGTCGGGAAAAAGATACAAAAGTCTGAGGTCACGTACCAACCAACTCAAGCCGTCAGGCTTTTGAATTAACCTACCTTGCATTAAGTTGATCTTTCTCTACACCCTAGCTATGACTGTAACATTACATTCTGCACTCTCTCATTTCCTTCTCTATGAATGGCATGCACAAGAAACAATATTTTCACTGTATGTTAATACATGTGACAATAATAAATCAAATCAAAACCTGATTTGACGGATTTCATTCTGCGATTGTGACACTGGAGGGTTCTGTCACCAAGGGCTGCCCACGGAATTGTGCTAGAACATTCCATCAATAGCATCCTCAACTGCTATTCAGATTGGCACTTGTGAGTATCATGTTTCTCTTATTGCAAAGTGAGATATGCCTTATTTCCAGTTGAACTGGTTCATTCCCGTTTGAGCCAGATTAAGTGGAATTGTTTTAAAATGAGCTAGTGCAAATTTACAGTAGTTCTTTTTTAAACTTGCATGTGTGGGAGTGTATACACATTTAGTGAGATTGTTGATAGATTTCCCCCAGTGGAGATGTTGTTTAGTCTTTTATAACTAACTATGCACTTGCTAATTTATTTACGTGGCAGCATTGGCTGGTTATGAGGTGAAGGTGCTAGAAGCCTTTTCCTACTACGCCCTTAGCTCTGGAATTCCTTCCCTTTACCCCATTGTGTGGGAATCTACAACTACTGGGGGGGCCTTGTTTAAGACAGAGATTGAGGAGGAATTTCTTTCCCCGGATGGTTATGAATCTTTGGAGTTCTCTACCCCAGGGAGAAGTTAAAGATCACAGAATCATAGAGGGCAGAAGAGGCCCATCAGATCCTCACTGACACATCAGAAACAGCTGGGCTGGAATTCTCCCATCCTGCCCACTTCCACTGGAATTTTAATGAGCGGGTTGCAGACAATATGAAACATTTGAACAGGAATTTCCAGCTTTTAGACCAGCACGGCCGGAGAATTCTGCCCCTGAACTCCCACCTAATCCCATCTGCCAGCATTTGGCCCATAGCCCTGAATGTTAAGACATGCCAAGTGCTCATCCAGATACTTTTTAAAGGATGTGAGGCATCCCACCTCCACCACCCTCCCAGGCAGCACATTCCAGACCCTCACCATCCTCTGGATAAAAAAAAATTCCTCACATCTCTCCCTAAACCTCCTGCCCCTCACCTTGAACCTGTGTCCCCTGGTGACTGACCCTTCACCTAAGAGGAACAGCTGCTCCCTATCCACTCTGTCCACGCCCCTCATAATCTTGAACACCTTGATCAGGTTGCCCCTCAATCTTCTCTGTTCCAACAAAAACCCAAGCCTACCCAACCTCTCTTCACAACTTCAATGCTCCATCCCAGGCAGCATCCTGGAGAATCAGTTGTTGAACAACAAGAGGAGGAACAGGCAGGAGAGTGGATCAGAGGTCAAGATCAGATCAGCCATGAGCTTACTGACTAGTACAGCAGGCTCAAAGAGCTGAATGGCCTACTTTAAGATGCTCCTTAAAACTGATAAAGCTGATCAACGGGGCAGCACAGCGGCACGGTGGCACAGTGGTTAGCACTGCAGCCTCACAGTGCCAGGGACACGGGTTCAATTCTGACCTCAGGTCACTCACTGTCTGTGTGGAGTTTGCAGGTTCTCCCCTTGTCTGCATGGGTTTCCTCCCACAGTCCAAAGATGTGTGAGTTAGGTGGATTGGCCATGCTTAATTACCTGTTAGTGTCCAAAGATGTGTAGGTCAGGTGGATTGGTCATGCTAATTTACCCCTTACTGTCCAAAGATATGCAGATTACGTGGATTGGTCATGCTAAATTACCCTTTACTGTCCAAAATTATGCAGATTAGGTGGATTGGCCATGCTAAATTGCGCCTTAGTGTCCAAAGATGTGCGTGTTAGATGGATTGGCCATGCTACATTGTCCCTTAGTGTCAGGGGGATTAGCAGGGTAAATGCATGGTATTATGGGAATAGAGCATGGGTGGGATTGTGAACAGCACAGATTCGATAGGCCGAATGGCAACCTTCTGCACCATAGGGATTCTATGATTCTCCCGTCTGCACTAAGTCTCTGGACAGAGTGTTTCCTGCTGGCATTAGCATCACTTCTCAGGTGGGATTCACAGAATACCTACAGTTAAGGAGGCCATTCGGCCCATCTAATCTGCACCGACAACAATCCCACCCAGACTCTATCTCTGTAACTTCTTGTAGGTAGTCCACTAAGTCCCCTGACACTAAGGGCAATTTAGCGTGGCCAATCCCCCTAATCCACACATCTTTGGACATTAAGCGGCAATTTGACATGGCCAATCCACCTAACCTGCACATTTTTGGACACTAAAGGGCAATTTAGCACGGCCAATTCACCTAACCCACACATCTTTGGACACTAAGGGGCAATTTGACATGGCTAATCCACCTAACCCGCACATTTTTGGACACTAAGGGGCAATTTATCATGGCCAATCCACCTAACCTGCACATTTTTGGACACTAAAGGGCAATTTAGCATGGCCAATTCACCTAACCCACACATCTTTGGACACTAAGGGGCAATATAGCATGGCCAATCCCGTTAACCCACACATCTTTGGACTGTGGGAGGAAACCAGGGCACCTGGAGGAAACCCACGCAGACATGGGGAGAATATGTAAATTCCACACAGACAGTGACCCAAGGCTGGAATTGAACCCGGGTCCCTGACGCTGTGAGGCAGCAGTACTAACCACTGAGCCGCATACGTCTTGGTTCACACACCTTAACCATTTAAATTTGTTCCTGACCCCAATGTTTATAAACAATCTACCTTTGATTCAGGTTTGGACCCTGAGATTTCAGTTCTTCTTTCTGAGCCACAATGTTTAGAAAGCACTCAAGATGCTCAAGGTGAAGGGAAAATCAAAACAAAGCTCCTGACTCATGGGTAATGGATCCAACCTGTCAATCAAATCACTTCAAAGGAGCCAGATACCAGATTTCAATGTTAAAAGGGGATCTCCCAAGTGAAATTGGGCAAGAGAATACCACTCAGTATATGATATGACCCTCTGAGAAAGAGTTATTCTCCTCATCACATTCTTAACGCAGAGGCTGTGTCCTAGTTTCAGATTTCTCTGGCAGATTTCTCGGTCATGATGTGGGTATGCTGGCGTTGGACTGGCGTAAACACAGTAAAAAGTCTGACAACACCAGGTTTTAGTCCAACCTATTTATTTGATAATATTCTCACAAGCTTTCGAGGGGTTACCCTCTTCGTCAGGTGAATGGAGAGTTCTGGCCTCAGACAGAGCATATAAAGCACATATAAACACATATAAAGCACATATAAACTGTCTGTGCTTTATATGCTCTGTCTGAGGCCAGAACTCTCCATTCACCTGACGAAGAGGGTAACCCCTCGAAAGCTTGTGAGAATATTATCAAATAAATAGGTTGGACTAAAACCTGGTGTTGTCAGACTTTTTACTGAGATTTCTCGGTTACAGATGGTGTGACATGAACCCAAGATCGCTGTTGAGACTGTCCTCATGTGTGCTGAACTTGGCTATCAATCTCTGCTCAGTGACTCTGTGCTGTCGTGTGTCATGAAGGCCACCTTGGAGAACGCTTACCCCAAAATCAGAGGCCGAATGCCCATGACCATAGGGTGCATTGGTCTTATGGTCTAACAGGTGATCTGGTCCATATCTCATGCTATTGGTGAGAACTTGCTGTGTGTAAAGATGGTACTGCCTTCAGGAGAACAGTGGCCACGACACCACAAAACCCTGCCACAGCAACCTCTGCAAGAAGTGCTGGATCATCGACACAAATGCCATTAGCTCACATGAGAATACCATCCACCAGGTACGCGGCACATACTCTTCCACTCGGCCAACGTTGTCTACCTGACACACTGCAGGAAAGGATGTCCCGAGGCATGGTACATTGGGGTGACCAAGCAGAAGCTACGACAACGGATGAATGAACATCGCTCGACAATCACCAGGCAAGACTATTCCCTCCCTGTTGGCGAACACTCGAGCGGTCATGGGCATTTGGCCTCTGATCTTTAGGTAAGCATTCTCCAAGGCGGCGTTCACAACACACGACAGCGCAGAATTGCTGAGCAGAGACTGATAACCAAGCTCCGCACACGTGGACGGCCTGAACCAGGATCTGGGGTTCATGTCGCACTATCTGTAACCCCCATGACTTGCTTGGGCTTGTAAAATCTCACTAACTGTCCTGTCTGGAGACAATACACATCTCTTTAACCTGTGCCTGATGCTATCTCCACTCACATTGACTGCACCTTTAACACTTGAATAGCAGGTTAGCTGTAAAGACTCGCATTCTAATCAGTATTCTGTAAACTGTGTGTGCCTTTTATATGCTCTGTTTGAAACCAGAACTCTCCACTCACCTGGGGCAAACCCCGAAAGCTTCTGGGGTTACTATCAAATAAACCTATTGGACTTTAACCTGGTGTTGTGAGACTTCTTACTGTGTTTACCCCAGTCTGACGCTGGCATCTCCAAATGATGAGAATCATATCACCCACGATTGAATGGTGGGGCAGATTTGATAGGCCGAATGGCTTAAGTCTGCTCCTATATCTTATGGCCTTAAAATGGGATTAGCATGCCTTTAGTGGTAGTTATTGTTGGTGCAGACTTGATGGGGCCAAAGGGCCTTCACTGCACTACATGACTCTATGAAAGGTTAGGCCTGGACCCACTAGTATTTCAAAGAATATAGACGTGTTCATATTGAAACATACAAGATCCTTAGGGGGCTTGACAGGGTAGATGCCGGAGAAATCTGAAACTAGGACACAGCCTCTGCGTTAAGAACGTGATGAGGAGAATAACTGTTTCTCAGAGGGTCATATCATATAGTGAGTGGAATTCTCTCACCCAATGCAGACTCCATCATTGAATATACTCAAGGGCAAGTTAGCTGATTGACATCAGGGTGACCAACTGATCTGCAAGTAAATAAATAACGTGGGTGACACCTCAACCATGGGACAGATGATGGGACACAGGATAAATGGTCAAAATAAAGCGCAAGTATTTGGAGTACAGGGCAATTGGTCACCCTGACAAGACAGTTAAAGGTTTTGGGGGTGGTAGCAGGCACCATTGAACGGTACACCTGGCAGGAGGGGTCTTGTCTGAGCCTGGAGCAGGACACTCCATGGTGTTTTAGAACCACAGAACTCCTGTAGTGCAGAACGGGGCCATTCGGCCCATCAACTCCACAACAACCATAATCTCACCCAGGCCCAATTCCCATAATCCCATGCATTTACTCTGCTAGTCCCCCTGACACTAAGGGACAATTTAGCATGGCCACTCCACCTAACTTGCACGTCTTTGGACACTAAGGGGCAATTTAGCATGGCCAATCCACCTAACTTGCACGTCTTTGGACACTAAGGGGCAATTTAGCATGGCCAACTCACTTAACCTGCATATCTTTGGACGCTAAGGGGCAATTCAGCATGACTAATCCACCTAACCCGCACATCTCGGGACACTAAGAGGCAATTTAGCATGGCCAATCCACCTAACCTACACATCTTTGGAATATGGGAGTCAGCTGGAGCACCCAGAGGAAATCCATGCAGGCACAGATGAATGTGTAGACTCCGCACAGATAGTCACCCAAGGTCAGATTGCACCCGGGTCCCTGGTGCTGTGAGGCACCCCCATTGCAGATAGTCTGCTTTCACTGTTCATGTTTGGCTTCGGCTTGCAGTGGTCTGGAGAGATTTGTACAGTAGAATAATGATCAACAGCTGGGGGATATGGGAGGAAGAAAGATAGTTCACTACACAAGAACTATGTGGGGCAGCACGGTGGTCAGCACTGCTGCCTCACAGCGCCAGGGACCCCAGTTCAATTCTGGCCTTGGGTCAATATCTCGGCAGAGTCTGCACATTCACCCTGTGTCTGCGTGGGTTTCTCCGGGTGCTCCAGTTTCCTCCCACAGTCTAAAGATGTGCAGTTTAGGTGGATTGGCCATTTTAAATTGTCCCTTAGTGTCCAATGATATGTAGGTTAGATGGATTGGCCATGCTAAATTGCCCCTTCATGTCCAAAGTTAGGGCCTGAGTAGGATTGTGGTCAAGGCAAACTTGATGGGCTGATGAGCCTCCTTCTGCACTGTAGAGATTCTATGAATTTTCAGAAATGTAAGGGTTGTGTTTGTTTTGTTTTTGTTGAAGGCAGCAAGTATGATCGCCATTTCGCTGATTGTTTTCCTTGTTTTCTACTTCCTTGTTCGCTATATTATCGACCAGCTGAAAAATGCAGCACGGAGAACTCCCAGACAGAACATTCACTTGTACTTGACGCAAGAGGAACCTTCCGTTTCCGCTTAGGAGGTTCCGGCCGGAAGCAAGATAGAGGCGGACCAGAGGCCTGGAGAAAGGGGGGGAACACTTACACAGCGGTACAAGAGCGTAGCGAGAACTAAACAAGAGGCCGCCTCGGGGATCAGAGTCCGCAAAGAAACAAATACTGTATTTAATAAAAAGAAAAGGAACCATTACGGTCGCGTTCAAGGCCTTTTAAGAGTGCTCGGAGGTAAATAGACACGCCTAACAACATGGAGCAAACAAGATGGCGGTCAGCGCTGGCAGTGCGGTGTGATTGACAGATTCCTCAACCAATCAGATGACCGCCCCGTTCAGCACGTGAGCCAATCCAGTTGCGGCATGGGCGTGACCGGAAGTCGAGGCCAACCGACCTCTTAAAGCATTAAAGTTGTGTGTGCATTTGATTAATGTCGGCAGGGATTTTAATGGTCTGTTTCCCAAGGCCTTATCAAGATGCCACACTTTGAAGCCACATAAGGGGACGGATCATAGAATCCCTACAGTGCAAAGGAAGGCATTCGGTCCATCAAACCTGCACCAACAACAATCCCACCCAGACCCTATTCCTGTAACCCCACATATTTACTAATCCCCTTGATACTAAGGGGCAATCCACCCAACCTGAACATCCTTGGACACTAAGGGGCAATTTAGCATAGCCAACCCACCCAACCTCAACATCCTTGGACGCTAAGGGGCAATTTAGCATAGCAATCCAACTAACCTGCACATCTTTGGACACTAAAGGTACATTTAGTATGACCAATCAACCTAACCCACATATCTGGACACTAAGGGGCAATTTAGCATGGACAATCCACCTAACCCACATCTTTGTACATTAAGGGGCAATGTAGCATGGCCTATACATCTGCCTTCCGCGTCCGTTGGGCACTGCAGGGGATGGGGTGCATTTTAGACCCCGATAATAACATTATCATTTGATGTTTTAAGATTCCTTTGTACTTCTGTTCGGGCTGGTCCCCCTCCTTTTGGGGAGCTGCACCTTTTATTTTATTCCTGAGTTAATTTGAGTTGGTTTATTTGGTTTGCCCTAAAAGAGGCCTAACCTACACATCTCTGGACTGTGGGAGGATACAGTAAAAAGTCTGACAACACCAGGTTTTAGTCCAACCTATTTATTTGATAATATACTCACAAGCTTTCGGGGTTAGCCCCTTCGTCAGGTGAATGGAGAGTTCTGGCCTCAGACAGAGCATATAAAGCACAGACAATTTAGAGATTACTGATTAGAATGCGAATCCTTACACCTAACCTGCTGTTCAAGACCTGAAGTGGCTGACAATGTGAGTGGAAGGAGCACTGATCACAGTTTAAAGAGATGTGTATTGTCTCCAGACAGTACAGTAAATGAGGTTTTGCAAACCCAGGCAAGTCACGGGGGTTACAGATAGTGCGACATGAACCCAAGATCCCTGTTGAGACCGTCCTCATGTGTGCGGAACTTGGCTATCAGCACACATGAGGACGGTCTCAACAGGGATCTTGGGTTCATGTCGCACTATCTGTAACCCCCGTGACTTGCCTGGGTTTGCAAAACCTCACTTACTGTACTGTCTGGAGACAATACACATCTCTTTAAACTGTGATCAGTGCTCCTTCCACTCACATTATCAACCACTTCAGGTCTTGAACAGCAGGTTAGGTGTAAGGATTCGCATTCTAATCAGTAATCTCTAAACTGTCTGTGCTGTATATGCTCTGTCTGAGGCCAGAACTCTCCATTCACCTGACGAAGGGGCTAACCCCGAAAGCTTCTGAGTATATTATCAAATAAATAGGTTGGACTAAAACCTGGTGTTGTCAGACTTTTTACTGTGTTTACGCCAGTCCAACGCCGGCATACCCACATCATGGCTACTGTGGGAGGATACCAGAGCACCCAGAGGAAATCCACATAGACAGAAGGAGAATGTGCAGAATCTGCACAGAGTCATGGCTGATTGGACACTTCAATGCACTTTACATCCACTATCCCCAAAACCCTTTAGTTTAAAGTTTTATTTATTAGCGTCACAAGTCAGCTTACATTAATACCACAATGAAGTTACTGTGAAAATCCCCCAGTTGCCTGCTTGATAACTCACGGAGGTGCGTTCACAACATAGCAGCTTTAATATCAACCTGTAAATCCTTTCAATGCACATCAGTGGCAGGTGGTATGAGTAGGGGCTTGCTGAGGACAAATTGTGTCTTTGTACATTACAAGACATCCTGTGGCATGGCAGATGGTAAGAGTGGGAGAATTTTTACAGATGCACCATAGAAAGCATCCTTTCCAAATATATCACAGCTTGGTATGGCTCCTGGTCTGACCAAGACCGCAAAAAACTACAGTGTTGTGAACAAAGCCCCATCCATCACACAAACCAGCCTCCCATCCATTGACTCCGTCTACACGTTCCACTGCCGTGGAAAAGCAGCCAACATAATCAAGGACTCCCAAATACCCCGGACATTCTCTCTTCCAACTTTTTCCATCAGAAAAAAGATACAAAAGTCTGATATCACATACCAACTGATTCAAGAACAGTTTCTTCCCTGCTGCCATCAAACCTTTGAATAAACCTAACTTATATTAAGCTAATCTACCTCTTCAACCTACCTGTAACTGTAACACTACATTCTGCACCTCTCCTTTTCCCCCCATGTCCTCTATGAATGGTATGCTTTGTATAGTGTGCAAGAAACAATACTTTTCACTGTATCCTCAGTACATGTGACAATAATAAATCAAATCAAACTTGGTCAGCCATTTGATGGGGAGAATGTTGGAGCCTCTACCATCATGTGTGGGCAGGACAGTGGCAAAGTGGTTAGCACTATCTCACAGTGCCAGGGACCCGGGTTCGATTCCCGGCAAGTGGGAATCTGTGTGGAGTTTGCATGATCTCCTTGTGTCTGCATAGATTTACTCCGGGTGCTACAGTTTCCTCCCACAGTCCAAAGATGTGCAGATTAGGTGGATTGGCCGTGCTAAATTGCCCCTTAGTGTCCTGAGATGTGTTGATTAGGTGGATAGGCAGGGTAAATATGTGGGGTTACAAGGATAGGACCTGGGTGAGGTGCTCTGTTGGAGAGTCAGTGCAGACTCGATGGGCCGAATGGCTTACTTCTGCAGTGCAGGGATTCTATATGGGATTGTGGTTAGTGCAGACTCGATGGCTTGAATGGCCTCCTTGTGCACTGTAGGATTCTATAATTCTATGATTACTGTCAAGCTCAAAGCTATACCATGTTTGTAAAAGCTACTCAGGCTCCCTCAATGAACTGTAACCTACCACGGCACAACTACAGCAGTGAAAAACATTGTCTCTTGAGTGCTATACAAAGCATACCATTCATAGAGTACATTGGGGAAAAGGAAAGGCGATGGTGCAAGAATTTCATGTTACAGTCATAGCTAGGGTGTAGAAAAAGATCAGCTTAATATAAGGCAGGTTCATTCAAAAGTCTGAAGGCAGCAGGGAAGAAGCTGTTCTGAGTCGGTTGGTATGTGACCTCAGACTTTTGTATCTTTTTCCCGACTGAAGAAGGTGGAAGAGAGATAGGAAACGTGGGGTTCTTGATTATGCTGACTGCTTTTCCAAGGCAGCGGAAAGCGTAGACAGAGTCAATGGATGGGAGGCAGGTTTGTGTGATGGGACTGGTGCTACTTAAATGTAAGCACTATCTTTCGTGGGGCCCAGAACGACCAGAGCCCCACGACAGTGATAATTTTAACCCACTACCTGAGGGAGTGTTGCAGTGTCTCAGCCTCTTTTTGACGAGATGTTAAGGCGAGATCCCACCTGTTTGCGAAGGTGAATGTAAAAAAAAACCGTGGCCGCTATTTTGAAGACAAGTAGGGAATCTCTCCCAGGTGTCTCGGCCAAGATTTATGCATTCTCTACTGTGCGGAAGCAGGCTGTTCAGCCCACTGAGTGTGCTCCGATTCTCTGGTAGAACATCTTACCCAGAACCTATCCTGTAACCCCAAGTACTTACCCCACTAATCCCCCAACCCTCACATCTTTGGACACTAAGGGGCAATTTAGCATGGTGTGTGGGAGGAAACCGGAGCATCTCCCATACAGGAAACCCACGCAGACATGGGGAGAACCTGCAAACTCCACGCTGACATCACATAAAAACATAATCTGGCCACTGTTACATTTCTGTTGGTGGGAGCTTGCTGTGCACAAATTGGCTTTGCTATATTACAATAGGGACTGCATTCCAAAAGCTAGCTCATTGGCTAAGTATAAAGCACTTTGAGAGATCCTGTGGTCATATCAGGTGCTATATAAATGTAAATTTTCCTTTCCAAACCTGATAATGTCAATGTGTGATAATTGTATTCATTGAATTGTAATCATGGACAATAAGGGAGGCCATTTGGCCCACTGAGCCTGCACCAACAACAATCTCATTCAGGCCCTATTCCCATTACCCCAAGTATTTGCCCCGCTAATTCACTCTGACACTAAGGGGCAATTTATCATGGCCAATGAACTAAACCTACACATCTTGGGCCACTAATGGACAATTTAACGCAGCCAATCCACCTAACCGACACTTGTTTGGATTGTGGGAAGAAACTGGGGCACCTGGAGGAAACCCATGCGGACATGGGGGGAACGTGCAAACTCCACACAAGAGACAATTGAACCTGGGCACCTGGCGCTGTGAAACAACAAAGGTGGCATGGTGGTTCGCACTGCTGCTCAACGCCAGGGACTGGGTTCAATTCCCGGCTTGGGTCACTGTCTGTGTGGAATCTGCACATTCTCCCCTTCTCTGCATGGGTTTCCACAAGGTGTTCCTGTTTCCTCCCACAGTTCAATGATGTGCAAGTTAGACGCAAAAAGCAGAAAATGCTGCAAAATCTCAGCAGGTTTGATAGCATCGGTAGTGGTCCCATGCCTTTCTATATCTCATTATGAAATATTCAGCATGTGTTAAACGTATTTAACCTTATTCCTGAGGTCACGGTTAGTGAACAATCTTGTGGCCCACTGAGATGAGGGAGAGCCAGTCATGCGGCCCACTCACCAGCTGAGCTTCCCCATCGCTGATCTAAACCCCCAATGAGAATGCCTTTCAATACACAGTTAAATAACAGTCTAGAAATTGGTTCACACTTGTGTTCAGCACAAGTGTTATGGTTATCATGAACTTCAGTGATATAACTCATGACCAAGACCACGTGTGACTGATTCTCTTGCATTTATTGGGAAGCGACTAGTATGCTGAGGAGTAGCATCTAGGTGCAATGCGCTAGTTGTAAAGTTGAGCATCAACAGGGAAGGACATTGACAGTACTGGACCCACTGACAGTCCTGTGGAGGCAGGAGAGAAAGCGGAAGGGGGCAACAGCCCAGTTTCTTCCTGATGGTGGGGGAGTCCAGAACTAGGGGTCACATTTTGAGGATAAGGGTGTAAACCGAGAAGCAGTGTCTTCACCCAGAGGGTGGTGAATGTGAGGCATTCACTCCCACAGAAAGTAGTTGAGGCCAAAACGTTGTATGATTTCAAGAAGAAATTAGATATAGTTCTTGGGAATAAAGGGATCGAGGGATATGGGCGGGGTGGGGGAATCAGGATATTGAATTTGATGATCAGCCATGATCAAAATGAATGGTGCAGCAGGCTTGAAGGGCCAAATGGCCTCCTTCTGCTCCTAGTTTCTATGTTTCAAGTCTAGATGATCCTTCATCAGAGCCACAGTCTCTCCACAGATGCTGTCAAACTTGCTGAGCTTTTCCAGCATTTTCTGCTTTTGCTTCAGATTCCAGTTTCCGCAGTATTTGGCTTTTATCTTAGTACAGGTTAGGGTGCATTGGCCGTGCTAAATTCTTCCTCAGTGTATCCAAACAGGAGTGTGGCAACTAGAGGATTTTCACAGTAACTTTGTTGCAGTGTTTAGAATCATAGAAATCCTGCAGTGCTGAAGGAGGCCATTCAGCCATCCAGTCTGCACCAATAACAATCCCACCCAGACCTTAACCCTGTATGTAACCCCACATATTTACCCCCACGAATCCCTCTAACCTATACATCCTGGGACACTCAGGGGTAATTTAGCATGGCCAATTCGCCTAACCTGCACATCTTTGAACTGTGGGAGGAAACTGGAGCATCCAGAGGAAATCCACGCAGACATGGGGAAAATGTGCAAAATCCACACAGACAGTGACCCAAACTGGGAATTGAACCTGGGTCCCTGGCGCTGGGAGGTGTTTATTTATTAGTCACGAGAAAGGCTTAGCTTAACACTGCAATGGAGTTACTGTGAAATTTCCCGGGTCACCACACTCCAGCGCCTGTTCGGGTCAATGCATCCTAACCAGCACGTCTTTCAGACTGTGGAAGAAAACCGGAGCACCCGGGAGAAACACATGCAGACATGGGAAGAACGTGCAAACTCCACACAGTCACCCAAGCCAAAAAGCGAACCCAGGTCTCTGGTGCTGTGAGGCAGCAGTGCTAACCACTGTGTACCCTGACAGTAAGGAATCATCTGACAAAACCCGCCTTGTCAAAGTGTTATCTCAGTATCGTTGCAATGCATTGTTCACATACAAATATTCAGGTTGGTTAATTCCCTTGCAAGGAAGTGTCTGAATTTCTTTTGTGATCTCGTCTTGGCAATACAGTTGAGATTTAGAAACAGGGCATTCTCTAACTGATTGTTCCTGTATATTTTCTTTGATTATCGACAGCTTTGGAACTAAAGCTCACCCCTACCTCCCCCTGAGGTGGGCCACTGAGTCACAGCTCTGTAATTATGATATCACTTCATCAGGTTAAGGAGTAGTAATGATTTTTTTTCCAATTGTAAAACATGTGCCACCTCCCCCACTAACATTATGATTGTTTTCTCTTCCGCAGCTATCGTGTTCTTTGTGCTCTTTGTCCTTGTGCTACTTCTCATTGACCGGATAGAAATTGCCAGCATTGCAAACTCCCAGCATAACATTCAGCTCTACAACACCAATCCTTGAGGGCGGAACCTTTCTTTAGTGCCGCCGGCTGCCTGACCGGACGCATTTCGGGGCGGACCCGTGGCTGGGACAGGAGCCGGACCAGTGAAAGCGGCGGACATTGGCGAGAGAGGGAGGGGGCGGCGGGGGTCTTTGCGAGAGAATCGGCCCGATGTCGGAGCGGCAAGGTGAAGAGGGGAACTAAAATTTGCCACAAGGCCGTTTACTCGCCCTCTTTCTTCGTAAATAATTCGAAACTCGGCCGACAACGGGTGTGCTGCTGAGTGAGCGGAGAAAATGGCGCTTGAGGGAGGGGGAGTGGTGTAGATGATGTAATGCGATTGATGGCGGAATGGGCCAATGATCCGCATTGATTCCTCTGCCCTTCAGGTTCAATAAGCCAATCAGAACAATGGGTAGGCGGGTTCAGCGCAGTTAAAGGGACTTTTTTAAAGGGACTAATTAAATCCTCTGAATAAAAATCTGGAACTCAGGGTGGCTGGAAAACATTCTCATTTCTCTCTCCCTCTCTCAATGCCTGACCAGCTGAGACTTTGCTCAGCATTACTTACTTTTTATTCTGATTTCAGGGGAAGCAGTGGCTTAAAGTTTTAAATTTTACTTTATTAGTGGTCTTTTTAAATCACTTTCATCGGATTTTTGAATGGCCCAAACACAAGAACTAGGAGCAGGATAAGATTATGGCTGATCTTTTCCGTGGACTCAGTTCCACTTACCTGCCTGCTCATCACAACCCTTAAAAGAGGCCAACATCTGTCCTTAAAAGAGGCCACAACCCTGAATTCCTTTATGGTTCAAAAATCTATGTATCCTTGTCTTAAAAATATTCAATGCGGTAGCCTCAACTGGACAGGAAATTCCACAGATTCACAACCCTTTGTGTGAAGAAGTTCCTCCTCAACTCAGTCCTAAATCTGCTTCCCCTTATTCAGAGGCTATGCCCCCTAGTTCTAGTTTCACCTGCCGGTGGAAATAATTTCCCTGCTTCTAGCTTATCTATTCCCTTCATAGTCTTATATCTTTCTATAAGATCTCCCCGCATTCTTCTGAATTCCAATGAGTATAGTCCCAGTCTACACGGTCTCTCCTCGTAAACCAAACCTCAGAACTCTAGAATCAGCCTACTGAATCTCCTCTGCACCCCATCCAGTGCCAGTACATCCTTTCTCGAGTAAGGAGACCAAAACTGTACACAGTACTCCAGGTGTGGCCTCATCAGCACCTTACTATCACACTTTAAGCTGATTGTTCACTTCACCCTATCTGTACCTGTTTTAAAGCTTATTTATTAGTGCCACAAGTAGGCTTACATTAATACTGCAATGAAGTTACTGTGAAAATCTCCTAGTCGCCACACTCCAGCACCTGTTTGGGCACACTGAGGGAGGACTTAGCATGATCAATGCACTCAGCCAACATGCCTTTCAGACTGTTGACAGTACATAAAAACCCTATAGTGCAGAAGGAGGCCATTTGGCCCACTGAGCCTGCACCAACTGCAATCCCACCCGGCCCTTTTCCCTGTTACCCCACATATTTACCCTGTTAAACAGTCATTTACCTCTGACTCTAAGTGGCAATTTAGCATAGCCAATCAACCTAACCTGCACATGTTTGGACTGTGGGAGGAAACCAGAGCAACTGGAGGAAACCCATATATGCAAACTCCGTATGGACAATCACCCAAGCTGGGAATTGAACCCGGGTCCCTGGCGCTGTGAGGCAGCAGTGCTAACCACTGTGCCACCCATTTAAGCTCAACAACTACACAGCTCCCCACAACATGTTGGCGTTTATTTTTGGTTTTTGAATGGCAAATATTGGTGATCATCATCATAGGATTCCTCCAGTACAGAACAAGACCATTCGACCCATCGAGTCTGCATCAGCCACAATCCCATCTATATACCCTAACCCAAAGCCCCATGTACTTACCCTGTTGATCCCCCTGACACTAAGTGGCAATTTAGCATGGCCAATCAACCTGACCCACAAATTTTTGGCCTGTGGGGGGGTGGGGAAACCAGAGCACCTGGTCATTGTTTTTTTCCCATTTACACCTCCTCATTTACATCATTTCCCTTAACTTGCCCCGTCGTTATTTAATGAACTTTTATTTTGGAAGGGAACTTCTATTTTGAGTGGTTAGCACTGCTGCCTCACAGCGCCAGGGACCTGGGTTCGATTCCTGGCTTGGGACGCTGTCTGTGCGGAGTCTGCACATTCTCCCCCTATCTGCGTGGGTTTCCTCCTGGTGCTCCGGTTTCCTCCCACAGTCCAAAAGACGTGCTGGTTAGGGTGCATTGGCCACGCTAAATTCTCCCTCCATGTACCCGAACAGGTGCCGGAGTGTGGCAACTAGGGGATTTTCACAGAACTTTATTGCTGTGTTAATGTAAGTCTACTTGTGACACTAATAAATAAACTTTAAAAAAAAGTCTCAGGTTGCCTCTAACGTTGGTAGATACAATTATGTTCGTAAATGCCCTGAGGTTCAATTCCCAGCTTGGGTGACTGTGGAGTTTGCACATTCTCCCCATGTCTGCATGGGTTTCCTCCAGATGCTCTGGTTTCCTCCCACAGTCCAAAGATGTGTGGGTTAGGTCAATTGATGTGAAGATGCTGGCGTTGGACTGGGGTAAGGACAGTAAGAAGTCTCACAATACGAGGTTAAACTGGTGTAATCGAACCTGGTTCCTAGGTGCTGTGAGGCAGCAGTGCTAACCACTGTGCCACCATGCTTTCCCACTGCAAAGATTCTATTATATTCGAAAGAAGAGGTATGTTTTAGTCTCTACATGAGATGTTTTGTGCCAGTTTTGTTATCATAGAATTCCTACAATGAGGTAGGAGGCCATTTGGCCCATCAAATCAGCACCAACTGCGCTACAAAGCATTTTATAGTTGATGTGATAATGCAACAGATGTGCAAATGAGTGGAGAAAGCAAGCCTGCCAAGTCCATTTTACTGAAGCTGTTTAGGTACCCCTTTAAGCCCCAAATAATCTTCCAGCGATCAAGGATAATTCTCTTAAACTTGTTTCTTTTCTCCAGCTTCAGAACCGAAGACCAGCACTGACTCTGGAAGTGAGGTACCTAAATTATATATTAATTTATTGTGAAAATGCAATTTTGATCACTAAAATCCTGTAATCGGTCCCTGATTTTTTTGTTTTTGTTCATTTGTGGGACGCAGGCATCGCTGGCTGGGCCAGCATTTATTGCCCATCCCTAGTTGCCCTTGAGAAGGTGGTGGTGAGCTGCCTTCTTGAATCGCTGCCCCACAAATCCGTTAGGGAGGGAATTCCAGGATTTTCACTCAGCGACTGTGAAGGAACGGCGATATATTTCCAAGTCAGGATGGTGAGTGGCTTGGAGGGGAACTTGCAGGTGGTGGTGTTCCCGTGTATCTGCTGCCCTTGTCCTTCTAGGTGGAAGTGATTGTGGGTTTGGAAGGTGCTGTCTAAGGATCTTTGGTGAATTGCTGCAGTGCACCTTGTAGATGGTACACACTGCTGCTACTGAGCGTCGGTGGTGGGAGTGGATGTTTGTGGATGGGGGTGCCAGTCAGGTGGGGCTGCTTTGTCCTGGATGGTGTTGAGTTTCTTCAGTGTTGTTGGAGCTGCACCCATCCAGGTGAGTGGAGAGTATTCGATCACACTCTTGACTTGTGCCTTGTAGATGGTGGACAGGCTTTGGGGAGTCAGGAGGTGAGTTACTTGCTGCAGTATTCCCAGCCTCTGACCTGCTCTTGTAGCCACTGTGTTTATGTGGTGAGTTCAGTTAAATTTTTGGTCAATGGTATCCCTAAGGAAGTTAACAGTGGGGAATTCAGTGATGGTTACGCCATTGAATGTCACAGGCCGGTGGTTAATCTGTAAGCCATTCCTATCACCTCAAGAGCTTATAATTATATATAACTTACATGTAATATTTATATAATTTAAAGTTTACTTTATTAGTATCACAATTAGGCAGTGAAGTTACCGTGATAATCCCCTAGTCACCACACTCTGGTACCTGTTCAGGTACACTGAGGGACAATTTAGCACGGTCAATCCACCCTCACCAGCACGTCTTTTGGACTGTGGGAGGAAACTGGAGCATCCAAAGGAAACCCATGCAGACACGGGGAGAACATGCAAACTCTGCACAGTCATTGACGCAGGGTGGGAACCAAACCTGGTTTCCCAGCGCTGAGAGGCAGTTGTGTTAACCACTGAGCCATCGTGCCGTCCTCCTGATGTTCTTCACAGGAACATTGCAAAATTTGACTCCTAAGGCGCTATTAGGGCACATTAATGAAAAGCTGGTCAAAAATTTGTAGATTTGAAGGATTGTCTTGAAGGAGAAACCAAAAGGGAAAGTGTTGGAAAATCTCAGCAGATCTGGCAGCATCTGTAAGGAGAAAAAAGAGCTGATGTTTCAAGTCCAGATGTCAAAGCTTTGACAAAGGGTCATCTGGACTTGAAAGGTCAGCTCTTTTCTCCCCTTACAGATGCTACCAGACCTACTGAGATTTTCCAGCATTTCCTCTTTTGGTTTCAGATTCCAGCATCTGCAGAAATTTGCATTTATCTTGAAGGCGAAAAGTGAGGCGGTGAACTTTAGGAAGGGATTTCCAGAGTTGGGGACCCGGAACAGCTGTTAATTGTGAAATGAACATAATCAAGAATGCTAAAGGGAGCTGGATTAGAAGAACGCAGCGATCTGGGAGGGCTGCGGGCCCGAGGAGATTACAGAGATAGGCAGCTGAAAACAAGGGTGAGAATTTTAAAACCAAGGTTAGGCCAGACTTGGAGACGCTGAAGGTGAGCGAGCATAACAGTGAGCGTTTGTTGTGTCTTGGTTTTGGATGATCTGAACTTTACAGAGAGTAGAATGTTGGCGATCAGCCAGGAATGAATCAGAATTATTTTTAGAATCGTAGAATTCCTTTGGCCCATATCCCTCTTATTATAGAGGGATATGTGCCAAATGTGGCCAATTGGGATTAGTTCAGGGGTTTAAAAAAAAGGGCGGCATGGACAAGTTGGGCCAAAGGGCCTGCTTCCGCGCTGTAAACCTCTATGACTCTATAACCTCTAAGGCTAATCAAATTTGCACCAACTCTCTGACAGAGCATCTTACCCAGGCCTTGGGTCACTGTCTGTGTGGAGTTTGCATCTTCTCCTCGTGTCTGCGTGGATTTCCTCTGGGTGCTCCGGTTTTCTCCCACAGTCCAAAGATGTGCCGACTAGGTTAATTGGCCATGTTAAAATTGACCCTTAGTGTCAGGGAGATTAGCAGAGTAAATAAGTGGGGCAACGGAGATAGGGCCTGGGTGGGATTGTGGTCGGTGCAGACTTGATGAACTGAATGGTTTCTATGTTTCGAAAGTAGAGGCATTGGTGGGCTTTCTTAACTATAGTGTCAGCATGGGGGGGGTGGAATGAGGATTATCTGGTTATTGGAATGATTAGATAGAGAGATAAAGAGAGGACTGATGTGCGAAGAACAGATTGCAGGACTGTAGCTGAGTGACATAATGGATATCAAACCTCCCATTCAGCAAAATAGAGGGTAGATGTTATTGCTGTGCATTCGTCATTGTTTGTTCTTGGATGTTGGCACAGTGGTCAGCACTTCTGAGAAGACTTGCGATGAAAGAAGGGCAGGACTGGCAGAATATCCCAGGATTTAGATGCTTCAGGTGAGATAGAGAGGGTGACAAAAGAGGTGGGGGTGTTGCTTTACTGACTGGGTAGAATGTCACAGCCATACAGAGGGAGGACACCTTGGTGGGATCATACAGTGAGGCCACATGGGTAGAACTCAGGAAAAGGAGCAGCACAGTCGCAGTGTTGGGGTTGCACTGCAGACCTCCCAACGGCCAGCGAGAAGTGGAGGAACTGATACGTCAGCAGATTACAGGAAGATGTTAAAACAACAGGGTTGTCATGATGGGCAATTTTAACTTCCCCCAACGTAGACTGGGATTCCTTTAGTGCCAGGGCTTGGATGGGACAGAGTTGGTCAGTGAGTCCAAGAATGCTTCTTGAGGCAATATGTAGATAGTCCAACTCGGGAAGGGGCTAGCTTAGAACTGGTTGTGGGAAACAAGCCCGGAAAGGTGATTGGTGTCTCAGTAGGGGAGCATTTTGGGAACACAATTCTATAAGTTTCAAGATGCTTGTAGAAAAGAATAGAAGTAGCCCCAGAGTGAACATACTAAACTGGGAGGAGGGCTGACTATGACAGTGTTAGGCAGAAGCTAGGGAATGCGGACTGGGGGCAGCTGTTTAAGGGTAAATCCACATCCGATTTGTGGGTGTCTTTTTAAAAATCGGTTGTTAACAATTCAGGACAAGTAAAAATGAAGGATAAAGATGGCAAGATCGAGAACCCTGGAGGGAAAAAACACAGATTGTGAGCTCAGTGAAAAAGGAGAAGGAGGCATATTGTACATAAATTTCAGGAAATTGAAAACGGAAAAGGTTCTTGAGAAATACAAAGATAGCAGAGAAGAACGTAAACAGGAACTTTGGAAGGCTAAAAGGAGCCACGAAATGTCTTTCGCAGCCAGGATTAAGGAGAATCCCAAGACTTTTTATGCATGTATAAGGAGGAAGAGGATAGCTAAGGAAAGGATGGGTTCACTCGAGGAAATTTGGGCGCGGAGCCAGATGAGGTGGGTGAGGTCCTTAGAGTACTTTGCATCAGTATTCACAAAGGAGAAGGATGTGGTGGATGATGTGGTGAAAGGAGGATGTTGATACTCTAGGACATGTTCCTGCGGTGTACTGTTGTTGCCTCACGGCGTCAGGGACCCGGGTTCAACTCCCGGCCTCAGGTCACTGTCTGTGTGGGGTTTGCATGTTCTCCCCATGTGTGTGAGGGTTTCCTCCGTGTGCTCCAAAGATGTGCGGGTTAAGTGGATTGACCATGCCAGGGGGATTAGCAGGGTAAATACATGGAGTTGCAGGGATTGTTGTCAGTGCGGACTAAATAGGCCAAATGGTCTCCTTCCGTACTGTAGGGATTCTGTGCGTTACTAGAATCACAGAGGTTTTTTTTTAAAATTTATTCATGGGACATGGGCGTCACTGGCTGGCCAGCATTTATTGCTCATCTCCAGTTGCCCTTGAGAGTCAACCACATTGCTGTGGCTCTGAAGCCACATGTAGGCCAGACTGGATAAGACGGCAGATTTCCTTCCCTGAAAGGACATTCGTGAACCGGATGGATTTTTCCGACAATTCACAATGGTTTCATAGTCACCAGTAGATTCTTAATTCCAGATTTCTTTTAATTGAATTCAAATTCCACCATCTGCCTGGTGGGATTCGAACCTGGGTCCTCAGAACATTAGCTGAGTTTCTGGATTAATAATCTAGTGATAATACCACAAGGCCATCGCCTCCCTAAGGCCGAGGTGCCTTATTCTCAGGATGTGGTGAGTGAATCACTAACAAGGAAGCATAAACCTGTGACTTGCACCCTGCAGGTGGAAAGTAGAAGCAATATCTTTTTCCACACACAATGATGAGAAAAGCTTCCACTTGGTGGACAAAACTCTGGTTCCTGAGTCACTGGCTCAAAGCCCCACGTCAGAGACTTGAGCACTTAACCTGGGGTTAGCTCGTCAGCTCTGCGGTAACCTGGTCACGAAAGGGTAGTCAAATACATTGTGATAGTCAATCTTCTTTACTGACTAAAGTATCCCAATGCATTGCAGCATGGACTCAGATCAGCTAGTTACACAGGTTCCTCATGGTAAGGCTAAACCCCAGAAACTCACGCTACCGATGGCATCACTCGTCCATGCTCATACCTGCCAAACTCATCAGTCAATCTTTTTGACTAAACAATTGGACTAAGTCAAATTAACTGAGGGACAAATTAAACGGGGCAGTCCCCAAAAAAAGGTAAGCGCCTGAAACAAAAGAAAAAGAAGAAAGGAGACTTAAAACATCAAACTAAAAGGGATTAAAGGGATCAATAATGCACCCCGGCCCCTGCGGTGCCCAGCGGGCGTGGAAGGCCTCAACAGTGCCCTCAGATACCGCATGCTCTCTCTCTGGGGACACCCGGCCGTGAATGTACCCACGGTAGAGGGGCAGATAGTCAGGTTGGATGATCCCCTTGGCCACTTGTTGTCTGGGCCTGTTGATGGCAAGTTTTGCCAGGCCCAGGGGCAGGTTCACAAGGAGGTCTTCCTCCTTCCCCGACTTCTCTCTCCGCACTGGGTATCCATAGATCAGGAGCGTGGGACTGAAGTGCAAACAAAACATCAGCAAGAGATTTTTAAGGTAACAAAAAGGGAGTGAAGCCTATTACATTCAATGTAAACAAGGTTTACGGACTCTGCAAGATTGCAAAAAGGGCAGCTCCCTTTCCTTCCGGTGCAGTCTATGTTTGTACGGAATTACTGCATGCACCAACCAGGTCCCCAAGATAGTGGGGGGGCAGGATCCCTCCATAGAGGGACCTCCACTAGGGACCTCCACCACTGGGCGGCAATAGGGCCTGCCAAGGTGTACCCGGGCGATGGGCAAGGATGCTGTAGTGGAAGGAAAGACATCAAGTCTATGGATTCAAATAGGGAGATGCTTACTACAAAACTCTATAACTAATATGAATTTGATTTATTATTGTCACATGTATTGGTGTCCAGTGAAGAGTATTGTTTCTTGCGCGTTATACAGACAAAGCATACTGTTCATAGAGAAGGAAAGGAGAGAGAGTACAGAATATAGTGTTACAGTCATAGCTAGGTTGTAGAGAAAGATCAGCTTAATACAAGTTAGGTCCATTCAAAAGCCTGATGGCAGCAGGCAAGAAGCTGTTCTTGAGTCGGTTGGTATGAGACCTCAGACTTTTGTATTATTTTCCCAATGGAAGAAGGTGGAAGAGAGAACGTCTGGGGTGCGTGGGGGTCCTTAATTATGCTGGCTGCTTTGCCGAGGCAGCAGGAAGTGTAGACAGAGTCAATGGTTGGGAGGCTGATGATGGACTGGGTTTCATTCACAACTCTTTATAATTTCTCATGGTGTTGTGCAGAGCAGGAGCTATACCAAGCTGTGATACAACCAGAAAGAATGCTTTCTATGGTGCATCTGTAAAAGTTGGTGAGAGTCATACCAAATTTCCTTTGTCATACTAAGTTTCCTTAGTGCATGCTTACTGCATGCTGAAGATGCTGACTGCAACACTCCAATACTAAGTGTCATATGGAGGGAGTGCTGCACTGTCGGAGGTACTTTCTACCTTGGATGAGGCTATTCCTTTGGATGTGAGGATAGTGAGAGAAAGTGGAGCTGATGTGAACATTCAGCCATTATTGACTAGAGGAGCTAGATGGCCTGCTCCAGCTCCTATTTCTTAGGCTCCATCTTCTCGGACGGTTGTGTCACTGTTGAATGATGGACAGGGAAATGTTTCCCATGTCATGGCCAATATTAATCCATCAATCTTCCCCTCCCGCACAGGGCGGCACAGTGGTTAGCACTGCTGCCTCGCAGCTCCAGGGACCTGGGTTCAGTTCGCGGCTTGGGTCACTGTCTGCGTGGAGTTTGCATGTTCTCCCTATGTCTGCGTGGGTTTCCTCCGGGGGCTCTAGTTTCCTCCCACATTCAAAAAATGTGCTGGTTAGGGTGCATTGGCTATGCTAAATTCACTCTCAGTGCCCGAACAGGTGCCGGAATGTGGCGACTAGGGGAATTTCACAGTAACTTCATTGCGGTGTTAACGTAAGCCTTATTTGTGACAATAATAAATAATTTTTTTTAAAAACTTTAAAAAAATAGGTTATGTACTGATTTGAATCATTAGTGATTATATATATGTGACACAGTGGTTCGCATGCTGCTTTTTAGTGCCAGGGACTTAGATTGGATTCCGGTCTTGTGTGACACTCTGTGTGGAGTTTACACGTTGTCCCCGTGTCTGTGTGGGTTTCCTCCGTGTGTTCCAGTTTCCTCCCACAGTTTGAAAGACGTGCTGGTTAGGATGCATTGGCCATGCTAAATTCTCCCTCAGTGTGCCCGAACAGGCGCCAGAGTGTGGTGACTAGGGGATTTTCACAGTAACTTCATTGCAGTGTTAATGAAAGTCTACTTGTGACTCTAACAAATAAACTTAAAACTTATAATGAATAGTGGAGCCAATGGCAAATGGCCTACACCTGTTTCTATTTTCTATGTATCTATTTATATAACCTCATGTCAGTCCAAAGCACTTCACAGTCAATTAACTGCAGACCATTCAGCCCATCGAGTCTGCACCATCCCTCTGACTCAGTATCTTACCCAGGCCCTCTCCCTTCCTGATCCCCGTAACCCCACACATTTACCACTGTGTCACCCTTAATGTGGCAGTGACTTACCACCATAGCAGAGCCATTGAAAAGAGAGTTGGACAAGTGTTAGCAATAGAATATCGAAATGAACGGTTGTTCTAGATAAATTGCACCAGTAACTTTGCCTTTCTTTATCTTTTCAGAGTGCAGATTCTCAAGGAGAAGCGAGTGAGCCAGTTGATGCTTCTCAAAGTACGTAAAGTTTCTATCAGTTTCACTGACTTATCTTTTTCATTTTCGGATTGTGTTATTTCCCCGTGCTCCTCTCGGCCTGTTCCTCCAGTCCGAAGGCAGTGATCACTGGGACATCCATCCCCGTGGTGCTTTATTGGAGACAACCCCATGTCCTTTCTCAACCAGAACAGGTTCCAAATGATCTCTCTGCTATCTGGGTCCTTGCACACATGTTGCCACTGTGGTGTCAACCCTGTTGGTCTTCTTCAGTCGTGCATTATTTGGATTGGTCTGCAATAAATTACCAAATTACAACCTGTCAGATATAGGCAGCAGAGTGGTTAGCATTGCTGCCTCACTGCGCCAGGGACTCTGGTTCAATTCTGGCTTTGGGTAACTGTCTGTGTGGAATTTGCATGTTTTCCCCATATCCTCGTTTTCTCCAGATGCTCTGGTTTCCTCCCACAGTCCAAAGATTGCACCTTAGTGTTAGGGGATTAGCTAAGGTAAATGTGTGGGGTTACGGGAAATAGGGCCTGGTGGGATTATGGTCAGTGCAGACTCGATGGGCTGAATGACCTCCTTCTTCACTGTGAAGATCCTATGATGTTTCAGAGAGGTATCCAAGAGTTGACCACTTTGCTGTGGGTCTACAGTCACGTCCACAGATTAGGGAAAGGACGGCAGAGTTCCTTCCCTAAAGGGATGGGTCTTCATAGCAACCAGTGATCGTTTCATGGTAACCATTACTGCCATTAATGTACCAGATTTATGAATGAAATTTAGGGGCTGCATTGGGGTTCGAAAGCCAAGGTCCCCTGAACATAAGTTTCAGTGTCTGGGTGACCAGTGCAGCGAGATTACCCCTGTGCCACCAGCTCCCTCTGGCTGTTTGTGACCTCGTTAAGGGGGCTCATAGATATATTACCCAACCAAGTTAAATCTAATGACCTGAGGGGTCACAAGCTAAAAGTCCATGACTCATGTGAGTTGTCACAAATGCCACCATAAATAAGCAATGAAGTAAATACAAAGAGGTGGCAGGGGCAGTGGGGGTGGGGGGGGGTGTGGTTGGTTAAAGTGGCTATTTTGTCAATTTGGGAGGCAGCCTCTGACTCCACCCTAACCAACTGCCCCAATAGTGAGCTGAGTCATTGCTTAACTATGTTTAGAATAGGTCAGAGATGCTGCCTGTTAATCTAATTAGTACCTTAATCAATTACAAAATGTATTGACCTGATGACAGCTGGAACATAGCACAATATATTTATAAAAATGTGGTGTAGGCACAAGTCTGTAAGTGTCGTAGTTCTCTGCACCAGTGCGAGCAATGCTAGCATTTATTAGATTTGATTTATTATTGTCACATGTATTCACATACAGTGAAAAGTATTGTTTCTTGTGCACTATACAGATAAAGCATACCATTCATAGAGAAGGAAAGGAGAGATTATAGAATGTAGTGTTACAGTCATAGCTAGGGTGTAGAGAAAGATCAACTTAATATAAGGAGGTGTTAGCCACCGTGCCTCCCATTTCCTTCCCTTAAGTGAACCAGATGGCTTTTTACGACCATCGACATCGGGATGGGGTGGAAGCACAGTGGTTAGCACTGCTGCCTCACCGCACCAGGAACCCAGAATCGATTCCAGCTTTGGGTCACTGCCTGAGTGCTGTTTTCCCCCGTGAGTTTCCTCTGGGTGCTCCAGTTTCCTCCCACAGTCCAAAGACGTGTGGGTTAGGTGGTTGGCCATGCTAAATTGCCTCTTAGTGTCCCAAGATGTATAGATTAGGGGGATTAGTGGGGTAAATACATGGGGTTAGAGGGATAGGGCCAGGGTAAGATGCTTATCGAAGAGTTGGTGCAGACTCAATGGGCTGAATGCCCTCCTTTCGTGCTGTGAGTTTCTGTGATGTCTTACTCTCCGAGCTTTTCTCTGCAGTGGATTTTCTGAGGAACCTACTGTCCCGGTCCCTCGATCTGCGGGAGCAACAACCCACACAAATCCTGGACGAACTTAGTCTGGAAGGGATAGCAAAGTACATCCTGAACAAAAAATGTAAGTTACCAGTTAAATCAGGAGTGCTGTTTTGGTCTATGCTATCGCTGAGATGTGTGTGTGTGTGTGTGTGTGTGTGTGATATACATATATATATATATGGAGGGAGGGTGAAATAAAACTTCTTGTGACTTTAGCTTTTATCCACTGTGAAGACTGCAGTCAGGCAAATGAGGTTGGCCTGCTAGAGTATGAGCTCCCTTATTGAGTCCTGCCCTGTTCCTATAATGTGGTGTTATCACAGTTCGCTCACGTGTGAAAGTTCCCTGGTCTGAAACCAGGCATAAATGTTCCCCAAAAGCTTTTCACGGGCTCCCAAGCGTGCCCTGTTTTGCAACCTTGTGGACTCCATGTCTGTTATGTGTTATAGGTTGCACAACCTTTTCAGTTTTCTAAAATACCTTTATTTGAAGCTTTGTTTGCACTTCAGTCCCATGTTTCTGATCTACGGGCACCCGCTGCAGAGGGGGGGGTGGGGAAGGAGGAGGACCTCCTTGTTAATCTGCTCCTGGGCCTGGCAAGGTGTGCCATCTACAGGTCCAGGCAGCGGGCGATTGAGGGGGTCGTCCAACCTGACTGTCTGCCTAGCTACCGCAGCTATATTCGCGACCGGCTGTCCCTGGAAAGGGAGCGTGCTGTGTCTGAGGGCATTGTTGACGCCTTCCATGTGCACTGGGTACCCTGCTGCAGACTGGGGTACCCCTTTGATCACATTTTAATTTGATGTTTTAAGTTTCCTTTCCCTTTTTTTGTTTTGGGCGGTTCCCCTCCTTTCGGGGAGCTGCCCCTTTTGAGTTGTCCTTTAGTTAGTTTGATTTTGTTTACTTGATAGAACACAAAAAAATGTCCCTGATTGAGCCATCAATTGAGACTCAATCGGGGAGCTTCATGTTCCCTTTTTAAAGCAGGTGTGTCAGTCTCTCTGCCTGCTAAAGCAGGGAGCACACTGTTGTGTAGTATGTTTTGTAAAAAAAAAAACTTTTGGTGATGGGACCTTCCCCTCCGCAGATTTGTTACATCCATTTAATGGATGTTGGTGAATAGGATATTTCAACAACAATAACTTGCATTTATATGACAGCCATAAGGCAGTAAAACACTTCTTCGGAACATTATCAAACATGCTGCCGCACAAGCACACATTAATATTAGTGTTATGATCCAAGGTCAGAAACTCCAAGATATTTTATGAAGTCAGTCTAGACCTTATGTTTTGCACTTTGTATTTGGCTAGTATAATAAGCATGAGATGGTTCATTTCAGGTATGATTCAAACAAACCCCGAGGGAGCTTTAACCAAACAAACAAAGAACAAAGAAAATTACAGCACAGGAGCAGCCCTTTGGCCCTCCACGCCCACACCAATCATGCTGCCCGACTGAACTAAAACCCCCTACCCTTCTGGGGACCATATCCCTCTATTCCCATCCTATTCATGTATTTGTCAAGAAGCCCCTTAAAAGCCACTATTGTATCTGCTTCCACAACCTCCTCCTGGCAGCGAGTTCCAGACAGCCACTGCTCTGTATTAGAAAAAGTCTGCCTTGTACATTTTTTTTGATTTATTATTGTCACGTATTAAAATACAGTGAAAAATATTGTTTCTTGCACACCATACAGACAAATCATACAAAGGAAAGGAGAGGGTGCAGAATGTGGTGTTACAGTCATAGCTAGGGTGTAGAGAAAGATCAACTTAATGCGAGGTGGGTCCATTCAAAAGTCTGACGGCAGCAGGAAAGAAGCTGTTCTTGAGTCGGTTGGTACGTGACCTCAGACTTTTGTATTTTTTCCCCAAAAGAAGAAGGTGGAAGGGAGGATGCCTGGGGTGCGTGAGGCTCTTAATTATGCTGGTTGCTTTGGCAAGACAGCGGGAGGTGTAGACAGCGTCAATGGATGGGAGGCTGGTTTGCGTGATGGATTGGGCTACATTCACAACATTTTGTAGTTCCTTGCAGTCTTGGGCAGAACAGGAGCCATACCAAGCTGTGAAACAACCAGAAAGAAAGCTTTCTATGGTGTATCTGTAAAACCTGTCTGTTAATCTGTTAAGCCTTGCCCCCTGTATCTTAAACCTACGCCCCCTAGTAATTGACTCTTCCCTGAGTTTATTTAAGAATACAGTTAACAGAGAGAAGGAAAATCAGATGTGCAATTGGCCGCTTGCATCGTGTGACCATTTTCGCCCTTTAAATTGTGATCAAGTACCTACCTGCTCCCTGGCTTCTGCCAGCCCTGTAGCATCCCGTCTAAAGCTGGTGCGAGGGAAACCTGTAGTGAAATTTTCCTGATGCAGCTCCCACTATAAATTCCTTCTGCTGGAATCAGAATCAGAATTACTGTTTTACCAATGCCGGTTGCAACATTTCAAACCTTCAGTTCAATATCTTGCAGCCTGATGTAAGGTATTCATGGATCTGTAAGCATGTGTCTCAGCCTCCCACCCATTGACTCTGTCTACACTTCCCACTGCCTCAGAAAAGTAGCCAGCATAATTAAGTGCCCCACGCACCCCGGACATTCTCTTTTCCGCTTTCTTCCTTCAGGAAAAAGGTACAAAAGTCTGAGGTCACGTACCAACCGACTCAAGAACAGCTTCTTCCCTGCTGCTGTCAGACTTTTGAATGGACCTACCTTGCACTAAGTTGATCTTTCTCTGCACCCTAGCTATGACTGTAACACTACATTCTGCACCCTCTCCTTTCCTTCTCTATGAACAGTATGCTTTGTATAGTGCGCAAGAAACAATACTTTTCACTATATGTTAATGCATGTGACAATAATAAATCAAATCAACTAAAATTCAAATCAAATTCTTTCTAATTCATCTTTTCCTCATCTTTATCCAGCAAAATTGAAAGATGAAGGGTGAAGGACAGAAAGGAATATTATTTGAGTGTAACCATGATATGGAGATGCTGGCGTTAGACTGGGGTGGGCACAGTAAGAAGCCTCATAACACCCGGTTAAAGTCCAACAGGTTCATTTGGAACCATGAGCTTTCGGAGCGCTGCTTCCCAGTCACCTGAGGAAGGAGCAGTGCTCCGAAAGCTTGTGATTCCAAATAAACCCGTTGGACTTTAACCTGGTATTATGAGACTTCTTACTATTATTTGAGTGCTTTTGTTGAACATTAATACTTCCATTGAATTTCCTTTCAGGTGAGAAGATTATATGCATGGTTGGAGCAGGCATATCGACATGTAAGTGATAAAGCTTTTCTTACAAAAGAGGCTTTTAAGATTCATTCTCACCACAGCCTAAGCTAATTTTGGGAGAGGGAACTGAGAAGGTATTTGTTAAGGACAGATCAGAAACTCCTAGGTATTTTATGCTATTAACCTGGACCCTAGCCTTTACATTGGATTTTGGCATTAGGGTGAGTATAAGGTGTTTTTTGTCCGGATATGATTCAAGTGACCCACTGGGGAGCTTTTATCAAAACAAACTTTATTTAGAAACACAGTTAGAATCTTGTCCACCTCTATCAAATCTCCCCATAACCTCCTTTGCTCCAAGGAGAATAACCCCAGTTTGACATCGACAATAAAGAACAAACTCACAGAATATGTTAATACCTGATATGAAATGGGAATGTGGTTAGCACGGCTGCCTCACAGCGCCAAGGACCCAGGTTCAATTCCAGGTGATTATCTGTGTGGGGTTTGCACATTCTCACCGTGTCTGCGTGGGTTTCCTCCAGATTCCTGCCATAGTCTGAAAGATGTGCAGGCTAGGTGGATTGGCCATCCTAAATTACCCCTAAGTGTTGGGAGGATTAGAAGGGTAAATATGTGGGGATATGGGGATAGGGCCTGGGTGGGATCGTTGTCGGTGCAGACTCGATGGGCCAAATGGCCTCCTTCTGCACTGTGGATTCTATGATAACAAAAAGAAGTAGCATAACTTTTGACCAATTAAAATACTTAAACATGGCAAAGTATAATTCTTAACAGCTAGCTACCGCTACTGTTCCAATTTAGCAGTATCCCCCAGAGACATAAATCCTTTCTTTAGAGCCAGTTAGCACAAAAACCAAAGATGCTTATGTAGATATTAAATTTACAGCCTTTTGATACTTCTGGGGCGTTATCCAGACAGACACTTGTCTTATCCTTATGAAGCAACTTCCAGAGAACGCTCTATCCCGGACAAAAGAATCTTGGAGAGAAAGACTTATTTCTTGGCAGATTCCAGCCTCCTCATTGGACAGAGCAAGAGATACAGAGAAAGCAACATCTCTCTAAAAATCCTGAAAGCAGACTACGTTGAGTACTCTCTGAAAGCCTAGTTATGCCCTGTCGTATGATGTTGCCTGTCAATCAAGCCCCACTCTGCAATATCCTGGGGGAAAACACAAAACAACGGAACCCTGCATTAATTCAGATCAGAACAAACAATGTATCAATTATGCTGCTGCAGTAACAGCACAGTGCTGCTGGATTCAGTCAAAACAGCTCCGATAATAAAAACAAACTGCTACAACAGATAATGCACAAAAACCCTACAAATACATTTCTTAAAGGCACAGTATCATCAGAATTTCCATATTACTTTTAATTCATCCTTTTATGGGATGTGGATTTCAGTGGCAGGGCCAGCATTTGTTGCCCATGCCTATTTGCCCTTCAACTGAGTCTCTCGCATGGGCAGTTCAGAAGGCAGTTAACCACATTGCTGTGGGCGTGAAGACACAACTCAGACTGAGTTGGAATGGCAGACTTCCTTCCCTAAAGTGGCATTAGTGAACCAGATGGGTTTTTACGGCACTTGCGATAGTTTTGCATCGTTATTACTCCAGATGTTATTAATTGAACTTAAATTTCATGAGCTGCCTTGGTAGGATTTGAACCTGTGTCTTCCGGGGAATTACCCTGGACCGTAGAGGTAATGTACAGTGAAGTTATCCACCCATGCCCCCGTCTGGCCCAGGGTTATGTACAGCAGGGCAGTCTGAGCATTTCACACAGAGGGGCACCAAAGGTGCTTCACAGAGATGTTGTCAATGAAACCTTGACACTGACTCTTGACACTTGATGCCAAAGATGTGCAGGTTAGGTGGATTGGCCATGCTAAATTGCCCCTTAGTGTCCATAGATGTGTAGGTTAGGTGGATTGGCCATGCTAAATTGCCCCTTGTGTCTAAAGGTTTTTTTTTACTACTCATCCATGGGACACAGGTGTCGCTGGCTGGGCCAACATTGCCCACCCCTAGTTGCCTGAGAGCAGTTGAGAGTCAACCACATTGCTGTGGCTCTGGATGTAGGCCAGACCGGGTAAGGACGGCAGATTTCCTTCCCTAAAGGACATTAGTGAACCAGATGGGTTTTTCTGACAGTTGACAATGGTTTTGTGGCCATCAGTGGATTGTCAATTCAAGATTCTTTTTAATGGAATTCAATTCCAGCATCTTCCATGATGGGATTGGACCCAGATCCTTGAACATTAGCTGAGTTTCAGGATTAATAATCTAGTGATAATACACTAGGCTATTGCCTCCCCTTTTGCCATGCAGTATTGCCCCTTATTGTCAAGGGGTCTGGCAGGGTAAATATGTGGGGTTTCGGGGAGAGGGCCTGGGTGAGATTGTTGTCGGTGCAGGCTCGATGGGCCAAATGGCCTCCTTCTGCACTGCAGGGATTCTATGACTGAACCACATTAGGGTGGAATGGGGTGCGGGTGTGTGTGTGTGTGTGTGCGTGCGCGTGTGTGTGTGCGTGCGTGCGTGCGTGTGTGGGGGGTGTGTGCGGGTGTGCGCACGCGCGCGTGTGCGGGGGTGTGTGTGTGTGTGTGTGTGTATGTGTGTGTGGGTGTGCGCGGGTGTAGTTCAAATGGGAGCCTCGCAGTAAATCTGGAGGCAGTTAATGGAGCACAGAGGGGAGGGCAAAGCCATGGCGAGATTCGGAAATGATAATTAGAAGATTAAAATGGAGGAATCGGCTGACCAGGAACAAACTTGGAATTACGTTAATTTGCACGTGTGTTACAGTGTCAATGGTATTGGTGGAGAATGGAAGCTGCGTTTTCCACATATAACAGGAGTATCTCCCCACACTTGAGTTACCTTGCTTAGCAAGTCTTTATTTCTAACTACTCTTCCTTTCTACTGATTCTCTTTCCCCTGCACAGCGGCTGGAATCCCTGACTTCCGCAGTCCTGGCACGGGCCTCTACCACAACCTGCAGAAGTATGACCTGCCTTACCCAGAGGCCATTTTTGAAACTGGCTACTTCAAGGTGACTGGCGCCTACATTTCTGAGTTTCAGATGATCAAGGCGCATTAGAATTGTGCTCGAGCAAGGATAGCATGCTCAGATCTGACTGCACCTTACACTCTGGTTTGTCTCCTGGCTCTTGTACACTGCCCTCACTCTGGGTGGGTCACAATACTCTGCTGTATTACGATCCTAAACCTATATCTTTGACCAAGCTTTTGGTTGCCTGTCCTAATGTGTTAATTGGAGTCAGACTTATGACACTTCTGGGGAAATGCCTTGGGACTATTTCCAACGTTAAAAGTGCTGTTTCTCTACAAGACCACACAATATAGGAGCGGAATTAGGCCATTCGGCCCATCAAGTCCGCTCTGCCATTCAATCATGACTGATATGATTCTCCTGCCTTCTCCCCATAACCTTTGATCCCCTTATTAATCAAGAATCTCTGTCTTAAATACACTCAATGACCCGGCCTCCTCTGTGGCAATGAGTTCCACAGATTCACTACCCTCTGGCTGAAGAAATTCCTCCTCATCTCTGTTTTAAAGGATTGTCCCTTCACCCTGAGGTTGTGCCCTCGAGTTCTCGCCTCTCCCACGAGAGGAAACGTCCTCTCCACATCCACTCCTTCCAGGCCTCTCAGTATTCTGTAAGTTTTAATTAGATCCCCCCCCGCCCCCCATCCTTCTAAACTCCATCCAGTACAGACATAGATTCCTCATATGACAAACCTTTCATTCCAGGGATCATTCTTGTGAGCCTCCTGTGGATCCCCATAAGGCCAGCACACCCGTCCTTAGGTATAGGGTCCAAAACTGCTCACAGTATTCTAAATAGGGTCTGACCAGAGCCTTATACAGCCTCAGCAGCACATTCCTGCTCTAGAACTGAATGCTAACGTTGAATTTGACTTCTTAACTGCCAAATTAACCTGCACATTAACCTTAAGAGAACAAGATTTCTAAGTCCGGTTGGTGACTCAGTTGGTAACTCTCACCCCTAACTCACAAAATCCAGGTTCAAGTTCCCACTCCAGGCTTGAGGGCAGAATTGGAGACTGATCCTTCAGTGCAGCACTGAGGGGGTGCAGCATAGTCAGTGGTGCCATCTTTTGGATAAGACATAAACTGAGGTGCTGTTTGTTGTGGGGGTGGGGGTGTGTTAAAAGCTCCCACAGCATTATTTATCTAGGAGGAACAGGGGAGTTTTTACACCAGCATTTTGACTGCTTCGATGAGCACGGCACAAACAGTGATCTGATCCTTACCTGTCCACCGGTGGTTAGCACTGCTGCCTCTCAGTACTAGGGACCTGGGTTTGATTCCCAGCCTCGGGTCACTGTCTGTGCAGAGTTCACACATTCTCCCTGTGCCGGTTTCCTCCAGGGGCTCTGGTTTCCTCCCACACTTCAAAGATCTGCAGGTTATATGGATTGGCCATGTTAAATTGCCCCTTAGTGTCAGGGGACTATCTAGGATAAATGCATAGGGTTACGGGGATAGGGCCTGGGTGCGATTATGATCAGTGCAGACTTGATGGGCTGAATGGCCTCCTTCTGTGCTGTAGGATTCTCTGTTGTTTATGGGAGTTTGCTGTTCTGAAATTTTTTTTTTAATGTTTATTTATTAGTGTCACAAGTAGGCTTACATTAACACTGCAATGAAGTTACTGCGAAAATCCCCTAGTTGCCATACTCCGGTGCCTGTTCGGAGTATGAGGGAGAATTTAGCACGGTCAATGCAACCTAACCAGCATGTCTTGCGGAATGTGGGAGGAAACCAGAGCACCCGGAGGAAACCCAAGCAGACACGGAGGGGGGGATATTGCAGACTCCACACAGACAGTGACCCAAGCCAGGAATCGAACCCTGGTCCCTGGCGCTGTGAGGCAGCAGTGCTAATCACTGTGCCACCCTAAGGACAAGTTAAAGGTTCTCTGTTGTACTCCCATGTGTCTGTGACTGTTTTTCAATGTCCTGTGTTAATGTTACCATTTGTTTCAGCAACACCCGGAACCATTTTTCGCCTTGGCCAAGGAGCTGTACCCAGGGCAGTTTAAGGTAAGAAATGTCACTCACAAAAGTATTTGCACAAAATATTTCAACCTAAACCCGCACCTTAAATCAGCGTGTAACTGTGACCAGGCACACCCAGGTTGCTCCCTGCCTGTCCTGTTGATGGAGCGGCAGTAGGGATTCAACAGTTAGTGCTGTAATGCTAAGAAAATACATCTATGTATCGTTATCAAAGAACAGAATCCTTACGCTGCAGCAAGAGGCCATTCAGCCCATCGAGTCAGCACTTATTCTCAACCTGGCCCAGCCCTGTCCTATCCCATGTATTTATTCTGCTAATCCACCCAACTCGCACATCTTGGGACACTAAGGGGCAATTTAGCGTGGCCAATCTACCTAACCTACAATCTTGGGACACTATGGCTAATCCACCTAACCTACATATCTTTGAACATAAAGGGAAAATTTACCCGTAGCCAATCCACCTAACCTGCATTTCGTGGGATGGAAACTGGAACACTTGGAGGAAACCCACGCAGATACGGGGAGAATATGCAAACTCCACATAAACAGTGACCCAAGGCCGGGAATTGAACCCGAGTCCATGGTGCTGTGAGGCAGCAGTGCTAGCCACTGCTAAGGTTAAAGTTTATTCATTAGTGTCACAAGTAAGGCTTACATTAACACTGCAATAAAGTTACTGTGAAATTCCCCTAATCCGGACAGGCAGTCCGGCGCCTGTTCGGGTCAATGCACTCTAACCGGCAAGTCTTTGGGAGGAAACCGGAGCACCTGGGGGAAACCCACACAGACACGGGGAGAATGTGCAGGCTCCACACAGACAGTGACTCCAAGGTTGGGAATCAAACCCCCGGGTCTCTGGCGCTGCGAGGCAGCGGTGCTAACCCACTGTGCCACCTCTGCTCCAGTATGCCACCTATGATTCTATAATCTGTGTATTTGGACAGAGAGTACCTGTCTCCTCTAATAACGAATGTGTCTTTTCTGCAGCCCACTGTTTGCCATTACTTTATGCGGATGCTACGAGACAAGGGGTTACTGTTACGCTGTTATACACAGGTACAATCTGCCACTGTCTACTCTTTTCACTCTCTCTTCACTGACGGCTCACAAACCACCTGAAAGATACCCAAACCTGGCCGTGGGAGTTCAGAGATCAGCCAGTGCAGGCTCTCGCCACTTGCTAAGTACAGTCCAGTAGTCAGTGTAAAATGATTGAACCGTTTGTGGTGATGTGTCCCCTGCCTTGTTGCCTCTGAGCTGGCTGCCATCGTGTGGTCTAGTGGGGAACTGCAGCCATTCCTGAAAAATATCATAGAGTCTCTACAGTGAAGAAGGAGGCTGTTTGGCCCATCGAGTGTGCACTGACTCTCCGACAGAGCATCTTACCCAGTTCCTGTCACCGTGACCCCACATATTTAAACACTAATCCCCCAATCTTTATGTTTTGGGACCCTAAGGGGCAATTTAGCATGGCCAGTCCACTTAACCTGCACATCTTTGGTCACCATGGGGCAATTTAGCATGGCCAATGAATCTAACCTGTATATATTTGGACTGTGGGAGGAAACCCACGCAGACATAAGGAGAATGCAGTGTACTTTCTGAGAAGACTAAGGAAATTTGGCATGCCCGCTACGACTCTCACCAACTTTTACAGATGCACCATAGAAAGCATTCTTTCTGGTTTTATCACAGCTCGGTATGGGCTCCTGCTCTGCCCAAGACCGCAAGGAACTACAAAAGGTCGTGAATGTAGCCCAGTCCATCAAGCAAACCAGTCTCCCATCCATTGACTCTGTCTACACTTCCTGCTGCCTCGGCAAAGCAGCCAGCAAACTTAGGGACCCCATGCATTCCAGACATTCTCTCTTCCACCTTCTTCCTTCGGGAAAAAGGTACAAAAGTCTGAGGTCTCATATCAACTCAAGAAAAGCTCCTTCCCTGCTGCCATCAGACTTTTGAATGGATTTATCTTGCATTAAGTTGATCTTTCTCTGTACCTTAGCTATGACTGTAACACTACATTCTGCACTCTCTACTTCTCTATGAATGGTGTGCTTTGTCTGTATAGCGCGCAAGAAGCAATATTTTTCACAGTCTGTTAATACATGTGACAATAATAAACCAAATAAATAATTCAAACAGATAAGTTAGAGGGGTAAATATGTGGGGTTTTGGGCATTGAGCCTGATGGGAAGCTGTGTTGGAGGACTATGGGCCAAATGGCCTCCTTCTGCACAGTTGGGATTCTGTGATATTTGTGGAGTTAAATCTTCACACTCGGCCCTGTTGGGATTTGAATTCCGGTTCCCTGGAGCATTATTTGAGGGAATGCTGTGAACTCAGACGTGTGCCTTTTGTTCCAGTGCTGGTTGGTTCTGTGTGGGCTTGTTGATTTTTCCTAGCATCAAACCTCATTTTGCTGTTATTTTGTCCTTGATGCTGTATTCTAGAACATTGACACCTTGGAACGAGTGGTTGGGCTCAAGGATGAGGACTTGATAGAGGCACACGGGACATTCTACACCTCTCACTGCACCAACAGTGAGTGCAAGAAGCAGTATAACCTGGAGTGGATGAAAAGTAAGTTTGTGTGCATTCCCTCCCTTCCAAAACCCATGTATTAGGATGATAGTTATTGCCTCTGTACCATGCCTTAAGTAAAAAGTCTGACAACACCAGGTTTAAGTCCAACCGATTTATTTGATAGTAAACTCACAAGCTTTCGGGGTTAGCCCCTTCGTCAGGTGAATGGAGAGTTCTGGCCTCAGACAGAGCATACAAAGCACAGACAGTTTAAGATTACTGATTAGAATGCAAATCTTTACACTTAACCTGCTGTTCAAGTCCTAAAGTGGCTGACAATGTGTGTGGAAGGAGCACTGATCACAGGTTAAAGAGATGTGTATTGTCTCCAGACAGTACAGTGAGGTTTTGCAAACCCAGGCAAGTCACGGGGGTTATAGATAGTGCGACATGAACCCAAGATCCCTGTTGACACCGTCCTCATGTGTGCGGAACTTGGCTATCAGTCTCTGCTCAGCAACTCTGCGCTGTTGTGTGTCGTGAAGGCCGCCTTGGAGAACGCTTACCCGAAGGTCAGAGGCTGAATACCCGTGACCGCTGAAGTGTTCGCCAACAGGAAGGGAACAGTCTTGCCTGGTGATTGTCGATCAATGCTCATTCATCCATTGTCATAGTGTCTGCATACATTGGGGAGACCATGCAGACGCTACGACAACAGATGAATGAGCATTGCTCGACAATCACCAGGCAAGACTGTTCCCTTCCTGTTGGCGAACACTTCAGTGGTCACAGGCATTCAGCCTCTGACCTTCGGGTAAGCATTCTCCAAGGCGGCCTTCGTGACACACGACAGCGCAGAGTCGCTGAGCAGAGACTGATAGCCAAGTTCCGCACACATGAGGACGGTCTCAACAGGGATTTTGGGTTCATGTCGCACTATCTGTAACCCCCATGACTTGCCTGGGTTTGCAAAACCTCACTCACTGTACTGTCTGGAGACAATACACATCTCTTTAACCTGTGATCAGTGCTCCTTCCACTCACATTGTCGGCCACTTTAGGACTTGAACAGCAGGTTAGTTGTAAAGATTCACATTCTAATCAGTAATCTGTAAACTGTCTGTGCTTTATATGCTGTGTCTGAGGCCAGAACTCTCCATTCACCTGACGAAGAGCTTAACCTCGAAAGCTTGTGAGTTTACTATCAAATAAATCGGTTGGACTTAAACCTGGTGTTGTCAGACTTTTTACTGTGTTTACCCCAGTCCAACGCCGGCATACCCACATCATGCCATAAGCTCCAGCAGCACTCCTTCAGCTCTGCACTCTAGACACAGCCTAGTTTATTTGCCTGAATCTTTGGAGTTTTTGAAAACTTTCTCCAACAGAATGTGGGCATTACTGACCAGACCAACATTTGTTGTCCGTCCCTAATTGCCATCGAGAAAGTGGTGGTAAGCCATGTGGTGTACAGTAAGAAGTCTCACAACATCAGATTGAAGTCCAGTGGGTTTATTGGGAATCACGAGCTTTTGGAGCACTGCTCCTCCGTCAAGTAACTCTCGTTCTCCCCGTGTCTGCGTGGGTTTTCTCTGGATGCTCTGGTTTCCTCCCACAGTCCAAAGATGTGTGGGTTATGTGGATTGGCCATGTTAAATTGCCCCTTAGTGCCCCAAGATGTGTGGGTTACATGGATTGGCCATACTAAATGGCCCCTTAGTGTCCCAAAATGTGTGGATTAGGTGGATTGGCCATGCTAAATTGCCCCTTAGTGTCCCGAGATGTGTGGGTTAGATGGATTGACCATGCTAAATTGTCCCTTGGTGTCCCAAAATGTGTGGGTCAGGTGGATTGGCCATGCTAAATTGTCCCTTGGTGTCCCAAAATGTGTGGGTTAGGTGGATTGGCCATGCTAAATTGCCCCTTAGTGTCCAGAGATGTGTGGTTTAGATGGATTGGCTACTAAATTGCCCCTGAGGGTCCAAAGATATGCAAATTCGATTAATTAGCTATGGGAAATATGTGGGGCTATGGGGATAGAGTGGAGGAGGGGGCCTGGGTAAGAAACTCTGGCAGAGAGTCAGTACAGACCTGATAGGCCGAATGGCCTTTTCTGCATTGATCTGGCAACACCCACCCTCCAACCATCACCTGTTGGGTGAAGCTGGGAAGAGTTTTCAAGCCAAATAGACCATAGATTATTTTCTCGATTCTGTGTGCAAGGTGAGTAACATTAGGATCACCAAACACAAACAGTGTTAACCTCACGCTCGCTCGAGAGGCCAGCTGGGAGGATGCGGTGAGACAGAGCCACCACTGAGCAGCAACTGGTGTTGCAGCAAAAGAAAGTGACCAGTTCACAAGCTCCTTTCCTTCCTGTTGCTCTCTTGTGTTTGAGCAAGTATTGCCAAAAATTACTTTCGCAGCCACACGCACCTCCTTCCTCAGCAACTGTCTCCAGTTAAAGGGTGTCTGTTTGGCTAATTTAACATGAAGACACATTTAGAGTACCTCTGTCCACAGATATATTATGTTCTATACATTATGATATTAATACAATATTTACAACACTTCAAAAGTACTCTAATGGTTATAAATCGCTTTAAGAAGGTCAGTAGTCATGAAAGGCGCTATATAAATACAAGTTTTAATTTAGCTGTGAGGTGTTTTGGGACAACAGGAGGAAATGAAAAGATCTGACAGTGCAGCACTCCCTCAGCACTGACCCTCTGACAGTGCAGCACTCCCTCAGCACTGACCCTCTGACAGTGCAGCACTCCCTCAGCACTGACCCTCTGACAGTGCGGCGCTCCCTCAGCGCTGACCCTCTGACAGTGCGGCACTCCCTCAGCACTGACCCTCTGACAGTGCGGCACTCCCTCGGCACTGACCCTCTGACAGTGCGGCACTCCCTCGGCACTGACCCTGCCACAACCTGAAAGATATGCTGGTTTATCCATGTTAAATTCTCCCTCAGTGTACCTGAACAGCTGCCGGAGTGTGACGACTGGGGGATTTTCTCAGTAACTTCATTGCAGTGTTAATGTAAGCCTTACTTATGACACTAATAAACAAATAGCTGCTGGTGGTTTGATGTCAGGATTTGTCTGTCACGAGAATGGAGGGTGATTGATAAAGTTGCCTTTTCTTCCTCAGCCTCGCTGTGGTCATTGTGCTCTGCTGCATTTTGTGATGCTCGATTGTAGTTTTAGGCTTTGAATTATGTTGCTAATCCTGTTTTCCCCTTTTCTGTAATCCTGCAAACAGCGCAGATCTTCACAAAGCCGCTGCCAAAGTGCGAACAGTGTGACTCTGTCGTGAAGCCCGGTGAGTCAAATCAAATCAATGCAAAAAACAGCCCTGAACCCGCCATTGACGGGTGAAACCATCAGAGTGATCGGACTGTCCTCGTGAATGCGTTACTGACAGGATGTTTAGAATCATTATCGAATCTTTATAAGGCAGGAGAGGCCACTCGGCCCATTGAGTCTGCACCTACTCTCTGACGGAGTATCTTACCCAAGCCATATCCTTATCCCTGTAACCTGCACATTTCCCATGGCACCCTCCACCTTACCTGCACAACTTTGGACACTAAGGGGCAATTTAGCATGGCCAATTCACCCTAACCTACACATCTTTGGACACTAAGGGGCTATTTAGCATGGCCAATCCACCCAACCTGCACACCTTTGGACATTAAGGGGCAATTTAGCATGTCCAATTCACCCTAACCTGCACATCTTTAGACACTAAGGGGCAATTTAGCATGGCCAGTCCACCGAAACTACACATCTTTGGACACTAGGGGGCAATTTAGCATGGCCAATCCACCTAACCCATACAGCTTTGGATGCTAAGGGCAATTTAGCATAACTAATCCACCTAACCTCCACATCTTTGGACGCTAAGGGGCAATTTAGCATGACTAATCCACCTAACCCGCACATCTTTGGAGTGTGGGAGGAAACTGAAGCTCCCGGCGGAAACCCACGCAGAGACAAGGACAACGTGCAAACTCCACACAGACAGTGACCCAAGCTGGGAATCGAGCCTGGGTCCCTGGCACTGTGAGGCAGCAGTGCTAACCCACTGTGCCATTCAATTAGATATCTCCAAATGACTGCCTACCTTCTGTAATACATAACACTTTTTCTTTAAGTCCCAACCACTTCCCCAGCATAGAAATCATTTCTCCGCTTGCATTTCCTGTGCTGCACTAGAATACATGATTTAATTTGGTGATTAGGCACATCTGTTCCCAATAGATGAAGGAGTAGGGAATCATTGCTCTCTCTCCCACTTCTGCCCTCCCCCCAACTATGCCCTTCTCCCCTTAACCTCCTGCCCAACATGTGCCCTCTCATGTCCCCCCCACTCCTCCTCCCCCCTTGCCCACACACACACACACACATTCTCTTTCTTCCTTGGCACGCATGCTCTCTCTCCTCTCTCTCTTCCTGTTCACCCTTGCACACTCTTTATCTCTTCCCTTGCACACTCTCTCTCTCTTCCTTTCCATGCACGCTCTCTCTCTCTCTCTCTCTCTCTCCCCTCTCTGGATAAAAGCAAATTACTGTAGACACTGGGGTCAGAAAATCTCAGCAGGTCTGGCAGCATTAAGGAGAGAAAGAACTGACATTTCGAATCCACATGACCCTCTGTCAAAGCATCATCTGGACAAAGGGTTGTTAACAACGACTCAAAACGCCAGCTCTTTTCTCTCCTTACAGATGCAGCTAGACCTGCTGAGATTTTCCAGCATTTTCTCTTTTGCTCTCTCCCCTCGTCCTTGCACCCACTCTCTCTTACCCCCCGTGTACACTCTCTCTTCCCCTCCCCTCTTGTACACGCTCTCCCTCTCTGTCTCTCTCTCTCTCCCCTTCCACTCTGTCTCCAGCAGGAACCATTGAGTGGTGTACAGGAGCGGGACGCTACCTGTTTAATACTAATTAATTAATATTAATCAGGCCAAGCAAGAGATGGTTTGAGGGAGTTAGAACCATTGAATCATAAAAAAACTACAGCACAAACAGGCTCTTTGGCCCACAAGTTGCGCTGATCTTACCTCTACCAGCTAGGCTTACCTATAACCCTCAATCCTATTAAATCTCATGTACTCATCCAGAAGTCTCTTAAAAGACCCCAACGAATTTGCCTGCACCACCACCGATGGCAGCCGCTTCCACTCACCCACACTAGGGTTCGAGTTGGAAGAATCTTAGTGGAAGAATGGTAAATGTTCCGTCTGGGTCGGTTTTATAGGTTGTAAAGGGTGGGAAATGCAGCGGATCTTCCAAACAAAATGAGTGGGAGAGTGGTGTCTATCCTGCCTCCCTCCCAAGTTTCCTGTGATCCGTCCGAGAGGCATTTCTGAATGTCTTCCAGCCCAGGCTGAGAAAAATATGAAATCAAGGCATGCCTTTGGTATTGTGAAAGGAAAGTGCTGCTTTCTGAGTTTAATCCTCATTTATTCCTCTGAATAGACATTGTGTTCTTTGGTGAGAGCCTCCCTCCTCGCTTCTTTGCTACGATGGAGTCTGTAAGTATCATCGCAGTCGCCACGGTCAATGTTGAAATGTGTTTGATCCCCAAAGCCTGTTGCTACCAAGTCTCCCGGGTTTGGGGCAGTGACACTGGGTTAACACATGCACTCAGTAGAGTGGGCATACTTCCACCATTGTGCATTAGCTCAACATTTTTACACTCGCACTGCTCTCCCTTGAGGCTTTCCCCTGCCTGGTTACATAAGAACAGAACTAGAAGTAGAAGTAGGCCCCCCAGATCTGCTCTGCCATTTAATAAGATCACAGCGATTGGACTATCCCGCACCCCGCCACTATCAGACAATGATCAGCTCTCTCGCCCTCCCCCACTACAGGATGTTCTGACCTGCCTCCCACCCCCTAGAGGATGATCTGTGTCAGAGAGCCGCTTTCTCTGCTTTTTTTTTCTCGATACAGATGCACTTTTTCAGATTTTTTTTCTAACTGCGCGTGTGCAGTTCGGAGCTCTGATCGTTCTGGTCGCGCTAAGCCCCGCCCACAGCGCAAATCGGACTGGAGCCAGCTGAAAGCGTATTGGGGGGGTGGGGGGGGGGCGCCTGAAAGCAGATTTCAAGGTGGGATCTGTACTACGCCCAGATTCGGCACTTAGAATCAAAATGGTAAAATCGGGCCCTTAGTGTCCAAAGATGTGCAGGTTAGATGGATTGGCCATGCTAAATTGACCCTTAGTGTCAGGGGGATTAGCAGGGTAAATATGTGGGGGTTATGGGGATAGGGCTGGGATTGTTGCCAGTGCAAACTCGATGGGCTGAATGGTGTCTTTCTGCGCTGCAGGGATTCTATGCGATAGTGGACTCAAGCTGACACAGTTGGAATTCCTAAAGCAGCTCAGCATTGCTTCTGTGAGTGAAAGCAACATTTTTATTGAAAGGCCAAGCAGCAGTGTTACCAAGACAACAGGCTTTTCAATCTAGCCAATCAATTTGAATCAGGCACTTAGATACCAAGAACCTATTAAATTTAAATCTGATGGACAACCTACAACCAATGCTATTGTGGGAAATGTTGATACGTCACCACGGGTATAAAAGAAGGAGGCTGTGGGACAAAGGGAAAATAGCAACTGCCACCTGCCTCCTCCTCAAAGCTGCTGCTGTGATGCGGTTCAAAGCTTCAGTCACATTCCAGCAGTTGGTCTGAACGCACTAGGTAGCAAATGCTGACCAACTATTCTTAGTAAGCAGAGGTTGACCCTTCCTCTGAGAACTAACACTGAAACACCCAAAGAGGAGTACCTCGCCCTGTAATCTGTAAAAAGTGTGTGTGATGTGGTGTGAGCTACTCTTCAGCAACTCCTAGTGGTTAAATAAAAATAAATCCCTGACTCTCTTTAAAATCAACACACAACAATTTATTTATCTAAATAACACTGAACAAATTAAGTAAACTATTAACAAACCGAATAAATCCCCTCGAACTAATAACTATTCCCGAACAAAACAAGATTCTAATGGAATGCTGTTCCAATAAATACAATTCCCACTCATTAACAAAAATAGAATTTTAGTCATTCTCTAAGTTACAACCAGGTTTTGTCTTCCAGAATTTTCTGGGTTTTCTCTGTTGAGACTTCTGTCTGGAACCTCTTTCTTCTTTGGTTCCTTTGCTATCTGGATGGAGCTTTCTCTAGGATAAAGATGAAGCTGTGAGATTCAGTGATTCTCTCTCTGTCTAGCTCTCTCTCTCTTTCTCAAGAGAGCGGGAGAGAGAGAGAGAGTTATGAGCTGTTAGCTCTGCCGAGGTTCTGCAGGATGTGTAGTCCAAGTCAATGGATGGGAGGCTGGTTAAGAACGATGGAAGTTTCATTTAAAGTAAAGTCAAGTTTATTTATTAATCAGAAGTAGGCTTACATTAACACTGCAACAAAGTTAATGTGAAAATCCCCTAGTTGCCATTCTCTGGCACCAGTTCAAGTACACTGAGGGAAAATTTAGCATGGCCGATGCATCTAACCAGCACGTCTTTGGACTGTAGGAGGAAACCCGAGCACCCGGAGGAAACCCACAGAGACATGGGGAGAATTTGTAGACTCCGCACAGACAGTGACCCAAGCCAGGAATCGAACCAGGGTCCCTGGCACTGTGAGGCAGCGGTGCTAACTGTGCCACACCCAGGCCAGGGGACAGGAACTTCAATGCTGGTTCCCATCATCGGGGCTGACGTAATCATGACAAGAAAAACCCAATATTTCTAATCTTGAAAGTGGCCAATTCTTCGCACAAGTGGTCAAAACCACGAAAGGAGAAGGGTGGTGAAGGATCGATTATCTGAACAGATGATCATTCTAGTGAATTCAGGAGTGAGATATCTTTTAACATTGCTGCATTGAGTTCCCCTGAAGTGAATAGATGCAGGAAGCAGCCAGTAAATGATGCTGGCCAGTGGTGAGCGTAAGACGTCTCTGAGGTCACACTGTGCGTCTGCACGAGGCAGAAGTTCTATTTTTAGCCCATCTTCAAGGAATCTGCCACAGCGTTTTAAATTCACATAATATGAAGGCTCGGTTACGGGAAACGTGGCATTTATCCCCATTCAATGTCCCCTGGCTGTCAGCTCTCCTGGCAATGGAAGCAGTCCCTCCCTATTTAATCTTATAAAACTCTCCACAAGTTTGAACATCTGTAGCATTGTGTTTAACACTGCTGCTTCACAGTTCCAGGGTCCTGGGTTCGATTCCCTGCTCGGGTCACTGTGTAGAGTTTGCACGTTCTCCTCGTGTCTGCGTGGGTTTTCTCTGGGTGCTCCGGTTTCCTCCCACACCCCAAAGATGTGCTATTAGGCTGATTGGAAGTAATAAATTGTCCCTAAATTAGTTTCCCTCAATGTGGATTGCCATAAAACAATAGATAAGGGTCATGGGTGGAGGGGAGGACTGGTAATGTTAAAATGGTGGCGCGGGCTCGTTGGGCCGAAGGGCCTGTTTCCCGGGCTGTTTTTGTTCTTTGTATGTGTACGTATTAGTGGGTATAATATGTAGGGATATGGGGGTAGGGCCTGGGTGGGATTGTGTTTGGTGCAGACTCGATGGGCCGAAGGGCCTCTTTCTGCACTGTAGGATTCTATGATTCTGTATTGAATCTCCCCATAACCCTATCTGCGGTAGAAAAGGCAAATCCCAGTGGATTTCATAGAGTAGAGTCTTAGAACCCCTATAGTGCAGCAAGAGGCCATTCAGCCCATCTATTCAGCACTGACTGATAGAGCATCTAAGGCAGGCCCTAACCCTATAACACCACATATTTACCCCTCTAATTCTGCTAACCTGCACATCTTTGGACACTAAGGAGCAATTTAGGTTGGCCAATCCATCTAACCACATCTTTGGAACTAAGGGGCAATTTAGCATGGCCAATCCACCTAATCTGCACATCTTTAGTCTGTTGAAGGAAACCGGAGCACCCAGTGGAAACCCATGTCGCCACAGGGAGAACATGCAAACTCCACATTGACAGTGACCTAAGCCTGGAATTGAACCCAGGTCCCTGGCGTTGTGAGACAGCAGTGCTAACCACTGTGCCATCGTGCCTCCCTTGTCCAACTATTCCCCACAGCCCTTGCCCTCTAATTCACCTGAGGACTGTACACTCAGCCCTAAGCGCAATGTCACAGCTACTGACTATGGTTATTCAAATGTCAGCGTTGCCTGATTAAAAGTGTCAAGCCTTAAGGAAATGCCCAGCAAAGTCTCCAGTGTGCAGTGCCTGTAGCACCTTTTGTTCATTGTGTCACAACCTTTCATAGAATCATACAGTGCAAAAGGAAGCCATTCAGCACAGACCATAATCCCATCCAGTTCCTATCCCCATAACACCATGCATTTGCCCTAGCTAGTCCACCTAAACACTAAGGGGCAATTTAGCATGGCCAATCCACCTAACCTACACATCTTTGAAGCTTGGGAGGAAACCGGAGCACTCAGAGGAAACCCACGCAGACACAGGGAGAACACAAACAGTGACCCAAGCCAGGAATCAAACCCGGGTCCCTAGACCAGTGAGGCAACAGTGCTAACCACTGTGCCACCGTGCCGCTGGTGACATGTTCTGCAGTTATTTGCCAATGACTTGAAATACGTGTCTGACACGGGAGCTCCATGCTGACCTCCCAATAACCAATGGAGACATCACCAGGTTCAAACCCAGTGCCCGACCCTTGCATTTAACATAAATACTTCTTTTAACTTCGTAAAGCCTGTTTTATTTTGTGAAACACACACAGTCCCTTGGATGAGCAAGAAGGGGAGACTGTAATTGCGATCGTGAGCTTCTTGACCCGTGTTTTAATCAGCTCGTTTGTCTGTTTTATTTCAGGATTTCCCCAAGTGTGACCTCCTCATCATCATGGGCACATCCCTGCAGGTCCAGCCGTTTGCATCGCTTGCCAGCAGGTGGGGCAAATCTCTCCCAAATCGGGAGGGGGGGAGGTGGGTGTGTGTGTGGTGGTGGTGGACACGTTGGAAAGGACGCAAATTAAAATCACAAGATATGCCACAGAAAAGCTTGCAGCACCCCCTGGAAGCCATTCGGTCCACCGTGTTGCTGCTAGCCCTCTGTCGGGGTCATGCAACATCAGAAAAGCAATAGAGGGTATATAGAATTAAAGGGCAGGTTTGAATGCAGAAGTTAATCATTGCTGAAGCTCGTAAGATAGTCGTCCAAGGAAGATTAGATAGTTGGCTGACAAAAGTGAATATTAAAGGACATATAGAATGAGCAGGAGCGTGGCTCATGTGTGGGATAGAACAAAGAAACTTGAGGGTTAGACAGGGTCGATTCAGAAAGAATGTTCCCGATGGTGGGGGGAGTCCAGAACTAGGGGGGTCATAATTTGAGGATAAGGGGTAAACCTTTTAGGACTGAGGTGAGGAGAAATTTCTTCACCCAGAGGGTGGGGAATGTGTGGAATTCACTCCCACAGAAAGTAGTTGAGGCCAAAACAAAAGGTTATGGGGATTAGCGGGTAAATATGTAGGGTTATGGGGGTAGGGCTCGGGTGGGATTATGGTCGGTGCAGACTTGATGGGCCGAAGGGCCTCTTTCTGCACTGTAGGGTTCCATGATTCTATGATTCATAGTGTGATTTCAAGAAGAAATTAGATATAGCTCTTGGGGCTAAAGAGATACGAGGGGGAAGGGGGGGAATCAGGATAGTGAATTTGAGGATCAGCCAGATCATGATGAATGGTGTAGCAGGTTCCTCCCGCTTCTAGTTTCTATGAATCCTATGCTTATTGGGCAGGGTTAGTACAGTGACAGAAAATGTAGTTGAGAAGAGGTGAGATATAGTTTTTTTTTAATTCATTTATGGGCCATGGGTGTTGCTGGCTGGACCAGCATTTATTGCCCATCCCTAGTTGCCCTTGGAGGGCTGTTGAGAGTCAACCACATTGCTGTGGCTCTGGAGTCCCGTGTAGGCCAGACCGGGTAAGGACGGCCGATTTCCTTCCCTAAAGGGCATTAGTGAATCAGATGGGTTTTTCTGACAATGGTTTCATGGTCATCAGAAGATTCTTAATCCCAGATTTTTTTTCATTGAATTCAAATTCCACCTGCTGCCGTGGCGGGATTCGAACCCGGGTCCCCCAGAACATTAGCCGCGTTTCTGGATCAGGAGTCTGGCACTAATACCACTAGGCCATTGCCATGATCTGATTGAATGGCCGCAAGGGGCTGAATGGCCTTCTCCTGTTCCTGTATTCTGCAATAAGGCAATGTACCAAGTAAGGAAAAGCAGAAGTGAATTCCAGTGACTAACCCCAATGCCCAGAGCTGCTCTGACCCAACAGGTTTCTACTTCAAATACTAGCTTTTTTTTCATTTTGGATGCTGGTGGTTCCGGTTTCCCCTTCCTCCTTTTATAATACTGTGGTTTTATATGTAGCTATGGTACTGAATATACTTCCTAAACCGGTGTAACCTCTCCCTAACTGTGGGATTGCAGATATAGCACCTGGATAAGATGTTCTGCTGGAGAGTTGATGCAGACTCATAGAATTATAGAATCCCTACAGTGCAGAATGGGTCTTTGAGTCTGCATCAACTCTCCGACAGAGAATCTTACCCATGTTCTATATTTGTAATCCCCCTAACCTACACATCTTGGGATACCAAGGAACAATTTAGCATGGCCAATCCACCTAACCTGCACATCTTTGGAGGAAACAGGAAGAAACCCACGCAGACATGGGAAGAATGTGCAGACTCCACACAGACAGTGACCCAAGCCGGGATTCGAACCCTGGGTCCCTGGCACTGTGACGCAGCAGTGCTAACTACAGTGCTGCCGAATGGCCTCCTTCTGGATTCTACAATTAAGTCCTGAAGTGGGTCTGGACTTGAACCCAGAGCTCACTACACCTCAAGAGTCCCCCCACCCTGCCCGTCCCAAGGCAAGAACATCCCTCCTTAAATAAGGAGACCAAAATTATACGCCACCTTCTGAGAGGGGTGACAGCGATAAATTGCCAGGGACGCCAGGAGTGAACATTTTAAAACAAAGGCATTGCCTAATCTGAGATTAGCCACTGAGGCAGAATAGAGGAATCGGTTTCTGTGAGATGCTGCAATTCTCTGGTGGTATTTGATCAAAACCCTGTGGCAGGAACGAGTGCCTCTCCACAGCGATGACCTAATAGATTCAAACTCAACCCTGTTCTGCCACTTGTGACTCTACAGGATGTTGCGAGCTGCGCTGTGGTTCGCAAGGGTACTGTGCTAATGAGGCTGTCTTCCTCTCTCTCACTCAGGGTGCCTGACACAACACCAAGGCTTCTCATTAACAAGGAAATAACTCGTCAGGTGAGTCCCAGCACCAGAAATCCTCCGGCAAAGGCTTCACCAGCTTGGATAAACTAATCCTTTATTAACTCTGTGCACTACCCTCAAACGTTGCATACTGAACATGACAGCAAGTCAGCCTGAGGTGGTTGGAGAAAGAGAGACCTTGAATCGATATAGCACTTTCCACAACCTCAGAACTTCCCAAAGCTTTTCCCAGCTAACAAAGCATTTTTAGACTCAGTTAATTAAAATAGTGTTGGGAAGCCGGTCGGCCAATTTGAATACAGTGAGGTCCTACAAACGTCAGGGTGCTAGTGACCAGATAACCAATCAACATCACCGACTGAGGGACAAATATAGGGCAGGGACAACTCGTCATTTTCAAATAATTAAGGACAGCACGGTGGTTAGCACTGCTGCTTCACAGTGCCAGGGACCTGGGTTCAATTCCAGCCTTGGGTGACTGACTGTGTGGAGTCTGCATGTTCTTCCTGTGTCTGCATGGGTTTCCTCCGGGCGCTCCGGTTTCCTCCCACAGTCTGAAAGATGTGCAGGTTAGGTGGATTGGCCATGTTAAATTGCCCTTTACTGTCCAAAGATGTGCAGATTAGATGGATTGGCCATGCTAAATTGCCCCTTAGTGTCCAAAGATGTGCAGATTAGATGGATTGGCCATGCTAAATTGCCCTTTACTGTCCAAAGATGTGCAGATTAGATGAATTGGCCATGCTAAATTGCCCCGTAGTGTCCAAAAATGTGTAGGTTAGGCAGATTGGCCGTGCAAAATTGCCCTTAGTGTCCAAAGATGTGTAGGTTAGGTGGATTGGTCGTGCTAAATTGCCCTTAGTGTCCAAAGATGTGTAGGTTAGGCAGATTGGCCGTGCAAAATTGCCCTTAGTGTCCAAAGATGTGTAGGTTAGGTGGATTGGTCGTGCTAAATTGCTCCTTAGTGTCCAAAGGTGTGTAGGATCGGTGGCCATGCTAAAGTGCCCCTTATCACTGTGAGTGGCTCACTCACCTGAAGAAGGAGCAACTCTCCGAAAGCTTGTGATTCCAAATAATCCTGTTGGACTTTAACCTGGTGTTGTGAAACTTCTTACTGTTCCTATAATAAGGTGACCAGAACTGCACAGAGGCCGGCAGCTGTGGCCTAACCAACGTTCTGCAGGCAAATGGAGCTGAGATTCATGTCAGCCATGGTTCAATGAAATGGCAGAAAAGGCTCAAGGGGCTGAATGGCCTGCACCAATGACCCTCAGTATATACCTGAGCTCTCTTCTTGTTGTGGGTTGGTGAAGCATTTCCAGCCTGTCTCACTTAGTGTCTCACTCAATGGTAAACTAACAGATGTGTCTTTCTTTCTTTCAGGGTGATCCTCTGATGGCTTTACTGGGCCTCGGAACTTCCCTTGATTTTGATTCAGAGAAAGCCTACAGGCAAGTTTTTGTAAAATTAACCCTTCCTATCACACCACCTTGAAGCCTTAACTTACCGAGTGTCGATTTGGAAAATTGCAGTGAAGGGTTTGTGTGACTGTGTGAGCTCTCTGGAGCAAGAGCCTGAGCAGTCTCCTCGATATCGGAGAGACCAAGTGTAGACTGGGTGATCACCTTAGTGAGTACCCTTCGGTCTGTGCGCAGTCAGGACCCTGACCTTCCGGTTGTTGCCATTTTAACACACAATCCTGCTCCCATGCCCACATGTCTGTCCTTGGCCTGCTGCAATGTTCCAGTGAAGCTCAACGCAAACGGGAGGAACAGCATCTCATCTTCCAGCTCGGCACTTTACAGCCTTCCGGTCTCAACATCAAATTCAACAACTTCAGATGATTTGCTCTACCCCACCTCCACCCCTCTGTTTTCATTCTATTTTATTTAATTTTTTACTGTTCTCTCCTACCTTTTATTTCTTTGTTGTCTTTCTTTATTTTTCATTCCTCCCCCCCACTCTCCCCCCCCACCCCCACTTTTTATCCCCTCTTTTCTTACCTTTTCTCCCTCTTTGTTCACCTTTTCCCCCATTTTCTCAATTTTACCTCTCTCCCACCCATCTCTCCCCTCTCCGCCACATCTTCATCTGTCACAGCTTCCCCTCTGAGTTCAGCTTCTCTGCCATTTGCCCATTCACACCCTTTATTCTCTCTCTCTGGGCTGCTATCAGCAGCCTTTCCCCTGGTTTCTGTGGCTATGACTCATCTTTCATTTCCCTCCCCCTGCAGTATAAATATCTCCCACTTTCTCTGCCTTTTAGCTTTGACAAAGGGTCGTCTGGACTTAAAACAACAGCTCTTTTCTCTCCTTACAGATGCTGCCAGACCTGCTGATATTTTCCAGCATTTTCTCTTTTGAGAACATAAGCACAAAGAACAAAGAAAATTACACCACAGGAACAGGCCATTTGGCCCTCCGAGCCTGCACCAACCATGTTGCCCAACTTAATTAAAACCCCTTACCCTTTCAGGGACCACATCCCACTGTTCTCATCCTATTCGTGCATCTGTCAAGACGCTCCTTAAATGTCAACACCACATCCGCTTTCACTACCTCCCCCCAACATCGAGTTCCAGGCACCCACCATCCTCTGTTTAAAAAAATCTGCCTCGTACATCTCCTTTAAACATTGCCCCTCGCACCTTAAACCTGTGCCCCTATTCTGGGACCTCAAACATATCTTACAGTCCCCACTGGCCAGCATCATTTACTGGCTGCTTCCTGCATCAATTCCCCAGCAACCTTTTCTGGGGTTCCAGAAATACAGAGTAGAAGGGCAATTTGAAGGAAGGGTGAGTGTGCAGAATGAAGACAAAGGGCAGAATTTTACCAGCACGTCCGCCCAAGGTTCATACCATCCCACCTGATGCCAACGGAGAATGCAGTTCTCCAAGCCTTCCAGGGGCAGGCATGCTGGTAAAATTCTGGCCAAAGAGATAAAAATGATAGAAGGGAAATGGGAGAATGATTGGAACATCTTAAGAAGGAATCTGAAAATAGAATGTAACAAAAGCTCTTAAAAACAAAGAACAATGAAAATTACAGCACAGGAACAGGCCCTTCAGTTCTCCAAGCCTGCAAAAACCATGTTGCTTGATTGAACTAAAACCCCCTACCCTTCTGGGGACCATATCCCTCTTCCCATCCTATTCATGTATTTGTCAAGCTGCCCCTTAAATGCCACTATCATATCTACATCCACTATCTCCCCCGGCAGCGGGTTCCAGGCACCCACTACCCTCTGTGTAAAAAAAAAACTTGCCTCGTACATCTAACATGCGAAGTATATACTTGGAATTAAAACAGAAAATGCTGGAAAAGTTCAGCAGGTCTGGCAGCATCTGCGGAGAGAAGAACAGAGTCAACGTTTCGAGTCTGTATGACTCTTCTTCAGAATTAAGGAGAAGAGAAGTGTGACAGATTTTAAACTGTTAGAGAGGAGGGTGGGGCTAGTGGAGTAAAATAAAAGGACAGAGAGATTTGATAAGGATGTCTCAGGAACAAGACAAAGGGAGTGTTAATGGCAGCGTTAAAGACTAAAGAATTATGTTAATAGCGGCATAAAGGTTCGATAGCAGAATGTGTTAATAAGGGCCAGCGCCCTGTGAAAGCAAGAACATGTAGCAGATGGCCCTGGGAGGGATGGCATTGGAACAAGAAAACTGGCTTAAAAAGGGTGAGGTTGGAAGAGAGAGCTCATGGTCTGAAGTTGTTGAACTTGGTGTTAAGTCCAGAAAGCTGTAAAGGGTTGAATCAGAAGATATACATGGGAGAAAACGGATTGACTTGACTTGGAGATGTAGCTGTTAGGGAGAGAGTTCCAGGATTTTGACCCACGGCACTGAAGGAACAGCCAACATATTTCCAAGTCAGGATGATGAGTGGCTTGGAGGGGAACCTCCAGGTGGTTCACTGGATTTATCCCTGGGGTGAGATAGTTTCACACAAGCACTTTCTACTCGATCTCACACAGGACAGTCTTGAGGCGCAGTGGGGTTAGCATCCCAACCTCTGAGTCAGAAGCCCAGGGTTCAAGTCCCACCCTGTCCTGTCTTGTAGCCGCAGTATTTATGTGGCTGGATCCAGTTCGGTTTCTGGTCAGTAGTAACTCCAAGGATGTTGATTTGCAGAAAGTCGCAGAGCTCAGGCAGAACAAGAGTGATATTTAAGTCTGCCAATGACAAGTATAGCAAAATGAAGAAGGGCATGATGGAAAACAGGAATAGATTCCCAGACGGTGAAGTCAAGTGTTAGCCCCAGGTGATGTGGAGAAATGGAAAATAGCTGTTGGGAGCTGGTGATGGAGGGAAAGGACATTACAGAATTAAACCCTAAATAAAAATCTTAACATTGGAGGAGGAACTGAGAAATCACGGTGGCACAGTGGTTAGCATTTGCTGCCTCACAGCACCAGGAACCCGGGTTTGATTCCGGCCTTGGGTCACTGTCTAGATGGAGTTGCCCTTTAATGTCAGGGGGACTAGCTAGGGTAAATGCATGGGGATAGGGCCTAGGTGGTGGGATTGTGGTCAGTGCAGACTCGATGGGCCAGATAGCCTCCTTCTGCACTGTAGGATTCGATGACCTAAAGCTTGGCCCCTCCTTATCTCTGGAACCTCCTCCAGTTCCAAACCCTCCGAGATCTCTGCTCTCCTCCAAAGCTGACCCCTCACGCTTTCCCAATTTACATTGTTCCCCCCTTCTCCTCCACCTCACCCGATGGTGGCTGAGCTGCACAATACCCCACCCCCTGCAACCTCTGCCGTTCCTCCTTCCTGAGCCGATGCTCTGAAAACTTCCCAGTTTGGCCAAAGTTTCCTCTGTGTCTCGGTGTTGAATTCTGTTTGGCAGTCACTTTTGTGGTAATGGAGTTACACAAGTTCAACTTTTTGTTTCTGCTGACTGGTTCCTGCACTTTGGTCTCACTGACCTGTCTATGCAGGCCAGATGGTGCAAGTGGGTTCGGTTTGAATGAGATGCCCCACAGGTTGCTTCTCTGCCTTGGAATGACATCCTCTTGTCTTAGCAGGGATGTGGCTTATGTGGGTTCCTGTGACGATGGCTGTCTGGCTCTCGCTGACCTCCTGGGTTGGAAGGTACCGTAATATTTCTTCTAAATCTCACCTCTCTTCCCCCCCAGTCACTGAACCTCAATCTGGGGTCACTTAGAGCCATCGCTGGTCATGACATCGTGAAATAATAAGGAAAGGGAGAGGGTGGCGCAGTGGTAATGTCACTGGGCCAGTAATCCAGAAGCCTGAGGCTAATACTTTGGGAGGACACAGGTTCAAATCCCACCATGGCAGCTGGAGGGAATTTAAATTCAATTAATAAAACTCTGGAATTCCAGTAATAGTGAAATTTGCATCAATTTGGGGCGGTGTCTGTGTGGTTCAGTGATGTGGAGATGGACTGGGGTCTCGCAACACCAGGTTAGGGTTTGGAATCGCGAGCATTCCGAGCGCTGCTCCTTCCTCAGGGGAATACATTCCAAATAAACCTGTTGGGCTTTAACCGAGCCAGGATGGTGAGTGGCTTGGAGGGGAACTTGGCATTCCTACTGCTGCCTTCCAGTATCCTGGTGTGATTTTATTATTTATTCATTTGTGGGACATGGGTGTCGCTGGCTGGGCCAGCATTTATTGCCCAACCCTAGTTGCCCCTTGGAGGGACAGTTAAGAGTCAGTCACATTGCTGTGGCTCTGGAGTCACATGTAGGCCAGACCGGGTAAGGACGGCAGATTTCCTTCAGCTGATGAAGGAGCAGTACTCCGAAAGCTATGGTTCCAAATAAACCTGTTGGACTCTGACCTGTGAGACTTCTCACTATGTGGTTCACGTGAGGAAAATCTGCCATCCTTACCCGGTCTGGCCTACATGTGACCCACTGCAGTGTGGTTGATTCTTAACTGTCTTTCTGTAATGGCCAAGGAAGCTGTGAGATGTTGGTCTTCCCAAGGGGCAGTTAGGGATGGGCGATAAATGCTGGCCCAGCCAGCGACACTCCCATCCCGTGGAAGAGTTTTTTTACAAAGCTACAACGTTAAGGAAAGTGATACACAGCCCAACGCTCAGTCCAATAGCATTGCTCTTATAGCCCAAAAGGATACGGTTTAGAAATCAGCCCCAACTGATGGGAGACAATATTTGCACACCACTCCAGGTGTGCGCCCACGTAACTGCTCCAGGTGTGCGCCCACGTAACTGCTCCAGGTGTGCGCCCACGTAACTGCTCCAGGTGTGTGCCCACATCTATACAGAGTCAAAGCTTTCTACAGTTTGACACTTTAGTTGCTGAAAATGCACTTTCAGCTCATAGAAACTCAGGGCTGGAGGAGGCCATTCAGCCCTTCGAGCCTGCTCTGCCATTCATCATGATCATGGCTGATCATCCAACTCAATAGCCTAATCCTTTCATCCCATAACCTTTGATCCTATTCACCCCAAGTGCTATATCCAGCCACCTCTTGAATACATTCAATGTTTTAGCATCAACTACTTCATGTGGGAATGAATTCCACAGACTCAACACTCTTTGGGTGAAGAAATGTCTCCTCATCTCCATCCTAAATGGTCTACCCCGAATCCTCAGACTGTGAGCCCTGGTTCTGGACTCCCCCCATTGGGAAAGTTCCTCCCTGCATCTACCCTGCCTAGTCCTGTTAGAATTTTAGAAGCCTCTGAGATTCCTCCGTCATTCTTCTGAACTCCAGCGAATACAGTCCTAACCTAGTCAATTTCTTGTTTGATAACTCTCCTACAAAATGCCTTGGGATGAATTGTAAAGTTTGAGGGCACACTACAAATGTAAGTCATTGCTGCAGGGGAAAATATATTCAAAGCCCCACTTCCCACAAGTGTGGTTTCCACAGTTTGTCATCATTGATCATGTGGTCAGATGGACTAGAAGCAAATATATTCCACAATCCCCCTCCCCACGCTGTTGCTGGCTTTGATGTTCAGCTCTTTAATTGATTACAAGTTTGCTCGCTTCAATTAACCAGAGCAAGTCATGGAGTTATCTTAAACAGCTGTTTTAATGCAAGCTATAGCTAAAACCCTAGAAAGTCACAGGTCACAGCCTGTAACTAACCAGAGTACAGAATTCAGCAATACACAAGCAAATCTAGTTTGATTATAAGTAATTAGCATATGCCAATCAATGTATAGGCATTATCTCTATCCACTCACAACTATTGATTAAGGTTACATCATGCATAAGATACAGATATTAAAACCAATCGCAATCATTGCATGCCTGCTTAATTATAACATCCTATCAAGGTATAGGAGTTATCTCTAGCCATTCGCAACTACTGATTAAGGTTACATCATGCATGAGATACAGATATTAAAACCAATCACAATCATTGCATGCTTGCTTAATTATAATACCCAGTCAAGGTTTAGGAAGTTATCTCCATCCACTCATAACTACTAATATTAAATACTGATGTTAAAACCAATCACAATCATTGTACACCTGCTTAATTACAATATCAAATCAGCATGATTACATTAGCAGGCAATTGTTCAAGCTATCTTTGAGAGCCCAGTTTGTGTCTGGGTTTATCAATCGCAATCAACCTTCTCATGTCCAAATGTGTGATTTAATTGCCGCTCCCAAACTGAGCCCTTGGCAAATAAATAATCTCATACTCCAGAGCTCTCCCTTCATTAGCTGAAGGCCATATTTTTCATCTAGACCAGCTCCTTTTGTGTTGTGAGATTCCTGTCTGAAAGCCAACAGTCCACTGGTGCCTTGGCAGTTCGTTTTTACTTAGTTTCCCTGTTTGTCTATCTCTGTTAACCCTTTAGCTGAGTGTTATTATTAGTATTGATACTGTCCCCATCCCCATCGCCCCCTGTTTCTGGATGTTCTGTGCAGTCTCTGTGTAATTCCTTCTACAGGACGAGCTCGAAGATATTGTGAAGAAGGAGCACGCCTTGATAGACAGTAAAACAGAGAGTGCGCAGGGCGCGACCGACCCTCAGGCCCCAGACAGAAAAGAAAGTGAGCCAGAGACGAAGAGAAGGGAACCAGCGAAAGACGTCGAGACAGAGAAGACAGCCGATTAAAAAGGATGCCAGTCAGACAGATTGGCACATAACCCAGCCAAGTGGCTATCAATGGGTGAGGGGGGGGGGTGTCTGATGCCCTCTTTAGTACTCTGTGTTAACTGTTTGTGTGACTGTCCAGTTATGGGACTCATTCCCCCTCTTCTTATTACACTTTCAACCTTCTATCATTTAACAAATGATTCCCGTCACATTTTGCTCCGCCACCACAAGATGTCGCTAGTTTGCTTTTCCTTTGTGGGTGTGATTGTCGACATCTAGTGGGGGTGAGCGAGTATATCCATAATGGAGTCAGACCACAGGGCACCCTGAACAATGAGAGGGTTCTTCTCCCCCGCCTTGAAATCCCTGTGTGTTCGCTCCTCTCAGTGAAGTTGGGGCCAAAATTATTGCTCTCTGGGAGCCAGAGAATTGATGAAAGGAAAGTTGTTGGGTTAATGGAGAGATGGGTGTGTGTGTTGGTGTGCGGGTGTGTGTGGGTGCGTGTGTGTGAGAGAAAAGGCTTGTCTAGTTAATGTGATTATTGGGGGAGGGAGCTCTGTATTTAATTGGATGGAAAATGTGCCAGAGACCCAGGCCGATGAAGATTAAACCTTAAACCCCTGAACCCTAACACCTTAGAACCCCTTTCAATCAGATATACAGGTAATAATAATTCCAGCTGTAAATATATATAAATAGAAAATGGATGGCATGTTTCTGCTGTGAAGATGCAAAATAAAACTTCAAATTAATTTAATTTGATCTAATGTGTGGATTGGTTTGGTTACCACCAACTTTCTAACTTTATTCATCATAAAATCCCTACAGTGCAGAAGAGGCCATTTGGCCCTCAGCACTGAGTCTGTACTACTCTCTGACAGTGTATCATAACCAAGCCCTCTCCTCCACCCTATCCCCATAACCCTTGGTGTACCTGAACAGGCACCGGTGTGTGGCAACTGGGATTTTCACAGTGACTTCACAGTGATTAGTGTTAATGTAAGCCTAGTTGTGACACTAATAAATAAACTTTTATTTACCTTCCCCTAATCTGCACATCTTTAGACAGTAAGGAATAATTTAGCGCAGCCAATCCATGTAACCTGCACATCTTTGGACTGAAACCGGAACACCTGAAGGAAACCGACGCAGACACGGGGAGATCATGCAGACTCCGTACCCAAGCTTGGAATCGAACCCAGGTCCCTGGCGCTGTGAGGCAGCAGTGCTAACCACTGTGCCACTGCGCTGCCCTGTCTTGTACAATTGTAACATTATGTCCAAGCTCCTGTACTCAATGCCCTGACTGATGAAGACAAATGTGCCAAACGCCGCCTTCACCACCCTGTCTACCTGTGACGCCACTTCCAAGGAACGATGTACCTTGGGGGGAGTGGGTGGGGGGGGTGGGAGGGGGGAGGAGGGAGGAAGGGGGAGGGGGGAGAGGTGGGGGAGGAAGGGTGGGAGGGGGGAGGAGGGAGGAAGGGGGAGGGGGGAGGAGGGAGGAGGGGGGAGAGGTGGGGAGGAAGGGTGGGAGGGGGGAGAGGTGGGGGGGGAGGGGTGGTGAGGGGGGAGGTGGTAGGGGGAGGGGGGAAGGGGGAGGGGGGTGGTGGGGGAGGGTGGTAGGGGGAGAGGGGTGGGAGGGGGGCGGGGTGGTGGGGGAGGGGGGGCGGGGTGGGGGGGAGGGGGGGTGGGGTGGGGGGGAGGGGGGGCGGGGTGGAGGGGGGGCGGGGCGGGGTGGTGGGGGAGGGGGAGAGGGGTGGGGGGAAGGAAGGGGGAGGGGAGGGGGGAAGGGGGAGGAGGGGGGAAGGGGGGAGGGGTGGTGGGGGGGAGGGGGAGGGGTGGTGGGGGGAAATGGGGGGGAGTGGAGGGGAGGGGTGGTGGGGGGGAGGGGTGGTGGGGGAAGTGGGGGGGAGGGGAGGGGGGAAATGGGGGGAGGGGAGGGGGGAAATGGGGGGAGGGGAGGGGCGGGGGGAAGGGGGGGGAGGGGCGGTGGGGGGAAGAGGGGTGGTGGGGGGAAGGGGGGTGGGGAGGGGGGAAATGGGGGGAGGGGAGGGGGAGGAGGAGGGGGGGGAGGGGAGGGGGAGGAGGGGGGGAGGGGAGGGCGGAAATGGGGGGAGGGGAGGGGGAGGAGGAGGGGGGGAGGGGAGGGGGAGGAGGGGGGGAGGGGAGGGCGGAAATGGGGGGAGGGGAGGGGGAGGAGGGGAGGGGAGGGGAGGGGGGGGAGGGGCGGGAGGAGGGGGAGAGGGGAGGGGAGGGGGAAATGGGGGGGAGGGGAGGGGGAAATGGGGGGAGGGGAGGGGGAAATGGGGGGAGGGGAGGGGGAGGGGGGAAATGGGGGGGAGGGGAGGGGGGAAATGGGGGGGAGGGGAGAAATGGGGGGAGGGGAGAAATGGGGGGGAGGGGAGGGGAGGGGGAAATGGGGGGAGGGGAGGGGGAGGGGGGAAATGGGGGGGGAGGGGAGGGGAGAAATGGGGGGAGGGGAGGGGAGGGGAGGGGGGAAGATGGGGGAGGGGAGGGGAGGGGAGAAATGGGGGGAGGGGAGGGGGAGGGAGGGGAGGGAGATGGGAGATGGGGGGGGGAGGGGAGGGAGGGGAGGAGGGAGGGGAGGGGGGAGATGGGGGGCGGGGAGGGGGGAGATGGAGGGAGGGGGGGAGGGAGGGGAGGGGGAGATGGGGGAGGGGAGGGGGAGATGGGGGGAGGGGGGAGGGGAGGGGGAGATGGGAGGGAGGGGGGAGGGGAAGGG